>NW_013952417.1:1777938-1791609 GCF_001266775.1 Austrofundulus limnaeus | reverse complement strand
GTATAAATAAGTATTTATATTCATGTACAAGCTGTTTAGATTGTCAAAAAGCCTGTGTTTTTAGGGTTATTAACGAAGTTCGTGTACTCAGACCAGTAATATTTGGGGTCACAAGTTTTTGCCATGGATATTTTGTGGGTCAGAAGATAAAAAGTTTTGGAACCACTGCTTTAAACAATGGAAAGAAATTATTATTATTTTTTTTTTAAATCAGTTAGTCTGTCGTCAGTCGTTGTCCTGATCCAACATGTTTTCTCTGTAACAACAGGAGTCAAAGCCTTCTCCAACTGGCCCACGATCCCTCAGGTGTACTTTAATGGGGAATTTGTGGGCGGCTGCGACATCCTGCTCCAGATGCACCAGAWTGGAGATCTGGTGGAGGAGCTGAAGAAGCTCGACATACGCTCCGCGCTGCTGGACACGGAGAAGGAAGCCAAGTAAACAAAAGAGATAAATGAGAAGAAGACAGAGGAGACCCACCCCCCCAGCCCGACTCAAACACACCCAAAATGATTGCAGAGAAAATGGCTCCAAAAGCAGCCAATGAAAATTCTACAAGAAATATCAAAGATAAATTTGTACTGATCTAAAACCCGACAGCTGAGGACGTGGAAAGAGGTTACAAGTAGTAAAATAAAATCAGTTTATCATGTTTCTTCTGAATTAGGTTAGGGTTGCACAGGCAAACTACAAACACAATACTTACATTATTTGGTCCTGAAATAGAAGCAGTGGGTTTATTATGAGTTGTATTTTTGCTCTGCTGTGATAAAACACAAATCAGTGAACAGAAACAACAAACRGCAGGAAAACTCAAATAGTCAATTCAAAAACTACAATGAAGACATAAGTTAAACTATATTGTCACTACAGCAGCTTTTCATTTTGTTGCTCTCTTAAATCTCTGTTACCTCTGCTGTCCACCTTCATGTCCTTGCTTTACTTTAGGGCAGGGGTGGGCAATCCTGGTCCTGGAGGGCCGCAGCCCTGCATGTTTTACTTGCTTCTCTGCTCCAAACACACCTGATATGAATGAATGGATGATTATCAGGCTTCTGCAGTACGGAGGACCGAAACCGACATAATTAGAAATAAAAGCAGAATTATATAAATGAACCACTAAATAAATACATTTGAAATGCACCAATTAAAATAACAAAGGAGAACTTTATCTCATGTTTTTTTTGTTTGAAATGACTTTAATATTTATTTTTCCAGGTTACTATAAGTTAGTCTATATATTTTAACACATAATTTAGATTTGAATGTTTTTTAAAATACATATGTTTTTGTTTTTCCTTTTACTTCTACATGCATTTGTGTCGCTTTAATATTTATACTTGATTATTTTTATATTTTACCCACAAGCCTTTTTTATTTCTCTGTGTTGCAGGCGTGTGCTGCCTCAGTTTAGCTTAAAGTTTAGTTTAAAACAAAGGCAAGGAGAAAAACTTACCCGTGCCGTTGTTTTTAACTAAACTTTAAACTTTAAGCTAAACTGAGGCAGCACACGCCTGCAACACATCGAAACAAAAAAAGACTTGTGGGACAAAACTATAAAATGTTTCAATTTAAACATTTAAGAGACTAATGAATGTACAAGTAAAAGGAAAAACTGAAAAATATATATTTTAAAAAAACAGTCAATTTTGAATTGTCAAAAAAAAATCTATTAAACGAGAATTAAATTACAAAACATGAGGTGAAGTTCTTTTTTAATTGAATTGGTGCACTTTAGGTGTATTTATTTATTTAGTGGTTTATTTATATATTTCTGCTTTTATTTATAATTATGTCAGTGTCGGTCCTCCATACTGCAGAACTTAGACGGTAAATCGATGTCTGAATCAGGCGTTGGAGCAGGAAAAACATAAAACATGTAGGGCTGCGGCCCTCGAGGACCAGGATTGCCCACTCCTGCTTTAGGGAAAACTTTGACCATTTTGAATGGGATTTCTGTGCAAATGTTGTTAAAATGGAACTTATTGTAGTTTGCTGTTCAAAAGACTTCATTTTGGAGGAACAGTTTGATTTTGACTTGATCMAGAAATCAAACAAGATCAAAGTGGATCACTGTTATCCTAAAACTGTTCTAATCTCCAAACGTGAATAGGTTCATGTCAGTATTTCCCATAACATTGCTGTAACTTTTGCAATATACAGATATTTATATACAATTTTGTGAATATTTACCAGTGCAAACCGCTTTAACAATTTTGGCCGATGCTGGAAAACGTCCTGCGGGAAAATCCACATATTTCTGTCAAAATTATTATGATGAGAAATTTTTTGAAACGTTAAAACAGTTACACGAACCCCTAAACAAACAGTGTTGCCTCTTATTCACAAACTTGTTGCTGTACGTTCAAATATTAATTTCTMTTACATATTTAGCTGTAATTATTTAATCCATGCTCGAAAGGAAGGATAAGTAACGCCGTGATTGTGTGCAGGAGCAGTAGGTGGATTTTAAAAGTCCCACATCACACTGCACACACTCTTGTTCCAGAAATACGACATGGTAGCTTTCATAAACCAGGTCCGCCAACAAGAGAAGACGAGGACACTTGGCACAATATTTACAGTTTGTTTTTAAAGCAAACATGTCATCTTTGAAATTCTTAGTGTTTTAATGGTTGGTTAATGGTTGGTGCGTACACTATAAACCTTAACATAAGAAAACCAAAAGTTACCACTGTTGGTACAAATAACCACAGAAATAACTAATGAGATGTTGCTAGTGGTGTAGGTTTATAAAAAGTAGYGTTTGCTATGAAATCTTGTAGAKTGGAGTGGTTTAAGGTTTCCAGTGACCCTCTGTGTTAGGACTAGCTTAGTCCAGTCAGTCATTGGTTTCTCCAAAATGTGATGCTGTTCAAAGAGTTATCTACAAGTAAATATTATTTGTTACCAAACTTTGCCACAAATGCATCAGAATGGTCAGGATCTCTCTTTAAGAAAAATAAAAAATAAAACAACAYTGAGCCTCGGTCTAATTTGACTCCAGCACATCAGTCATGATGAAAGTTGGGTTTCACCTTTTTTAAAATTTTGAATGCTCTGCCTGTAGCTTCAGTCTGCTAACACCACAAAGGAATATAGATTTAAAAAGGTGCTAAATGATACAAAAATGTTTGTAATTAAATCACAGACCCTGGTTTCTTGTTCTGTTGGCAACYGCATCCACGATCTGTTCACTGTTTTAAGGTCAGACTGCTGAGATGCACCAAACCAGCCTGAACACCTTGTTTTTTCTCTTCCTGACTTATTTCATGCACATCTGGACAAACTGGGGCAGTTTGTTAAATTTGTCCAAACTCTTCTTTGTGAGTTTTACTTTCAAGTCGCTGATGTCGGCGGGGGTTCTTCCTTCCCTGTTGTCTWTTGAGCCTAGCCGTCCTTTCTACTGCAGACAAGTCGTATCATCAAATGTACGTTGTAAGATATTGTACATTTAAAGCTTATAAATGTATATTAGAGGCATCTTAACCTGGCAACGATTAAATATTTTGAGACACAAACAGCTTGTTGGCTTCTTATTTTCTGTAAACCAGCAGTATTGGAGTTTGTTCCGTATGTGAAACAACTAAAGTCAAAGGTTTATTTGAAGTTGGGATTTTATGTCATTACATCTGTCATTACACAAACGGTTAATACCAAAGAAAATATTTTTTTGTATTATTTTGTTTACTACTTAACAAAATATTCATCCCTGATTTATAAACCACCAGCGAACATAGACTGTTACAGCAGGAGGTTGCAAAAGTATTCAAGATGTGAAAATTTAAGCATTTCCTGCTTAATCTTTGGTTCAAATGTTTCCTTTTAAGCCTCCAGACTTCCTCAGCAGCACTCTGTGATCACACTGACACAAAGCCTGGAACTAAAAATATTCAACAATGCTCCACTGARATCTTCCACTTCACTGACAAAGCATGAAAGCCAGACACCAGAACTCTTCTGTTCAATGCCTTTTGAAACTTCTCACCTCGTGGTGAATGTCWGCAATTTATTTTTTCATTTTTTTATCATGTTCATATCAAACCATAATTTTTAGTATATTTCTTTAATACAAAATGACCCATCTGGGATGCTTTATAAAAATTAAAGGTTGCACTTTACATCAAACTACTGTAAAGGTAACTGTACTAAGGTATATTTCAGATAGTCTGAGGTGGGGCTGGATGCAAAATTTATATATACAGGTGCTGGTCATAAAATTAGAATATCATGAAAAAGTAGATTTATTTCAGTAATTCCATTTAAAAAGTGAAACTTGTATATTATATTCATACATTACATACAAACTCATATATTTCAAATGTTTATTTCGTTTAATTTTGATGAATACAAATGACAACAAATGAAAATCTCAAATTCAGCATATCAGAAAATTAGAATCTTGTGAAAAGGTTCAAAATGGATGGCACCTGGTACCACACTCGAATCAGCTAATTAACTCAAACCACCTGCAAAGGCCTTTAAATGGTCTTTCAGTCTAGTTCTATAGGCTACACAATCATGGGGAAGACTGCTGACTTAACAGTTGTCCAAAAGACGACCATCGACACCTTGCACAAGGAGGGCAAGACACAAAAGGTCATCGCTAAAGAGGCTGGCTGTTCACAGAGCTCTGTGTCCAAGCACATTAATAGAGAGGCGAAGGGAAGGAAAAGATGTGGTCGAAAAAAATGTACAAGCAAGAGAGATAACCGCACCCTGGAGAGGATCGTGAAACAAAACCCATTCAAAAATGTGGGGGAGATTCACAAAGAGTGGACTGCAGCTGGAGTGAGTGCTTCAAGAACCACCACACACAGACGTATGAAAGACATGGGTTTCTGCTGTCGCATTCCTTGTGTCAAGCCACTCTTGAACCACAGACAGCGTCAGAAGCRTCTTGCCTGGGCTACAGAGAAACAGGACTGGACTGCTGGTGAGTGGTCCAAAGTCATGTTCTCTGATGAAAGTAAATTTTGCATTTCCTTTGGAAATCAAGGTCCCAGAGTCTGGAGGAAAAGAAGAGAGGCACTTCATCCACGTTGCTTGAAGTCCAGTGTAAAGTTTCCACAGTCAGTGATGGTTTGGGGTGCCATGTCATCTGCTGGTGTTGGTCCATTGTGTTTTCTGAGGTCCAGGGTCAACGCAGCCACATACCAGGAAGTTTTAGAGCACTTCATGCTTCCTGCTGCTGACCAACTTTTTGGAGATGCAGATTTCATTTTCCARCAGGACTTGGCACCTGCACACAGTGCCAAAGCTACCAGTACCTGGTTGAAGGACCATGGTATCCCTGTTCTTAATTGGCCAGCAAACTCTCCTGACCTTAACCCCATAGAAAATCTATGGGGTATTGTGAAGAAGAAGATGCAATACACCAGACCCAACAATTCAGAAGAGCTAAAAGCCACTATTAGAGCAACCTGGGCTATCATAACACCTGAGCAGTGCCACAGACTGATCGACTCCATGCCACGCCGCATTGCTGCAGTAATACAGGCCAAAGGAGCCCCAACTAAATACTGAGTGCTGTACATGCTCATACTTTTCATGTTCATACTTTTCAGTTGGCCAACATTTCTATAAATCCTTTGTTTTTATTGGTCTTCAGTAATATTCTAATTTTCTGATATGCTGAATTTGAGATTTTCATTTGTTGTCATTTGTAATCATCAAAATTAAACGAAATAAACATTTGAAATATATGAGTTTGTATGTAATGTATGAATATAATATACAAGTTTCACTTTTTAAATGGAATGACTGAAATAAATCTACTTTTTCATGATATTCTAATTTTATGACCAGCACCTGTATTTGCTTGCTTACCATTGAACAACCTCAGTTTAGATAAAAAAGATTTTAAATCTGACAGAGCTGATGTGTCAACGTGTCTGTACTTGAAGATAAAAGTGGATCGCTGTTTTGAAACAATCTCAAAACATTCATGTGAATGTCGGTTTGAAAACTTTCGCACCACTGTTAAGCTCTTAATTCAAGGTGATTTAAGATAAATCTGGTTATTTGCAAYGCAAATAGCAGTGTTAGCAATTCTGGTGCAGCCTGAGGTTTTTCTGCAGAAATTTCATTTTATTTGTGCCGAAATAATCATGTAATGTGAAAGTAACGGCAATTTAAGTTTTTAAAAATAACATTTAYGTGAAATCTCTGGGATTTGAGTCGTTTTAGGACAGCAGTAATCTGGTTCAGAAATGGGTCCACTCAGGCTGTATTAACAGACCCAATTGCCTTTCTGACAATTCTAGCATTTTTTATAGGATTTATGAGCAGACCCACTTCTACAGTACGTTTTCTAAAAACAACCACAATCTTAAACTTTCAAAGCAATTTATGCAAATGCTAAATTTCATATCTTTACATTGGAGTCAGTTTTGAATTACAGAAAGATATTCCTAATGGAAGTGCTACTACAGAATGCTAAGTAGAAATCTGTATAACGTGAAACTGGTCAATGTGTAAAGGTATGATATGTTTGTATGAACAGTCATGACATTTTTTTTAGATTGGAGCTGTTTTAAGGCGTCAGCACAATGGTCTTGGCCCTGTTTATAGAGTAATCWACAACAGTTAAGATGTAACTACATAGAAATCCACTTCAAAATGTCATAAATAGCCCTTTAAATATGACAGCATCCCAGTCTCTTGTTGTTGCAGTTCTTAACTGCAGAAATATATGGAGGACTGAAACAGACAATTAAAAATAAAAGCAGAAATACAGCATATAAATAGCCCAATAAATAAATACACTGAAAATACACCAGTATATAAAAGGAGAACTTTACCTCATGTTTTATAATGTAACTGACCATATGTTTCCAGCTTAGTTCCAACAAATACTTTTTGCACATAATTTAAACGTTACCGTTTTTGTTTAGCCTTCACTTTAATTGTAGATGCATTTGTGTCACTTAAATATGTTTCAAAAAAAWTTTTCCCACAGATTTTAATTTTCATGTGTTGATTATATATTTTTCTGTCTCCTGTTTTTACTTTACCATATGCATTTCTACCTCATTATCCAATTAAGGTGCACAGTCTGCACATGGATCCTGCTCTGTCCTGTCTGTTGATCAGAAAGTAGAGGAGCTGAACCAAGGACAGCCCCCGTTATTTCTGCCTCATTTTTATAGGAGACAAAAAAATATATAAAAACAATAAATGGTAAAAATGCAAATAATAACATTGAGAGAAACAAATCTACAAGTAAAAGGAAAACTACAATGTATTTAATTTATTGGCACTWAGCTGGAAAAATAAACATGATGGTCAAAATGATAAAACATGAGGTAAAGTTCTTTTTTAAATTAACTGCTGAATTTTAAATTTATTTATTTGGCCACTTATATATTTTTAATTATGTCAGTTTCGGTCTTCCGTAGCATACAGTTCCAAAAATAGAAGGATCAAAGTTTCTGCAGGAATCGAAGCACGAGGTCTCTGAGGGTGGTCCGCAGGGGCTCATTGTTGTCGCATACGATGTGCGTCCCATCCTCCTCCAGCTGAATCAGCGTGTCCTGGGCCTGGAGATGCAAGATGTATCCATCTGCTGTCTCCTCCACTTTAACCTCTGTGACGCCGTGCTGCAAATGAAAACATTTCAACAGTAAATAAAGTGAAAACACAAGATAAGAGGCTCTTCCACCAAATTTGTTTCTCTGAAAGACTTTAAGATAATCTTTTTGGTATAATACATAAAACTAGGAATTCAGACCTTTTGCAGGATGACCAGAAAGGCTTCCAGTGGCACAGCTCCACTCAGCAGAGGTTTGGGGGCCAAAACTACAGGGGGCTCCTCCATTACCCGCTTCCTCTTCTTAGTGGGGGGTGCAGGAGGAGGTTTGGGCACTGACTGGCAACAAATGAGGAAACCTGTCAGGTGACTGCAAAGGAAATGACACACTTGAAGCTCATTTTGGGGACTCACCTGCAGTGTGTGCTTGTTGTCCTTTGAGTGCAGTACTGCAGATACAGTTGCCACGGAGATGCCAGGTTTTACCTCATTGGGCACCAGTGAGTTGGCGAGCTAGGAGAGGAAGAATCAGAATCAGCCAGAAATGAAAATCTGCCACCTGTTGTTAGCACAGCAATCTGAATATTTCTATAATCCATTTTCATATTTGGTTTTACCAAAACACACGATTGTTTCCTGTAAAAACATTAGCATCGGTCTCCAAAAGTACTGATTTTATTTGTACTGTCAACATATTAAGAACCATCAGCCAGTTTCCTCTCAGTTTTCAGTAGCTATGTTTATATGCGCAAAATTCTTTGATCAGACTGAAATGTATTCCGATTAAATCATCCAAATGCGTAATTTACATGGGCACAATCCGATCATGACGAGTGTTTACATGCAGCAGGCTTTTATTCAGAATAGGAGCACTGACATGCACAGAGATGCTAACTTTCACACAGAAGAAGTATTACTTCCGTGATGAACATAAACGTCTTCTGAGAGCCCAGAATGGACCCACGACAGGTTTTAATAACGGTGGAGTCTGCACTCCCTGGTTTATTCAGTGAGAAAACTGAGGAAAAGTTCTGTGCTGCTGGAAACTATAGCACTGCTGGCCCTCCCTCCACAAAAGAGCAGAAACTGGTGGATGAAATTCAGAAGACATGAGCAAGTCAGGTCAGTTTTCCACAATCAGAATAAAATGATAAGATTAAGTGTCCTGATGCATCTCAGTAATCCAGGTAAAAAATCAAAAAGAAATAAATTGTATACGTCTTCTGGACGGGTTCTTCTCTAATGAAACGTTTCGTCTCTCCTCCAAGAGACTTCTTCAGTCTGAGAGTTTCAGGCAAAATTCAGGCTTTTAAGCTGTGACTGATACTCACATCACATGGCTATCGTTGACACCTAATTAACACCTATTGTGAACAGGGGGTGGAGTGATACTGCTAATGGCAGCGCTGTAGGAGGGGGACAACTGAAAACGGAGGCCTCCACCTCTGTTTAATGATGGACGGTCTTTCTTCACAAAAATGGCTTCTTTTACTCCTCTCTCAAACCAACGTTCCTCTCTATCAAGAATGAGAACATCCTCATCTCTGAAAGAGTGACCGCTGGCCTGTAAATGAGTGAAAACTGCAGAGTTCTGGCCATTAGATGTAGCTCGTCTGTGTTGGGACATTCTTTTGAACAGTGGCTGCTTTGTTTCCCCGATGTATAACTGGTCGCAGTCCTCCTGGCACTTAACAGCATATACAATATTGCTCTGTTTGTGCCGGGGCACCGGATCTTTGGGGTGAACCAGCCTTTGCCGTAATGTGTTTTGGGGTTTGAAAGCCACTGGGACATCAYGTTTAGAAAATAAACGTCTCAGTTTCTCTGAAACACCCACAACATACGGAATAACCACTGGTTTGGGTCTGGGTTTGGGGTCTTCATTTTCACCTGAAGGTTGCATGGAATCCTGTCTGTGTTTCCTGTCTGCTTTCAGGAAAGCCCAGTCAGGATAACCACACTGCTCCAGGGCCTGTCGTGTGTGTGATTTCTCTTTCTGCCTGGCTCCTGGGTTTRTAGGGACACTGTCTGCTCTGTGGTACAGAGTCCTGATCACTCCTAACTTGTGTTCCAGTGGGTGGTGGGAGTCAAAACGCAAATATTGGTCTGTGTGGGTGGGCTTACGATATACGCCAGTTTCCAACCGTCCTTCATCCGAAACCGAGACATCGCAATCCAGGAACGCCAACCTGCCATTTTTTACATCCTCTCGTGTGAACTTTATATATTTATCTCGTGTTCAGGCCTCCGTTTTCAGTTGTCCCCCTCCTACAGCGCTGCCATTGGCAGTATCACTCCACCCTCTGTTAACAATAGGTGTTAATTAGGTGTGAACGATAGCCATGTGATGTGAGTATCAGTCACCTGGAGGCAGGACTCAAAAGCCTGAATTTTGCCTGAAACTCTCAGACTGAAGAAGTCTCTTGGAGGAGAGACGAAACGTTTCATTAGAGAAGAACCCGTCCAGARGACCTATACAGTTTTTTTCCTTTTGATAAGATTAAGTGTTTACGCCATTCAGATTATCAATCGGCATAAACTACCCCTCTCATTCAGTTTACAAATTCATTCAGATCGAGCTGAATCGGGTCAGAATAATCAGAATGGGGTGTTTACATGATGCATTTTTTTTCTGAATGGCCGTTTAATCTGATAACATATGTCCATGTAAACGTAGCTAGTGAGAGGACTTTGACATCCAGTGGAAATACCTCAGGCAGAATGTAAACTCGCTCGTAGCGACGYCTGAAGGGCAGGTTGAGCACAGAGCAGCGCCCATAGGGCATGGGAGGGGGCTGCAGGTCCAACATCAGGTCAGAGCGGTGGGACTGGCTCACAGGAGGCTGGGTGTACTGCTCTGGACACACCACGTGGAGGGGCTGCAGAAAAAAAAATCTGATCATGTCCTCAAACACGCAAGTTATTCAAACTAAAAACAGCGTAGGGTCTACCGTGAAGAAAATATTGACTAATTCCACCTTCAGATCATAATAAGGATTTCAAACAGCTAGCAGACTCCTGACACAGGACTTTGGTTTATGACAGCTCTCCAACATTCCTCTAACAACCCCCTTCTTCTGGCCTGGATTGGATGTCAACACTCAATCTGCTGGGGGGAGCTGATGGATTTTAGACAGGCACGGGACCTGATTAACGTCCCAAGTCTTAAGTTCAGGAAAGCTCTCATTGCACAGACAAGAAAAAAACTTTAAGTACACTGGTTTGAGTTTTAAACGGGCACAACCTGCTCAACCACTACAAAATGGTGATTGGTCTCCATGATAATGGTCTGTGTGATGACTGTGGCATTGAATTAGAGACCTCTTTTCACTACTTACGCCACTGTCTGGCTCTGAGCAGTCAAAAGAAAATAATTCTTGGGAACCCCTTTATGGAYCCTGAGAAGCTTACAACACTGTTTTTAACCTAGTGTCCTCCTGATCAATGCAAAGATTTGATTAAAGCTCAGTGCCTTTTTGGAGAAAGCAATGAGACCAACTTTTGAGGCCCCACCATAACCACATTTAACCAGTGCAATTATTTTGTACTTCACTATAAAACATTTGATTTTATTTTTTTCATGTATCTAACTACAATGCCCTACATTGAGTTGACTGCACCTACAATTTTGTTGTTTCTTGTAAAAATGATAATGACAATAAAGATCTTATCCATCTTAACATGTAAGTGTGTTTCATGTTTTGCTWACTTCTATATATTTTTCTTGCATGAAAAATGGTAAAGCCATGCATGCAGGCCGTACGTAAATCTTGTGAAGAGTATAGTGACCAGGTGTTAGCATCATACCTGGATTTCCTTCAGCAGCTTCGACACTTGATGGAAGTTGAGTCGTGTGTCAATAGGACAATAAACACATTTCATGGATAACTGCTGATAAGGAGCCAGGGCGTCCAGGTACGAGAAGTCTGGCTCTGAMGAGGGAAAAAAAACGCATCAGAAGGGTTTTGTTTGCCTTCTAGTTCCAGGATGACACAGCAGCATCTGTACAAAAGTTACCAGTAAAGATGACCGTGTTGAGGCTGGATTTGCCCCAKAGCTCCATGAAGTGAACCACGTCCCCAAAGCGCAGAGATGGGTGGCCGGTGAAGACCACACAGGGCTGGCGGAAATCGCTGCTGAAGTCTCCATGGATGCTTGGATAATGCTTCAGCTTGTTTGTTTGGATCAGCTGAGATGGCAACAACACAAGGATACACATTCTGAGGCACACCTGTTGTGCAACAAGTCAACTAATTACAAGACCTTTATAGTTAGAAATTAAAAAGTTCATATATATGATTATACAATGTCATGTCAAACGATGCATTTTATTTCTTTAAAAGGGGAGCATTTTATTTTAGTTTTTACATTTCTTAATTTAATTTAAATGGATCCCTGATTAGTTGTAACATTAGACTTTATATGATAAACATATTTTAACTGTAAAATAAAGACTAAAAATACTGTAGGATGTTTAGTTTTGTAANGAGCTATATCCACCCATCTTGGACAACATCTGACGATTGTCTCCTTTAAATTAAACCAGAGAGCGTTGACAGCATTGATCAAACAAACATACCCATGTTTTCATTCTCCTTTTCTTGTTTTTCTTGCTCTGCTCAACGCTCAGTTTGTGCGTTTTCTGTCTGAATGTTAGTTCAACAGTCTTGTTTCATGTTGCCTGCTGGAAGGAACTCTGCGGAGTCCCTCCAGCTGTTCTGTTTCTCTGGGCTGAAAATATCTTGCTGGGTTTTTCAGCTCCTGTTCCAGCAGCTTTTTCTCTGCAGCATCTTTTTCCTTTAATCGCCACAAGGAAACTTTTCGAGGTTGGGATACAATTTGACGGTGTTTTTTTGGAACCATTTCACTCRGTGTCCTAAGCCACGCTGAGGTGGTCCGTGTTCAGCTCTACAGCACACCATAAACTACTTTCTGTGTGTGAACAGAGCCAGGACGACCAGCAGGTTCAAGGCCCTATCTCCAGTTGTCCATCACCAAGCGGAGACCGTAGCTAACAGCTAACCAGTGCCTTCCTGTTGATCCCCCTCGTCCTTTGATCTGGCAYGGTACAACCTGTTGGTCCATTATCTGTCTGGTGTCGGCTGAACCTCTGGCTCACGCAGGCTCACTGGTTAAGAAAACATAACTCAGTGTAATTTGGTTTGTTTATCTTTTTTTCCCTCCTTCCTCTCTCTTCTGACACACACACACACACACCTACTATGTCTATATCCTTGTGKGGACTTCCCATTGACTTCCATTCATTTTTTGGGAATTTTATATCCTAACCCTGACCATTTMCCCTAAAATTAACCTAAAATCAAATCATACCTTGGTCCTAAACCTAACCCCCCACCCAAAATCAGCCTCTGAAGTCGTGGGGACCAGGCTTTGGTCCCCACAAAGAGCATCCGGTCCCCATGAGGCTGCATTTTCCTGAAAATCATCCCCACCAAGTAGCAAAACCAAGGGCACACTTAAAATACTGTATATATATATATACACCCTCTTGCGCACGCACACCCACACACACACGTGTACACACACAACCATGTTTCTCTATCCATGTAGGGACTTTCCATTGACTTCCATTCATTTTTTGGTATTTTTTTTWATCCTAACCCTGACCATTTACCTTAAAATTAACATTACAGGTACACCTACCTGACCCTAAAACTGACCTAAACTCAATTCACACCTTGGTCTTACACCCCCCCAAATCAGCCTCCGAAGTTGTAGGGACCAGACTTTTGGTCTTCATTTTCCTGAAAAATCGCACGCACGCACCCACACACACACACACACACACACACTGAGAGTGTGTTACCTTACCTGCTTAGAAGCTAAGTTCATTAGTTGGTCTAGGAATAACTTGTATTAGTCGTGTCATCTTAGAGCTGTTTAGTCTGTCATAACGAGAGCTCATAAATAATCAGTTAATAACGCAGTTGTAACCCCTTTCTTTGTTCGTAATTTTAATAAAAGCCTGGWTACTTTGTAATAGGAAGAAAATTAATAAACGGCTCCCATTGTTTTTCTGAGAGTCTTGAAGACTGGATATTTTTGCCAAACCGGTTCCTGAACCTTTAACAAACTACTACAGGGGTGTGTGTGTGTGTGTGTGTGTGTGTGTGTGTGTG
>NW_013952417.1:1768940-1777871 GCF_001266775.1 Austrofundulus limnaeus | reverse complement strand
ATATATATATATATAATATTTCAAGGTGGTGTTTATTTACAGGGGTGAAGTGTCTTGCCCAAGGACACAACAAATGAGACAGCTGGACAGGGGATCGAACCGGCGACCTACTGGTTCCAGGATGACTCCCCTAAACACGCCGTCACATTCGCCCTATGGTAATGCGTTTAAAGACATAACTTTGAAAAAACAAAAAAAGAAATAAAAAATTTTGTGAGCTCTCTGCAATTCATTCAACCACAATGATTAAGGGTTTCAAGACTGCAGTTGTATTTCTTTGGCTTTGAAAACCTGCTGTTAGAGCCCATCTTTCATCAAACAATTTGAACTTCCAACTTTGGAGCGAAGCAGGACTTACCTCTGCATGTGGGAATGGAGGCTCAGGAAGATACACCTTCGTCTGCTTATTATGACAAAGCCTAAAAACGTTTCAATAAAAAAGAAAACATGTTAACTGATCAGAATTACAAACATCACATCAAATTTATGATCGCAGCACACTAAAACAACAGAAATGTTCCAAAAAATCCTCCTAAAATAAAATAAAAGAGATATGACTTCTCTGCATCAAGTAATTTGTACAGCTGATTCTCCAGTTTAACCTCTTACATGAGAACAATGGTATAGACGTGTAGCTGCTCACCACTCTGCAAAGATCTGAGAGAACTCCAGCGAGCTGTTGGCTACAGGTGAGATGAAGTAGAAGGGCGTGGTGCCCAGGTTGGCACTCTCGATGAACTGGTACAGACACTCCAGAAGGTCGTAGATCACCCCTGAGGAGTAACACGGTACCAACACGTTGCCTCCCGCACGGATTGTCATAGCTACAATTCCACATAAACAATATGACACACATCAATCAATAAACTTGTACTTTAATGAGGGAGATGGGTGGAATTTGAAATTTTCTACCCACCCAGGTTGCTGCAGAACTCTCCCAGCATGCCATCTGGGTTGGCAGTCGGGATCTGTGTGAGGCCTGTCAGAATAAGAACATCACTGTTCTTCAGGGAACTCTGATCCATTGGCTGGGAGAAAAAGCAACAAGAACTTTATCAAATCTGGAAACTGAACAAAACCAATTAAAGCTTTGCATCCACTTGATGTGAATGGTAAAATGGTAAATGGCTTGAACTTACACCTTATCATGTCCACTTGGACCCCAAGGCACTTTACACTTCAGACATTCACCCAAGCACACACACATTCACACACTGATGGTGGTAAACTCCAGCCAGAAATGCCCTGGGGCACACTGACAGAGGCAGGGCTGCCATGCACCGGTGCCACCGGACCCTCTGACCACCATCAGTGAAGTGAAGGTCCATCTGATTAGAGGTGATGTTACCTGTGGGTGTGTGGTAAGGAGGGATGAACCCGACACATAGGAAACCTTCTCATGATGTGACTGGATGATCCAGTTGGAGCTGCCCAATGAGTAGCCGGAGCTTAACGGGGAGATCTGTACGGCTCCGAACAGCTCCTGAAGAAAACACGAATTCATCATAGAGTATAATCATAAGTTTATTAACATGTCGTCGCACAGTGATGATATTTGATATTCAGTACAATGACACAATGAAGGAAATAATGATTTCATCTGCTGATTTTAAGTTTGCTCACTTATGTGTTGCTCATTAAAAAATGGATAGCAGGAAATCACATTTAAACCAGAGGYAATTGCTCTAAGACTGCAAGAGAAGCTCAGCTTCCCCTAAAATGTAAAAAAAAAAAGTGATCAAATATACACTGATGTGTGTACATGTCATTGACTACATATGCGCTATAACGCGCTCAACTTTTGTTCAGAATCAGCTTCTTATCACTGGTAACGACGCAGCTTTCCTCTCCCTCATTCCTGCAGCTTCACAGGGCTTTAAACAGTCGGACGCTGAGAGTCCACAGACTTCAACAGTGAAGCAAAAAAATGCAGCGAAACGACACGAGTCATTGGATAAATGCTGGGCTTTGTCCCGCCCCCGGACACTGAGCGTCTCTGGGGGTCTATGGAACAGTGGGCGGGTTCGGACGCCCAGATTCTGCATGATGATTGGATGATTTGTCTGAGCCTGAATCCCTTTTTGATTGACAGCGAAATGAGCGAATCAGACATATTTTGGTGTAAACATTCAGTGGGAGCAGTTTTTATTTTCATTTCTATTCTGAGCTGAACCAGAGACTTTCCTAATCCTCTTAGCGGTGTTTTCTTTGTTAAAAACGACTAGCAACAAATCGAGTTTTTATTTCTGGTGGGTTTTATTGTATCTGCTTGTGTTTGGAGACAGACTTCTATCATTCTTTCTGACGTCTATCACAGTTTCTGTCCAGTGGGTGCTGCTGAGCTCCTCCGCCGTTACAAAGCACTCAAAGGAGGACACACTTCACTCTAGCCTCGCACCAGTCCCAGCTAGCGAGTTAGCTAGGTAGCAAGCTGCACATAATGGCAGAGGGTTTGAATGTTGTGGACCGGATTTTGGTGAAGTCATTTGATACAGTCTTGTTTACAAAGAAAAACTTAGAGTTAAACAGCAGGGCTGATCAACTCCTCAGATTAATTTGGTGCAAAAGGTGGGGAAACGTAAGATTTAAAAAAAAAACATTTTTATTGACAGGTCTTTTCAGCTGTCCTGGTATGACAAAGTGAGCTGGCTGCTGTAAAAGACTAATCTGGAAAATGACTGTAAAAGAATTGGATCAATTCCTTTAAAAAATCATCAAAGCAAAATCGTCAAAGAAATATGAAATTGTATAATTTGTATTTGTATGAGTCACTGTTTGAGTTGAAATTTTTTTTTTGTTTTATTATTTGGTTTATTGTTTGAAATTAATATTTTCTTGTAAATAGGAGCAGATATAAGATGTTTTTCTTCTTCTGCTGCCTTTCATTTTATTTTATTTGTATTGTTTTGTTGTATGTAATGTTTTGTTTTGTAAATAGGAGCAGATATAAGATGTTTTTCTTCTTCTGCTGCCTTTCATTTTATTTTATTTGTATTGTTTTGTTGTATGTAATGTTTTGTTTTTTTAAAATGAAATGAATACATACTATAAACTAAAAAAAAGACCTGTGACGGGGTCACAGATCTTTTTCTTGAAAAGGAACGGAGGTTATATTTTATAACCCACACATTTTATTAGGTAGGCCGAAACTGAGTTTCCTCTCCTTGAAAGACCAGCATCCACCACTGATTTAAACAATTCCAAAACAGATAAATGTTTTAACTACAGGGTTAAGATTAAGAGTACCGAAAAAAAAGCTATGCGCCAGAAGGGATAGAAATACCAATATGTTTTATTAAAGAGTTTTCACCTGTAATAAATAAATCATTAGACATCTGTGTCATCATTATTACCCAAATTAGGATTTGATTTAATTCCCGGAGGAAAAAAAACTTTTAAATCAGACATTAAATTAATTTTTTTTCTATATTTTATTTTAAAAAAAGCAGTTCACATTAACCAATATTCAATAGAATATAAATGTGCCAGAGTTAGCACAACGGCTAATTTTTATACATTGTGGTGAATAAAACAATTTATAAAACAAATGCACAAAACAAATAACTGAAAAAACTATCAATAAAATGATCCATGAAAACATAACAGAAAAAAAAAAATCACACTCCGCAGTCAAAATAGACCTTCATGAATAAATACACGGCTGTCCGTCCCTCTGTCCGTTTTCTTCCGCTTATCCAGGGTCGGGTCGCAGGGGCAGCAGCCTAAGCAGAGAGACCCAGACTTCCCTCTCCCCAGCCACTTGGGCCAGCTCGTCTGGGGGAATCCCAAGGCGTTCCCAGGCCAGCTGAAAAACATAGTCTCTCCAGCGTGTCCTGGACCTTCCTCTGGGTCTCCTCCTAGTGAGAAATGCCCAGAACACCTCACCAGGTAGGCGTCCAGGAGGCATCCTAACCAGATTTCCGAGCAACCTCAACTGGCTCCTCTCGATGTGGAGGAGTAGCGGCTCTACTCTGAGTCCCTTCCAGATGGCCGAGTGTCTCACCCTATCTCTAAGAGAGAGCCCAGACACCCTACGGAGGAAACTCATTTTGGCCGCTTGTATCTGCGATCTCGTTCTTTTGGTCACTACCCAAAGCTTGTGACGAACTGTTAGGTCCCTTTACGACCGTCAGAGTTTGATTCTCATTGCCGGTAGTAAGTCGGACTCGTTTCTGGTGAGAGTTGTGTCCTTTTTCCACTAGTGCCACTTAGTGTAGTGTCGGTATGGTCAGTGTCGGAATGAGAGCTGGAGATCACGATCTGATTAAGCCAATACGACCACATCATCCGCAAAAAGCAGAGATGTGATCCTAAGGTCACCATWATGGATCCCCTCAACACCTTGGCTGCAACTAATCGGTAACAAAGTCCAACCTTGGCGGAGTCCAATGGAGTGGTTCACAGCCGAGTGTGAAGCAGCCGGGATGAGGATCAGTGCCTCCAAATCTGAGACCATGGTCTTGAGGTAGGGTGCCTTCTTTAAGTATCTTGGGGTCTTGTTCACGAATGAGGGAAAAATGGAGCGGGATCGATAGGCAGCTTGGTGGTGCATCTGCAGTGATGCAGGCGTTATATCGGTCTGTCGTGGTGAAGTTAGAGCTGTGCCAAAACGCAAAGATCTCAATTTACCGGTCGGTCTACATTTCAACCCTCTTCTATGAATACACGGCAGACTGGACTGAGCCAAATTTTATTGAATTTTTTAACTCCATTTTCACAGTCTCACATTTCCTGGTAGTTTAGTCCATAAATGTGTTTAAAGTATCCCTCTAATTAATGTCACCATTTGCCCAAACTCTGTTCTCCATTTTGCTCTGACACAGTCCCTAGTTTGAGATCTGATATTTATTCTGGTTTCATACTTCTGGATATAAGAATTTAATGGTGGAGGAGCAAACCCATTTAAGACTCAAAAAAACAAGAATTAGATCACTGATCATTTGGCAACTTTAAAATCTAAGATATACGTCCTGATAAGATTACAAAAGAGAACGTAATTTTAAATAATATAGCACATTTAAAATTAACAACGCTGATGAAAGTGCTTCATAAGAAGGTAAAGAACAAAAAAGGAAAACCAACAATAAAATATACATTTTTTAAATCAGACATTAAATATTCACAATTGTAATAAAGTGGGCTGAAAAAAACTAAAACAAGAACGTACCAAAACTTAAAACTTCAGATGGAACTCAAACCGAACTTAAATTAAAAGCCAGTGAAAAGAAGTGAGTTTTCAGGGAGCTGCTACTGCAAGAGCACAATGCCCTCCATGCATTAACTTAGCCCTCAGCTGCAATAAGAGCATCAGGCTGGAATATCTCAGTGCTCCTTTAGGGTTATAAAAGTCAAATATTTGAGTACCAAGCCATTTAACTTTAAAAGTAAAATAATCTTAACGTCAATATGAAAATTAACAGGCAACTGTGTAAATCTGCTCAACTGTTCAAGACCAACAAATAAAGAATAGCAGTATACCAGTCTAGGGTTGATGAAAGCATGGATAAGGGGTTGATCCTCTCGATGGGGAATAAGCCAATAAACCGGGGAGCCAACTTCCTGGGTGTGTCTTCAAGTTTGATGTACTGTGTTGCTAACCAGACCTTCTGGTTCACCTGGTAGGCAGAGGGGAGATGGCAATCTGCAGACTTCTTGTTTTACTCAGCAGCTTTTAATGAGGCCTCTGTGACCTGTCGTCAAACCCTTCAGGACCTGTGGATGTGCTGTTGTACTGATGGGACCAGGACGTCAGTCTCGATGCTAGGAAATGGGTAGTAAGTAGCCCAAAGAGGCTTCAAAGGGAAAAACCAGTAGCTACGGAGGTGTGAGTGTTATGAGCATATTCAATCCATGTGAAATGTTTACATCAGAAAGAGGGATTATTGTTAACCATGCACCTAAGAGCAGCCTCGAGTTGCTGGTTGCAACGTTCTGTTTGCCCATGGGAATGGAGGTGGTATTCAGAAGTCAGACTCACCATGGCTCCCAAAGCCTTGCAAAACTCCTTCCAAACCTGAGAGATGAACAAGGGTCCAAGGTTGGACAAGCTGTCAGAATGGATGCCATGGATGTGAAAAACATCCATGGCATGGGCTGTCTCAAATGCTACAGGAAGCTTAGAGATGGGCACAAAATGGAAGCTTTAGAGAATCTGTCAACGATAGTGAGAATGACAGTTTTACCTTCTGAAGTAGGGATTCCAGTAAAAAAAAATCCAGTGCAATGTGTAACCAAGTATGACTGGGGTAGGCAGAGGCAGGGGCGGAGCCAGGGGGTGGCCATGGCCACCACAGACAAATCTTTGGCCACCCTGCTGTACACACCCCTTCCCCAGTGAAACAACATTTAGGGGTGAAATAATCCTTCTGAACAGTGGGTGGCAGTGTCCTGATGCATCTCAGTAATCCAGGTATATAAAATAAAATAAAAAATAAAAAAAATAAGCAGGTCCTCTGGATGGGTTCTTCTTAATGAAATGTTTTGTCTCTTCTCCAAGAGACTTCTTCAGTCTGAGGGGTTTCAAGTAAACTCAGTCTTATAAGCAGTGTCTTCACATGGTGGACAAACAAGTTTAATAAAAACTGTTGTTCACATGCAAAAGAGGACCATCAGCCTAACAATAGATCATTAATGCCCTGATCATCACCTATTGTTCATTAAGGATCATGTGCACTATAGCGACTGGGTACATATAAAATATGATAAAATATGAATTATTAACTATTATTAACTTTAATATCACATTGAGGCACCACTCCCCTTTAATTTTGAAGGCTAAAGGGAAGAAAACCCTTGCTAAATGAATAGTTGTGATAAGTCTCAAAATCAGTACCCAAAATAGATAGTTCTTTTCTTAGACAAAATCAACAAACTTTATCAAGACACAAAAAGATGTTTAAATTTGGTATACTTCGTCATACACCCTTTATTTACAAATTAATATCATAACAAGTTATGGCAGATATGGAATGATGAATTAATATTTCAAAGCTCAGGAGGGTGAGGTTATGACAAGAAATGGCCTAAATTAATACTGACAAAATGTGACAACTGATCCAGATGAACKTTAAAGATGCAGAATAGATTGAGCATAAAACAAAACAAACAATTGAAACAAACAAAATACAGCTAATGGGTTTTGAGGCAAGAAGGATTTTAGGTGGAGTTTATTCTAAGGACGGGAAATTTAACTACTTGCGTAGGTAAAGTTATGATGAAGTTAAGGGACGCTGTAAAGTTATATTTTACCAAAACTCGTACAAAAGTATGGGATCAACTTTAAACCTGTAACCAAAGCACCTTTTCTGTCACCAGCAAATCGTTTAGTTTCTCCTACCGTTTGGTCCTGCTGTGTTCGGTACAAGGAGGGGGTCAGCTGGGGACAGAGGCCACACTGAGGTTTTTCTCCCCACAGAAGTGCCGTCGCTTGGTTTGCTGCCAGATATTCAGGGTGTGTGTCTGTGACTCGCTGGTCCATCAGTCAGGAAACTGGATTGGCTTCTGGTCAAACTGGAGCAGCTTCTGGTCAGTGTGGAAACAGCGTCTCCTCTCAGGGTGCTTCAGAGTGGTTGTTGGTCGCAGTATTCGATCAGAATAAAGGCCTTAATGGCGCAGTGAGTTATAATTAGCTTACTGTAACTTTCCTATCCGGCGCATTACTTCAATTTCAAATTTCTAATGAAATTACGTTAAAACTGCGTTAAGGAGAGAGTCCAGCCTGGACGGCTGGAGGAGGAGACCTGCATCCTGAGGATCCATGAGGGTGGGGGTGGGGGGCGTCAGGACTGAGAGGCGACATGGGGAAGACCAGAGTCCAGGGTCGAAGAGAAGCATTGAAGGGCTAATCAGCTAAGAGAAGAAAAAGCCACGCACACTTGGATTTAAAGATTCTAGAAGGTGGAGCTTTCACGTTAGTTATTCAAACCGCAGAATTACATGTCATAAAAGGGGAGTCAACTTTATGGGGTTTAACCAATAAGCACACAGGGGTGTGTTTTTTTAGGCTGCGGCCCGATCCCGGATAAGTGGAAGAAAATGAAAATTAGTCGTAAGAGTTGAGCTGATAAAAAACTGCTAATGGGTGGTCGATCCGTACTATAATATGAATGCACACTGTAAGACATACAACAACAGACAGACAACTTGTGGTCACGTAGAAAGGGTTGACAAAGAAACCACAAAAAGCTACAAAAATGTCAGGTATGTGTAAGTGTGTGTRTGTGTGTGTAAAAGAGAAGTTTTAGTTGTCCTCACCACTTTTTGAGAATAACCCACAAGTTGTACTCTGCTGAGGGCTGAGTTGACTTCCTGCAGACTGTAGCATCGTTTCCATGACCTCACATCTACGGCATCCTTCAGTGACCCGGGAAGCAGCCTGGGACAGTAATACATCACTTAGCTTAAAAAAACAAACAGGGTTAATCTGTGTTTGGAAAACTGAAGAAATTAAAATAATAATAGTGTTCAATATTTTAAATGGTATTCTTGAGTAAATTGTTAGTACATCAGGTTAAAAACGATAAAAAACAGAAACTTGTCACTTTGTTTTTGGCACCACAAATGAACTCTCATTCAGTAAGATTTTTTCAATTATCTGTAGAAATATTAGCTTTTTAATCTATTTAGTATAGCTTTTTTGTTTTAACTCTCCTTAATTTAAACTGTAATTTTTGCTACTGTCATTCAGTTTCTCAATTGAGAAGAAGAAACAATTAAGTTCTGACTTTTTGCTTTGTTTATATGTCTTGTGTTTTCAGTCTGGATTTACTCACCTCTGTATTTCCTTGTTCTTCCAGCAGGTGGCAGACTGGGCTTTAGGAACCCTCTCCATGAAGTTCACCAGCTCCTCCATCAAYAGTCTGATAAAACAAAGCGTAATCTAAAATGGAGGACATATTCCAAGTTTGGAGTTTTCTAAACAAAAGTTTAAAG
>NW_013952417.1:1758685-1766166 GCF_001266775.1 Austrofundulus limnaeus | reverse complement strand
TAAATTGTAAATGAACTGTACTTATAATAGCACCTTTCTATCCAACCGGGATAATCAAAACACTTTACAATACAATCTGTTCCCCCATTTAACAATTCTCACACACATTCATTCAGCACTCCAAAAAAGGAAGTAATCAACCAGAGGAACCCGATTCCTTTGTTTCATTTAGTTACGTTGTTTAAAACAGGTATCTAGAAAACTTGAAAGAAAAAGGCACTTCACAAACTTATCAGAATTTTACTTTACTTGGAGAGAACTGCGTATTATTCATCTTTAATAAAAGAAAATAAAAACAATCTCAAGTTTCTGTTCAATACTGTAGCTAGACGAATGAAAAGTCCTATCTCTGTTGAGCCATATATCCCTATAACTTTAAATAGTGTTGACTTCATAAGATTTTTCATAGATAAATTTTTTTAATTAGAGAGAAAACTCAAACCAACTTTCTTTCTATTGCCTCGGATTCTGTGTCAGATGAGGCAGCTTTAGAAGAATCATTGGAACCTGTCCTGTCTGGACTGTTATTGTCCTATTGAGCTCTCTGAATTATCAAAAACCATCCAAACCATCAACATGTCAGCTAGATCCTGTTCCATCAGACKGTTCAAATAGGGTTTTCCCTAAATTAATATCACCATTTTGGATTTAGGGGCAATATTGTGTGTTTCTCAGGCATATATTTAAATGCTATACCAAAATTAAGTAACTAAGTAACTTAACTTAAATAACCTTCAGTTGTTATTAAAATGCTGTTTATACAGTATGCTTAAATAGAAAAAAAAATTACACATCATAACCGTTTCTAAATGCCTTAAAATTGGCCTCGGACTCTTTAAGAACCTCCTACTGCTTTCAGCGTGTTATCACAACAGCTTCTCGGTCGTTTACAACCTGGAGCATCACAGCCTATTTTGTTGTAATGATAATAAATCTCTTTGGGTTTAATTGTGGCTACTACATTTGAATTTCATTTGTAGGAGGGTGAGCTTAAGGTGGTATTAAGCTTCTCCCACATCTCTCATACACAAGGTTATGAGGAAACTTTTACGAAGGTATTTTCTCATTACTTGTTAATATCTTGACTGTGCGAAGTGAAAAGTGACACAATAAGTGAACGTTCAGACGAGTTCAAGTTG
The DNA here is from genome assembly GCF_001266775.1 of Austrofundulus limnaeus. Classification (NCBI taxonomy): domain Eukaryota; kingdom Metazoa; phylum Chordata; class Actinopteri; order Cyprinodontiformes; family Rivulidae; genus Austrofundulus; species Austrofundulus limnaeus. The sequence goes on along the minus strand of NW_013952417.1, from coordinate 1,765,027 downwards.
ATTCATAAAAGACTATGCAATCATTTATTTACACAAACTGAACAAATCAAAAGTACACTTGATTGTGGTTATTCCTATAACAAGCATCAGAGTTAAATGAGATAAAACCCGCGTCAGAATTTCAATTCACATCAACTCAGATTACTTATATAGCACAGTAAAAATGTCAGTTCTGATGTTAACAACCAAACAATTTTACTGGCACTTTCAGCTTAAGTTTTGGCAAATAAAGAACAAGGAAAGGAGGAAAGTAAGATTAGTATTTTACTACTTTTACTTTATCAAAGTGTGGGTCAACTGGAAACTGCACGTCTTTTCTGCGCTTAGGGTCCACATGACACGTCACCCGAACACATCAGCTTTACCTGGTGATGTCTTCTTAAGGCACCCTCGGGGTAGGAGCTAGCTCGCCTCCGATCAGTCAGGGAACTGAATGTCGGCTCGCTTACCATTCATTGGTGAGTAGGTATTTTTCCAGGTAAATTTAGTCTGTTTCAGTCCAAGCCAGAAAAATTCAAGCTGTTATCCGGTCCCTTCTTTCCAAAATAAAGTCTCCCCTCAGGAGGTAAAACACACTTAGAGGCTTGAAGCCTCGGGGTGGGAGCGCCGGCTGGCGTGCCGGGTCCCGGGTTGTTAAGTCTTCCCTAGTTGGCTCATGGGTTAAGACCTAAAAGCCGAATTGAGTCCTCCGGAGAGAAAACTCAGCTTTCTTCTTCCATTGGAGTCAAGAAGAAGAGTGTGTGTTGCTCAAAGCCGTCCGGGTTAGTAAAAAGAAATGGACGATGTTTGGTTCCGCCCTCGGGCTTACAGATGAGTCAGAGAAAGAAAGATAAGATTTGCCAGGGCGCCAGCCCAAGGTTAAAATTCTGTGGTTGTTCACAACAGGATATGATAACCTTTTTTCAGCTTTCTTCTGATAGACTCTAAGAGAAATCACTGCAAAACATTTATGATGATTAATTAACATTTCTGTTTTATAATCAGTGGCCTAAACAGATTTCAGTTTGTGACAGAGTTCCTGTCCTCTCATCAGGCCTGTCCGAGGYCTRCTTSGAGRYAGTAAATCTTGTTTCTTCACTCGAGGTGACCCCTACACGTTATTCATCAAAAAGTACTGTATGACGCTGCTGGTACTGTGTGATGTCACACAGCACATTATTAAGTATAAAAGCCTCTCTTTAGAGACACGCCCTGCAGAGATTCAGGAGTTAGCCATAGCATTGTTGATCATTGCTGTGGTAGAAGCCTGCCTTCTCCTCACCCACAGTGCAAAACATGGACAGTCATAAAACAAACTGGGGGCAATGCACAAGATGGCTGTCACCAGGTAATAGCAGCGGGAGAGCAGATGGAAGTTGCACTAGTTGTTGTCACTCAGCATGGGAAACGAGACGAGACGTGTGCCTCAAAGTATAAACCAAGCTTTACTCGCAATAACAGCATTGTAAGAGGGGGACAATAGGTCAATAAATAAGGTCAATAAAGGGTTTAAAATGCTTGTAAAAAAGAATTACTTGTATTCATGCTTCTTAAATTTAAGTACAAAAGAAGTGAAGAGAGATACAAGAAATACAAAAACAAGCTGGTATGGATTACAAGACAGCATAAGAAGGAATATTACAGTGATTTGCTAAACAAAAGTAAGGGTGATATAAAGCAAACTAACATGCAATGAATCATGTTTTGAAAAATCAAAGTACAATCAGGTATTTTACAGTACTTTGAAAAAAGATGACAAGGAAATTCATGATTAGAATTACATAGTAAATTAATTCATACAGTACTATGTAAATGCTGGCCCAAGTCTTGCAGCTAAAATATCATGAGTAGGTAATGATGTGAGTCATACAGTCATGAATTGTGCAAACTGTATTTTTCTTGGTGGAACAGATAAAGAAGAAATACTGAGCATTGTAAAAAAAATTCTTGCACACAAAAGATCAAAAGATTGGATGTACAWGGATATGGTGTTTGTAAAGGACATAATGAATTTATGTTCCTTAACCATTTATRCACTGAACAAAAATATAAAGGTTTTGTACACGCCAATCCAGAGCACCTCAAACTTACTCAATGGGTGACMTGTCTGGTGAGTATGCTGGTCATGCAAGAAGTGGGATGTTTTCAGCTTCCAGGAATTGCATATAGATCTGTACAACATGGGGTCGTTCATTATCATGCTGCAACCTGAAGTGATTGTCATGGATGGTCAAGAAGAGACAAAGATGAAAACTGGGGCCAAAACACCAGCAATTGTGATGATGCAGATCATTCTTATGCAACCTCATGAAGAGCAATAAATAAAGAATTGAGCCCTCACCGACTAACAAGAAGCAAAGAGAGGAGCCGTCGTCCACCCACAAGATGCAAAAAGAGGAGCCCTTGTCAACTCAGAAAAAGCAAAGAGATGAGCCCCCGTAGGCCTGCTGAGGATGTGGATTTGAACAGGAAGCGTCAGCTAAAACCTATATAGGGTCAAACTGCTGCAGCTAATCGTGGTGCTGGACTGAGTCAGAACCAGAACCCGAGTCAGGCTGCAGGCAGGAGAGGMCAGGAAAAATGTGATTGCAACTCATCAGAAAGGAGACAGGAGTTCCCCTATGAAGGTCAAGCCTGGACCTTTAGGCCTCCAACTGGGCTAGAGAGAGAAGGCCCGCAAATCATGGGAACAGGAAGCCTCAGCACCAGAGGGATGGTAAGTGGTGAGGAGCCAGCCAGCTAACCAGGAAGCGGGAGGAGGTTCATGAAGAAAGCACGTATCAACATGCCTTAGTTTGCTTGTAAGATGATTCTTTTTTTATCTAGGAGAGGAGGTGTTTGTGTCCTGCTTGTGGCTTAAAGCCTCTAAAAGGAGTGTGAGGAGCACTGAGTGGGCCTTCCGGAAGATGTCTGTGTTTCTGGCATCTGAGCTGTCGTTTGGGTGACCCTCGGCTAACATATAAAGGGTTGAAGACAGTCACTCAATCTCTTTTCATTCAAAGCTACATTGTAGCCACAGCTGCCCTGGGGCACACTGACAGAGGCGGGGCTGCCATGCACTGGTGCCACCGAACCCTCTGACTAGTAGGCAAGGCCTAATCCTCTGGTTACAGGACAACTCTCCTAACCACTCCGCCACAGCCGCCCCAATGGAAGAGTTAACTGCTGTTGATCAAAAACAGTGCTGTGTTAGCGTTTTTGTTGACCTGAAGAAGGCATTTGACTCTACTGACCAAAAACTATTTACCATAATGAAAATACAAACATGGTTTTTCATCTGAATAAGTTTTCAGTAAATTTGGATAAAATAAATTACATGACATTTAGAAACAGAAAGAAACATACTGATATGAAGCCCCATTCGGAATTAATGGTACTGAAATTTGTAGTCAGTGAAATCAAATTTTTGGGTTTCATCAGTGACAAGGARCTGACATGGAGTTCTCATATACTAATACTAAAGAACTTAAGAACAAAAATAATTGCAATATTTCATAGAGTAAAAGAGTTCTTAAATGATAAACCATGGTATAAATTATATATTATAATTAAGAACTGTGTATTTTGTAATTCAATGATTGTACCACATTTCATGTATTGTTTTCAAGTTTGCAGAAAATCATGCAAAACTATTACAAATATTTTTATTTTACAGAAAAGGGCTGTGAAAAATTATTTGTAGAACAAATTATGGTCATTCAACAAATATATTTTTTCATCAGCTGAAGTTACTGAAGTTTTATGATCTGGTTGACTATAGTAGTTTGTTATGCGTAGGGCACACAAAACATTGTTACCATTAAATAACCAGTTGAGAGTTACTATAACCTGAAGGAAAAGGAATTGAATTAAAACAAACATACCTGGCATATGCTGAGTGTCTCAATCTGATTAAACCAGGTCAAATGTTTTTAATGAAAGCTGCAGCATTCATGACAACTTGTAAATAAAGGGCTTAAATATCATCATCAGACCTCTAACCCCTTATAATATGGTTTATGTATATTCAAACAGAATTAAATGCATATTTTGAAGTACTTTATATTAAACTAACATTTACCTTCCAATCTGCAGTGTGGGCTCTGTGGCGTAAACTGTCCCTGTAAAACCCGTGTGTTCAGTGATATAAGGCAGCGCCATCATACAGTGGTAGTTAGAGATAAGAATGACATCAACGGTAGACAGATCCAGCAGTTCTCTCTGTTTGGCAAAATCAAGAAAAAACAAAGGTGTACTTTATATCAATTCAATTCAATTCAGTTTATTTACATAGCGCCAAGTCACAACATATCACAAAATAGTGCTGGGCGGTATACCATTTTGTACCGAAAACCGGTTTTTATTTTTGTTATGATATGACTTTTCTGAATACCGGTGTAAATAGCCTGAACACGTGCGGAACGTTTCATTGCGGCCGCTGTTTCCCTGGGGACATGTTTCCTCGCAGCACCGCTAAGCGTGTTAGCATGCTAATGTTACTGTTGGAACAACTGGCGGCGGGTGGTGTGTTTCAGCCGCTTATATGGTCGGACGTAAAAAAAAAAAACATCCCGTTTTCACCATCGCTGAATGTAGTAAACAACTTTTCAGTGTCGTGCACGGTTAGATTTAACGCGCTACGTTAAAATGGAGACGTTATTGCAATGGAGACTCTAGCGTGCTTCTTTTGTGAAAAGCCCGGGGGGAAGTAGTTTTGTAGTGTAGCGGAGTTGACTGGTGTGCAAGGTGAGTTGTCCTTTTAAGTTTTAACATATAACAATGGATCAGATAATGATTTTTTCTCAACCCCTCACGATCGGACCTAAATGCATGATTACTGTCTACAACCAGGCAAAGAAGAAAAGACGTACAAGAGGAGGGAAACTGTGATGCAGAGGTACAGTAACAGAAGAAAGCCAATAAGCAAAGTTTGTACATTATCAGCTGAGCTTTGAGGGGAAAAAAATACAGTTAAATACCGTGAAACCGGTGTAATTGTTGAAAATACCATGATAAAAAATTTGGGTCATACCGCCCAGCTCTATCACAAAACATAACTTTTTTTCATAGTTTGAATGGATACCTACACAGGCTGGTTAAAGATAAAAATGTAAATTTAGTGACACACTGACAATGAAACAATATTTTCAGATCAGCAGCAAAAAAATATAAAATTGTAATAATCACCTCAGGAAGACAAAATTCTGGCTGGGAATCCACAAACACTCTTCCAGCACACTCCTTCAACTCCTGCAAAAACACAATGAAAACCGGCATACTGCACGTGAATTAATGTATTTATTACATACAAGTAAAACAAGAACAATATCAATATAACACGAACTCACCTTCTCTAAGTTTATTAATCCATCTTTAGAGCTCCATCCAGGGAGTTTAGAGAGTCTTAGGCTTATGAAGCACAAAATTGGAAAAGAAAAACAAAACATGATTATTTAGATTATTGATTATCTCGCTCATAAATGAATGAGTAAAGGCGATGTTCCACCTGTGCACCAGAGGAAGGGGCAGAAAGCTGAGGACAGAAGTGGTGTCCAGTCCACAGTCCAACATGATGGTTGTGGATTTAAACTTGAGCACATTGCAAGGCAACGTAGGGTGACCAGACAAACAATACTGTGAAACACAAACAAAACGCGTCTCAGGTTTAGCTCAGTTTTGTCCTGTTGTTATCGTCATAATTACCCACAACCGATTAACACTGCTCAACTAAAGCTAACATCGTTTTCTCGCTCTTTCTGTTTCCAAACCTCCTATTATATTCGGTTCTAACATGCTATAAAATATATATTTTAATTTTTGCTGTATACTCACCAATTTCATTTTAACACAAGATTAAACCGTTAAACGGCTCTGAAGTAAAGACTTTGCTAACAAACAATTGTGACTTCTTCTTCTGTTGTTTTATGGCGGTTGGCAAACAACGGAAGGTGCGCCTTACCGCCACCTACTGGTATGGAGTGTGGATCAAAATACTTTTATGTGATGTTGCTTTTATTATTTTTTTCTAACTTTGTTTTTATGTTGAAAAGTTTTATGTTGAAAAGTTTTATGTTGACAAGTTATGTGGCCCTTACAGGAAAACGTTTGGGGACCCCTGCTTTATTGGATGATTCTCTCTATAGGGAGCACCAGAGAAAGCAACTATGTCCACATTTTGTGCATTAACTACTGTAGCTTGAAAACAGATCACCATTATCAGTTTCTTAGTAATATTGATCATTAGTTTTGGTTATTTGTCCATTTATGATATTTTGTTAATGTAGCTATTTGGCAATTAACAAAATAAATACAGCTGGAACTCGTTCTCTCGCATTATTATTTGTTTTTTTATTTATTTTTATTTATCCATGCACATATTGTATC
>NW_013952417.1:1751423-1752819 GCF_001266775.1 Austrofundulus limnaeus | reverse complement strand
GATAAAGAGAACCAGTTCCTCCTGTTATCATTTTCATATATATGTACTTCAGAGTTTGAATGAGTAACAAAACCAACTTCTCTTTGTCTTGTCAAGTCTGTCACTAGGAGACTTTCAAAATGTGAAGAAAAAGTCCAGGAAGAGATAAAGAGAACCAGTTCCTGCTGTTATCTTTTTGTTGACAGCCAAATAAAGTTAGCTACGATGATAAAATATTAAAAATGATCAAATAATCAAAACTATTGTTCAGTCTTACTTATAAAAAGGTAAACCCATGTGATCTGTTGCAGATTAATGAACCAAATAAGGTCATAGTCGCTCTTGTGCTGTCTGTAGAGGACAGACCCATCTAACATGGCAGCSACGCACGATTGCGACATCTAGCCTAGCTATAAGCTCGGCGTTTGTGGGTGAAAAACACAGCACGTCATTTCCTGTCTGGCAGTCTYTTGGGGAAAACATGATCGCAGCTTACCTGTGAGTCACCCAGTCAAACTGTTCAACTGGGTTACCCAGGAAAGTGAAGTAATTATGTCAAGTTAATGTAGGACCACGGCCGACAACATATAACTGTATAATCGGTAGGCCTTGTTTTCTTTTTTGTTACATTAAYGTGTTTTTGTAGCGAACAGCTGGTTCACTTGTTTTCCTAAACAGGACGGACTAAAGTCGATGTTTTTTCATGGAAGTTTTGAACAGATAGCACTGAAGAAAGTACGAGTGGGCGAGGACAGGTAGGACACGAAACGCGAGTTTCACTGACAGCACGAACAATCTGTTACTGTTTCAAGACTGATTATGTAACAGCTGCTGGGTTTTATTTCAGTAAAGTTATTCATTTTGAGTGTCAAACTACGTGAGTAAAGTATTGTAATATTCACTGTTAGCGCTGTATCTCTGACAATACGGAAGCCGAGAGCTGCCATTTTCCGCTCATAATTATTTTCCATGGTAATGATAACAATGACCGTTTTGTTGAGATAACTTAAATTCCAGATGGTTCCTCTTGTGTATCATTCAGTAACCATGGAGACGGCCTTCGCTGTCAGTCAGTCAGTCAGTCAGTCAGTCAGTCAGTCAGTCAGTCAGTCAGTCAGTCAGTCAGTCATCAGGCAAATCAAATTGTGATTTTTGTCTTGTACAGATAACTTTCATAACAGCCTTCGTCATTAAAGCAGACGGCTGGCCCGACTGCAGCTCAGCAGGCGTTTACACAGTCATTTTGAACTTCATGATATAATAAATACAATAAACGTTATCAGTCACCAGCTGAGGTGATCGGGCCGTTTTCATGGTTACTGAATGATAAACAAGGAAAACCATAACTCGTTATCATGGGAAAACGGTCCTTGTTATGTTGTTATCACAAAAAAAAAACCATGGAATATAATTATAT
>NW_013952417.1:1742992-1747975 GCF_001266775.1 Austrofundulus limnaeus | reverse complement strand
ATATAAAGTTATTAGTGAAGAAAACCCGTCTGGATAACAGCAGACTGAGTCTACATAAAATATACAACAGGTCTGGACCACTCGTAAATATTGTTCGTATCTGAAAAAAATCTTAGAATACGAAAACATTGGTGAATGCCACAAATTCTCCTAAATCACTTGTACGCACAACTTAAGAATAAATCTGTGCGTACGAACGGTTCTTGCATGAGGCCCATTGGATCTTGTGTCAAAAAAATTAATTTTGCAGATGTAAATCCAAATATCACAATTTCCTTCACTTGTCTGTAAAGTAAAAACAAAATCAAGCGATTGAAAGATTATGTAGAATTGTGACGGTTCCAGACAGTTAATCCTRACAGACTTTTTAAAGTGATCTGTACTAAATGTACACCTAATGTGACATTAGGATTGGAAAAATACAAAAGTCGGCATTTGGCTTGTTTGAGTTCGGTAAGATAATTTTCCTCACATTAGGTATGTTGTAGGAGAAAATAATCTGAATGAAAGGTGGAATGTGTTGGAAACACTTATTGTTCAGAAGGCTAATGTTTGTTGTTTATTTCAGGCTCTTTTAAGATCCCAGCCTACACAGATGCTCCATTTAAATCAGATGAAAAGTGCCCTGTGGTTATTTTCTCCCATGGTCTTGGTGCTTTCAGGTACACACACGCACATGCATGCACTTTGTCATTCTGCTTCCATACTGAAGTTGAGGTTTGTAGAAAAAGTATGAACAATCGAAACCTTACCTGTTGTTGACAGTCTTTTCATTGACCTCAGTTTGAATAAATAATTACATTTTGCAAATAGCAGAGACAGAATCCCGAGGTCACAGATTCTTACCCTTCTGCTGCACTGAGAAATTCTGTCCATAAACATCATAGAGTTAGTCACAAAAGGCATTCCAAGCCCTGAAGAGGTCTGACTTACTGCTGGTAAGGAAATTAAGCTGAAGCTGATTTACAAAAAAATAAAAATCAGTGAGATTTTCTCTGTACATGCAAAGGGTAAATCTCTGAATCTTGACATGTCTGCAGCTGAATACCTTCTCCATCCTCACAAAACACATAGTTAAGCAAACTCCCATGCCCCCTCAAGAACCTTAGTGAAAGTAAAGAGCTGTCACGATGTCAGTAGCTGGTATGTGAGGGGGGGGGGGGTGCAGTGGGAAACAAGATTGTTCAAAGAAATGCTGACGGAGTATTTTTGCTTCAAATGTCCAACACTAATACATTTTTGTCAGAATAATTGTTTATTTCAAACTAACTGCAAATGAAAATGTTTAAATATTAACATGAACCACTATAAAATTCCAAGTAGGGGTCCCTGCAGTACATATTGGATGGATGGAGTTTTTCCTAATCGTGATTGGCCAGATTTGTCTTGTGGGGCAACTTAAAAGAGAAAGTGTTGGTATTAGGAAAATAATGATTTATTGACTGTCTATTTACAGTTTAAAATAAAAAAAAAATGACTCAAAAATTATTGTGAACATGTAAACATAATTTATTGACTTCAAATTTCGGCAGCAAGCACCCTCCTGTCTCGTTATGACTCATATTCATATTTATTTTTAGCGATGTTTTTACAGGCTGGTTAGGGCTGTTTTGACCGAGCCAAATTGTTACACGTCCCTCCRCATGAACGGCGTTCAAATCTTGTGCAGCTAGCACCTTCCTGTCTCAAGTTATGACTAAAATTAATCTCTATATTTAAAAAAATATGTTTTTCCTGTCCAATTCGACCAAGCTACTCCCAGCTGTCCCCAGCTCCTTCAAACCCCATCGTCAATCTGACCAATCATGTCTTTGGCAAACTTCGCTCACTAATGTTAAACGGACAAAACGTGTCTTGGGCAAAAAACTCCCGCAAAACAAGAAACTGACTGCAGAGAACCACTTCTCTAAAATTCTGGAGATGAGACAGCAAAATCTGCTTATGAAAATAGATCCGTTTTGATCGTACTGATGAGCTGATAATTGCTTCTCCAAGTGGACCAACATGCTCCAACTGTAACACAATTTTATATTGGTTCTTCTGAAAACCTGTAAACATTGCTGTCAATTTAGCTTAACAGTTACTTTGGCAGATATATTTTTCTACATAGGAAGTGTTACAGCTAGCTGTTGCTGAAAACCTGATCCTTGTATAAAATGCTGTCCTTAATTTCATGCATGTTTCCGCCCTTGCGGGGACAAACACACCTGTGGGTGGGTTTGTGGTTGTAGAGCAAAGGCTACAGGGCAGCAACGCAAGCTCCATGACGCTGAAAACAGTCTGGTCTGGTTCAATCCGACAGCAAGAGCTGGTTGTTAAATTAACAAGAGCTGCTCGCAGAAATGCACCTGACATCCACGTGAAAAATTAGTTGTGGTTTATCAGGTGGGCTGCGTGACATTCAGCAGGAAAAARTATGATGATTTATCCCCGTGACACAATCTTTCAGTTATAGTCCTATAGTAGAAAATATTTATGGTACATTTATCGTGGTAGAAAAAAAAATCAGTTAGAATTTACTCCCGTTTACTCCCAACTTTATGGATGATTTTTGGGGATGAATATTTAAACATGCATAAATACAATATGTTTTTAATGTTTTCATATTTAGACCACCAAAGATTTTTTTACTGTGATAGACTTGTGACCGCCCCTTACACAGTGACTGCTGGATATGGGCACCAGTGACCCCCGCAACCCTGAAAAGAGGAAGCGGGTGTAGATGATGGATGGATGGATGGATGGATGGATGGATGGATGGATGGGTGGATGGATGGATGGATAGCAAATCTGATAACAGCAGAGCATGTGTGCAGTGTGCTGTGCTTCACTTTTCCTCAACAGGATAAACTTAAGAGTATAATCAGTAGCTTAACTTTAGATCATTCATACTTGTTTAGTTTTCTCTGTGCTGTAGCTATGTAGGCTTATTGAAAACATGCCGTGGAAACCTGACCTGACCGTTAAGCATATAATTTCAGCCCAAACTTGACCCGAATTTGGGTTGGGGTTTCGAGTCAGACTTGTACTCGGGCTATAAATCTAAACTCTACACCAGGGCTGTCAAACTCATTTTCACCGAGGGCCACATGAGCATTATGGTGGCCCTCGAAGGGCCACTTGTAATAAACTTTGACGTTTCATGTTTAACTTTGACTAAACAGTGTTTTAACACRTCCTCTTTTAAACACTGATAAGAACTAAGTGTATGACTGACTAAATCTGAAATAAATACAGAAATATTATTTAGTTTATGGCTGATGCTGACTGCAGCTTATTTTCAGACGTTAATGCTGTGCTATCCAACTAAATTGCTCAGTTACTTCAAGCCAACAGCTCAGGGACAGGAGTTGATTAAATTTACTTTTATTTCATTTATTTATATTAAATTTACTTTGCTGCATTTAATCCTGAATTTAAAGTTTACCATTGATAAAAGAAACAAWTTTCATGCTAAGTAAAAAAATTAAAAAATAACCCCACCCCCCGGCGGGCCACACAGGAATCACCCCACRGGCCTTGTGTTTGACACATGTGCTCTACRCTGTACTCATCAGCTGCTTCAGGAGTCCTCTGGGAAACTGAGTCCTGAAGGAATTCTCCTTCACCTTGACAGCCTCCATCACCAATGGTGTCCACCAATGGGTACTTAGCTGCTGTGACAGGCACCAATGACCTTCAGACCACAGCTCCAGGAAGCCACATTTGCAATGGAGGCCCTGTACATGGCCCATTTGGACTCTATGTCCTCGACTTCCCCCGGGACATGGGAAAAGTTCTCCTGAATGTGAGAGCTAAAGATCACACAGACAGGGGGCTCCACCAGGCACTCCCAGTTCACCCTCACTGTACATTTGGGTTTACTAGATCTGTCCTGCAACCTCCCCCTCTACCGAATGGTAAATGGTTTAAATTTATATAGCACTTTATCAAGTCCATACAGACTCCAAACTACTTTACGCTTCAGCCATACCCATTCACACACTGATGGTGGTAAGAGTCTAACTTATACCATGTGGTGATCAGTTCAGAATTCTGCCCATCTCTTCAACCAAATGTTACAGTGTGTTCACATCGAACGCGATTTCGGTGTCAAAATGGCATCCAACGCTTCAAGTTTGACGCTTGTGCACTTTGCTCTTGAAGCGCTTGACGCTCGTCCAGCACATCAAGAGCCTCTCTTCTGGATAACTCCATTAATGGGTGCTGAATTCACCCAGTAATACAAAGAAATCCCCATACAATGCCCCTTCCAGGACACCATCCAGAGACTCCAAAAATGCTGGGTAATCTGAACTGATTCTTGTTACTTAAGCAGTCAAGCAGACAACAGTCAAAACTTTCTCTCTGCAGCCTGAAGCCACAGAGGTGCAGCCCTCTCATTTACTGCAGAAAACTTTGTAAAAAGATTGATTTGGTCTTACAAGAATAAGGAAAACAGAAGAATTYATTATTTTAGTACGCTTTGGAGACAGAATATAGAAGTTTTACTTCTTCTYATTGTTACGGCCAAATAAAGGGAAGCAATGCAAATGTTTTTAATTTTGTTATCTTCAGCTGCAGGGTTGTGAGTATTCCCACACCCACCTGACGCCTCTCTCCCTGGGCAACTCCAGAGTAGAAGAGAGTCCAGACTCTTTCCAGAAGTTGGGTTCCAGATCCCAAACTGTAAGTAAAAGTAAGCCCATCTATAGTATCTAGTTGGTATCACTCGACCTCACCCTCACACACAAGCTCTGGCTCCTTACTTACTTGCCAGTGAGAGCTAGTCTATGCCCCCAGGAATTGGCACAGCCAAGGATCCTCCCTCACTCAGCCTGGCATGCATCGACTCAACCTTGACGATCCTCCCTGCATGTCGTGGGTCCATGTGAAGGAGGCATGTGCAATTCTTTAATGCTTAGCCCAGTCAAGCCCCAGAAGCCAAGGTTTGACCACCAGATGCTCACCAGTGAGCCTCCACCCAACCCCACCCCACCCCAC
>NW_013952417.1:1734004-1736701 GCF_001266775.1 Austrofundulus limnaeus | reverse complement strand
TGAAGTGGAGCTGGATTCTGGCGTCTCTGGAACTCCAATAATCTGCACATTGCACCTTCTCATGCGCCCTTCCATATCATCACACTTCTTTTTGAGCCCAACGACTTCTTATTTCAGTTCCAAAACGGTGGTGCGCAGAGCAACCRYCTCATCGGGCCATGTTGACAGGCCGTCCTCCACCTCCTTAATGCTCTGTTTAAGGTGGTCTAAGTCAGCACGAAGTAGCATCGTGCCGTTAGCCACTTCAGCTCTCACTCCTTGTAGCTCTCCTTTAATAAGAGTAAACTCTTCAGCCAAAGCCGCCTTTATTTCGGATTTGATCACAACTGAGAGGTCGGTTTTTATAGCGGCAAGAATGTCAGACTTCAAGGAGAGTGCGTCTGCCTCGCTGCGGGAGGGAGAAGGGGGCGCCGAAAATCCAGTTTTACCTGCAGCCTGCTCCGAGGTGGCATCGGGCCTAACAGCCGCAGAGCTGGAATGTTTGCCTTTCCTCGAGTTTGTCGCCATTCTTCTACTTTTCCAGGCAAGAATCACTCAGGGGTTGAGTCCGGACAGACCAAATGCTCAAAACAGCAAGGACATTTAGTGGAGAACCATAAAACGAGCAAGTCGGAGCGGGAGCCCACGCGACACACGACTCACTCCTCCGCCATCTTGCCCCGCCCCTCCTTTCTTTTGTTGTTTTAAAGCAACAAAAGAAGAAAAGAGAAAAAAAGGGGCAGATATGAGATTTGTTTTCTTCTCATTGCTGCCTTTCATTTCATGGTAATTGTTATCTTTTTACTGTACATAGAATTAATTTTGTTTTAAACAAATTAATTAATACTGTATTTTAAATAAATAAAATAAAAATAAAAGCTAAAATGCAAGCTATCTTCTCCTCCTCATCTGTTGACTCCATGACTAAAATTGTGAGAAATTAAGGAATTTGTCAGGCGATCAGTACGCACAAGTATGAAGTCTCAACTGTTTACCGACAATATGCACAGAGTCCACATGGCTCACAGACAATACACACAATATGTTGTAGCCTTGACCCAGGATGGAAAAACTCGTAAACCTGATTAATAGACCTGTAAAGTATGTTAAGTGTAAATTTCTACTTTTGCTGATTTATGTTTTTTAGAACTAACAAGCGACACGCACACAAACACACACACACACACACACACACACACACACACACACACACCATAGAACCATTTAACATTCTAGCCTAAGCCTGTGACTTCTACTTATGGCTTACAACCGCTTCCCACTAAGACAGTATGGATATATTATACATTTCCTGAATCCTTAGAGTCCTGTGAGTATTGCAGTAATAGACTCTTCTGTCCCTGATGCCCCTGGGTGTCACAAAGCTAAATTAAAGTATTTTATTTGGGTGAAAATTGTGCAAAAATGTGTAGTATTTGTGGTTTAAAGGGTTCTAGTGACCCCTGTGTTGATAAGAGAGACACAAATAAGGGCTTAAATGAAAGCCCAGAGGGTCCATGATACCAAACACAATATTAAACACCTTTGACCAATGAACCTATCATGAACCAAAACTAGCTATACTAAAATGTCAAAAACAGAAGTTTTCTTAACGGGTTATTAACTTTATTAGCTGATTGCTGTGATTTAGCTACCACTCTGGAAGGGCTATCATATGAAAATATCATCTACAGACATGTACCTATTCAAAAATTATGATGAAGCTTTGCCACCCTGAAATGGACCAAAAAGTGGTCTGGGCCCGTGGACGAGCAAGGGTGCCCAACCTTTTTTGAACCAAGAGTACTTTTTTGAAGTCGGCAGTTTGCCGAGAGCTACTCGTCCAGTCTCAGTATCAAAAAAAATTTTTTTTGTCTCCCTACTCCTCACTTCTTTAAAGTAAATAAAACAGAATGTAATGTGTTGGTAGTTTTATTTAATTTAAATTATTGTCAAACAAAACAATCTACTTAACCATAAATTTACCTCCTCCTGCCTCCCACCTCCACCGCTTCTGCCRGAGAGCTCAGCGAGCGGACATGAGTCCTGGGCCCCAGCGCAACATTGCTCTCAGCTGTGGTTGCGCTTCGCGGGCACCTGGAAACCAGCTGGTGGGCGACAAGTCGCCCTCGAGCGACTGGTTGGGCATACCTGATTTAGAGGTTCCAAATATATTACCACTGGACTTGGATTTATTGGAACATTGAATAGAAATAAAAAAATGCCACACCAGAAACTTTGAAGGTTTGAGCACAGTAGAAAACTATGTAGCAAAGTGCCGCACTGTATCAGGCATTTTTCACAAAGGGGAGAGCAATCAGGGTTTTTATATATTTATGAATTTTCTCGCTTGAATAGTGTAGCCTGCCTGTGTATGATTTTGAATTGGWTCGGGTAGAAATTATGCTTATACTGTGCAAAGCTTCCTGTCAAATGTCATCAGGCAGAGGAGTCCCAAATTCTTTTTCCCACTCTTTAATTGAAATAGTAGAGGTGGGACTAATTTCCTGTAGTGTACTGTAACATAGATATGTTTTTCTGTTACAATTATTGAATGTGACATCCTCGCTCTCCTCTGTTCACTTTGTCTCATGTTTGTGAACGTTTTTCTTTGGTTGGAAAAATTGCAATAAAAATAAAAGTATTAAAAAAATTATTAAAAAAATGCGAAGATTCACTTTGGTCTTATATGTGTTTAGAATAGCCATTAGCTCATCAGTA
>NW_013952417.1:1731371-1732840 GCF_001266775.1 Austrofundulus limnaeus | reverse complement strand
CTATATAACATTTTAGACACATTCTAGGCAGTTTATCAGCTAAAAAAAAGTTAATTTTGGGGTAAGTTACTCTTTAAAGAGCAATCAACAACAGGTAAAATGGTAGTTTGTACCTTTTTACACTGAACACCAATTTAAAAAAAAACAACAAAATATTCCTTTAATTTGTTATTGTGATCTAAAACAAACTACTTTTGGTGTGACTGTGTTTTCACAGGACTTTGTATTCAGCTATATGTGCAGAACTGGCCTCTCAGGGCTTCATTGTGGCATCTGTGGAGCACAGGTGAGTTTTTAGTTTTATATGCAACAGTTTTCGCTTTTCTTCTTGTTGGTGAAAAGATTTGTTTAATTAAAAACTGGTAATTTACACATATGGATTAAACTTGTCCCACATTCACATGGGTCTGTTTTAAACTAAAGCTAAAGTCGTGGGTCAYTCTGAGAAAAGTTGAACATTAGTCCAACAATAAAATAACAAACCAGAGGTCTATCTCAGTTGCGAGTGGCTATCTGTTTATTCGTGGAGTAGGAGTAGAAAGGCTGCGCAGACAATGGTACGAACCAGGTCATCACATTTCTTTTCAGTGTAGACACAAGGGGAACGTATGGAGATGAGCAGAAAGGCCGTGTGTTGCCTGCCGCTGGTCACGTCGACTGTGGTATCAGTTTCAGCAACATAAACGACATGTGAGTCATGTTGTTCAGCTCTGTAATAGCTGGCTTCCCAGGTCGAAGTGAAACTATCAATCCGGCCACCAGTACAGGCTGAATCATCTTGTCTCAGACTTACCGCCTGTAACCAAAATGTGGTTCTCATAACTGATCTTTGTTTTCACACAAAACAGGATGTGTCAGTAAATTTAGCTAAAACCAACACTTTCTTAGGAAGCTATGTCAGCTGAAAACTTAAAACGCTGTTTTCAGCTGAAACATCTGAAAACTATTATTTTTTATTGCATTTTTTTATATACATTTGCTTCTCTCTCCTTACAGAGATCAGTCAGCCTCAGCTACGTATTATTTTCGCAAGGAGGCCGAAATAGAACAGTCTGGTTCAACCCAAGACAGTTTGATAAAAGAATGGATGTACTACAGAAGTCTACGGCACGGCGAGAGCGAGTTTCCCCTCAGAAACCAGCAGGTTAGAGCTGAACTAAATTGTCATCTGTTTGTTCTGAGCTCTCTTCAGAACGTGCTGTTTTGCATAAGTTGCTATGGAAACCCTCTCCCAACCTTTTGCTTACGTTAACTCCGCCCTCCACCAGAAGTTTACTTTCAGTAGAAAGTTCTTGGGGAAATACTGCTGGTATTATTTTTCCAAAGTAGTTCATGGTGAAATTATTTACACAAACTACAACTTTCTTTGTTAATATTGCCAGAACATTGCCATCAAAAATAAAATTAAATAAAAATAAAATTAAGCCACACATCTTTCTTCTCATGACTGTTCTAAAACAGCAGAACCG
>NW_013952417.1:1728252-1730556 GCF_001266775.1 Austrofundulus limnaeus | reverse complement strand
TGTGTGTGTGTGTGTGTGTGTGTGTGTGTATATACTGTATATATACAAGCTACAAAGATGTTACTTGTTTTCTCCAACTCAATTTCAACAGAAACACATTCCATCACATCATCCAACGCTATTGACATACATTCTAATTTTTTACATCTCAAGGAACTAMTGACATACAATGCCACGCCCMCACCTTTGTTCTTAACTCTTTTTGTATAAAAGAGGTTGTACCCTTCCAAATCAAAATCTATAGATTTGTCATTTAAGCAAGTTTCAGACAATGCTATTACTTGAAAGTGACTTCTAAATATTTTCAAATGTTCACTAATTTTGTCAAAATTTGCATGAAGACTTCTACAGTTAAAATGAATAAGTGAAATATTATCCAAGTCCACAGAACAATTCAACTGCTCATCTGTATAATATTTACAATTGTTTGTTTCATCTAAGAAATTACTGTCTGGATCAATATTGTTTTCATAGTCATGTTTTTTTAATTTCAGTAACACCACATCTTTTCAAAATTGGTTCATTTATTGGTTTTTCCATTAACTATTTATGAGGACAAAATTAGTGAGAATAAACAATGTTGTTTCTTCCATTTGTCTCTTTTTTCCTTCTTCCTTCTTTCATTTCTCCCTTCTTTTCCACTTTTTTTTCTACTTGTGTTTTTCAAGAAGGGCCTTGACTCCCTCCATGACTGAACKACCTGAAGCTCTCCTTCTTTGAGTACGGGCCGACTCCCATCCTGCAGTCYGCAGTATTGACTCCAGATCCATTTCCTTCTCTGGAATATCCATGTTGATTCCGAACTCACGTAATCCGATTGCAGCAGCTTGGGGATCTTTATACACTTTCGCTTTCCCATCCTCACAAAAAAACTTTCAGTCTTGCTGGAAATAAAATCCGTGACTTTATTTTTCTTTCATTAAGTACTTTGTGCACATCTTTGTATTTTGCACGCTCCTTAAACACTGAGTGAGTAAAGTCCTCATCAAATTAAATCCTTCGATCATTTACTTGCACGGTCTTTGTTCTCCACGCAGCCTGCAGCACCTTTTGTTTCATAGCATGTGACTGAAATCGACTAAGATAGTTCTGGGTCGGTCCTTTAATCCAGGCTTTGGCCCAATCAGATGTGCCCTCTCCACATGAAGTTCRTCTGTCACTTCCAATTTTTCATGGATCAGTTTATTGAGAAAGTCAATCATGTTGTTTTCTTCTGAGTTTTCTGGTACTGAGTAAATTCTCATATTGTTTCTCCTGGCTTGACTTTCCAATTCCTCACATCTTTTTCTAGCTGTTTTTGCATTTGAAGGGCATGTAAAAGCACTTTCGAGGTTTTCATTTCGTAATCTTTACTCTCAGCAATTCTCTGTTCTGCTTCATCCATTCTTTTTTTAATACTTGAAAAATCTGCACGTAAGCACATTTAACTCTACCTTTAGTGATCCAAAACCAACAAATGTTTCAGATCTAAATTCTCTCAATTCTTTGAGTATTTCAGCCATAACTGTAGCTTTGTCTTAAGAATTGTCCTCTCTTGTCTCCTCTTGATTGTTCTCCATTTGTTTTTGTCCATATGCCTCCATTTATTTGGAAGACTGCTTTTGTTTCTGCTCGGACATTTCTTACCAGCCTTCTGCTCCACTCAATTTACGAAGTTCTGAAGTCTTTGAATCAGTTTAGTTCAAAGTTTTAGTTCAAAGTTATATCCACTTTTTTCAGTTAATTGTTTGCAGAGTCACTCAGAGACACAAGCATACTTGCTCTGTGGCCATCTTGGAGACACTGATCTGCGCTGATCAGCTGGAAGAAGCAACTTTTTTTTTCCAACCACCTGACATCAAACACGCTGCTTCTACCCGGGCCGGAACCATCAATAAAATGCAGGATTGAGCATTTCATGTGTGGTTGGAACCTGGAGATACACTTCAGCTGAATCTCAGATCAGAACCTCATGATCAGAACCAAAGACAGCAGGCGCGCCGCTGGAGAAGGGTGTGGGCATTTCCTGCAATGCGTCCCACCATGATGCAAAAGCATTGTGGGAGGTATGGTGTCTCTTAATTTTTAGTTTAGTTTAAATTGTTTATCCGTTTCATTTAAAACCAAAATTTTATACACATTAAAAACAAAAGTTATACACTATATATACACTCACCAGCCACTTTATTAGGTACACCTGTCCAACTGCTCGTTAACACTTAATTTCTAATCAGCCAATCACATGGCGGCAACTCAGCAGACTGGTTCGAGCTGATAGAAAGGCAACAGTGACTCAAATAACCACCAGTAACAACCGAGGTAGGC
>NW_013952417.1:1724701-1726248 GCF_001266775.1 Austrofundulus limnaeus | reverse complement strand
ACACACACACACACACACACACACACACACACACACACACACACACACACACACACACACAGCGAGGGACACGTTTGAGAAAAGGCACCAGCAGCTAATTCATGTTATTTATTTTTGTTTAAAATGATTTTTTTTGTCTAAGGCCAGTTGTTAAAAGAGCTACAGCTGGTTTATTCCTATTCAAATGATTTTCACGTCTTTTTTTCTAGAACCCACCTTTAACAAAAAAATAAAAGTTTGTCTGTAAAAAAAATATTGATTTTTTTAGCGATCTTTTTACAGTCTTGTTAGGGATGTTTTAACCAAGCTATATTGTTACACATCCTTTCAAATGTACGACGTTCAAATTTCGTGCAGCTAGCATTTTCCTTTCTCAAGTTATGACTAAAATCAATCTTAAAAAACATGTTGCTTCCTGCCCGACTCGACCAAGCTACTCCCCGCAATGTCAGTCCGACCAATCACATCTTGAGGCATCTCCGCCCTCATCGAAACCTCCGCCAATCACGAGTAGGGCTGTCTCCTCCCACATCAAGACCTCCGCCAATAACGTGCAGGGACGTCTTGGCCCACATGACAAAACCTACTGCAGAGGCCCCTTACTCAACCTTTAAAATCATATGGATGAGACCRTTCCATTGGGCATGATTCGGCTTTGGGTGGACTGGACTGACACAGTCCCGACTGGTCTGCCAGCTCCCTCTGGAAAGCTCCTGTGGAATCCCAGTTTGATCACTGCTTCTGCTTGTGCACACGTGGTGCACGGCTCCTCGCTGTGTCGCGCTCCAGAGTGCAGCAGTGCCAAACTGAAAAAGGATTATTCCTGACAACGGCTGATGAGCCACTCGTTATTGTGGATCACAAAATTCTGTTCATAAATAAAAGCTCTGTGTGTTACACTATTTATTATATTCTCCAGTAAGGCTGAATCCGTTCCTGTTAAATGTAT
Source organism: Austrofundulus limnaeus (assembly GCF_001266775.1). Lineage (NCBI taxonomy): Eukaryota > Metazoa > Chordata > Actinopteri > Cyprinodontiformes > Rivulidae > Austrofundulus > Austrofundulus limnaeus. The sequence continues at coordinate 1,725,299 of NW_013952417.1, read as the reverse complement.
TTTTGGCACAACTTTGTGCATCCTTTATATAACTGTGTCCATGTGGATGTAATAATTGTTAATCATGTGTGCCTGGTGTGAACAATAATCATTTTCACATCATTAACAGTTTCCCAGAATCACCTCTAAGCGTCGCCAATGGAACCAGAACCACAGAAACGTGCGTACGCCAGCCCTGGAGTTGGCGTGGGGCTCCGCACATTTCCACGTTCATTTCAGTTTTCATACATCCGGAGTTTTGCGTGGAAAATTGCGTACGCAAGGTTTTTGTGCGTACGCACCATTGATACATGAGGCCCCTGCTCAACACATTGGTGTAGTAGTTTGACGAGATCACCTTAGCCCCGCACACTTAGCACACAATGGGCTCTAAATGACGCATACGCATGTGGACATAATTGTTGGTACCCCACGTTTAATGAGAAAAAAAAACACAATGGTCACAGAAATAACTTGTATCTGGCAAAAGTCATAACAAATAAAAATTCTAACGCATTGAACCTTTAGACATACAGTGGTTTGCAAAAGTATTCATACCCCTTGAACTTTTCCATATTTTGTCACATTACAACCACAAACATAAATATATTTCACTGGA
>NW_013952417.1:1720262-1723311 GCF_001266775.1 Austrofundulus limnaeus | reverse complement strand
TCCAGTGAAATATATTTATGTTTGTGGTTGTAATGTGACAAAATATGGAAAAGTTCAAGGGGTATGAATACTTATGCAAACCACTGTAATTCAATATCAGTATGTGATTACTTTTGTTTGAGTAAAGACGCAGCCAACCAATCAACTGGCTCCGCCCTCTTGATTGACAGACCAAGTCATTCTGCTGAAAAGTGTTATCAGTGTTGTTCAACAATTGGAAGCTCAAACAATGCGCAAAACTGCTGTTTTGTTGTAAATGTGAGTGATGTTATATAATGGAATAGTTTTAATGGACTTTCATATAAAAAATAAGGTTATGCAGACAGGTAAAGCAATAATATATACACGGTTACATTTACGTGTATTTATAAATAAAATATAAAGCAGCATTATACACAAGTTCATAAAAAAGTATTAGCAATGGTAGTTAACATGAATGATCCAATTTATGCCAGTTTTTTTTCCAGACATTCAAATATTAAAATTATGCGCCTTTATAATCCCTTTACATAAAAGTATATATTTAAGAAGTTGTAATTTCATAAATATATAAATTAAATTATAACTTCTTAAATTATACTTTGGTCAAATTTTTATTATGTTTTAGTACAACATTCAATAGAAAACATTGTACTCGTGATTCATTCACAATGAACATAAAATATTATTAAAAATAGGATGACATTCAAGAGGCTTCTTAAAAATAAAATTTAAAAAAACGTACGTACACTCACACAGAACATTGGAACTTCGACCTAACCCAATTTGGCTTTAGATTAGATTTTTTTGGGACTAGAATGAGCGTCATCRTAATAAGTTCAAGCCATTTACCATTTATTTCACTTGAGTAAGTTCAGATTCTTTATGCTCTTTTCCAGGTGAAACAACGAGCCGATGAGTGCATTCTGGTTCTGGATAGACTCACGGAGATCAACTCGGGTGTAGCTGTTCAAAATGTTTTACAGACACAGTTCGACTGGACAACACTGCAGGTGGTTTCCTCAGCCTTGGGCTTTTTAGCCAGTGTCTCACTGAGCTGCAACTGTTGGGAGACAAACTGCGAACAGCATTTGAATGGGAGTTAAATGTTTCTTGGGGCAGGTTCTCAATTTTCTTTTGATTTGCAGTGTGTTGCTCTCGTGTTGCAGGAATTTTGAACATGTTCAAACCATTTGCATATGAGTGTTTTGTCTCAAAATCATTACGGGCAGAACACTTCTCTATTCAGTTCCTGAGAGTCAGAAAATGCAAAATATGTGAGACATCTTTGTGAAGGAGGGGGCCAACCTATGAAGCTAAACTGTGACTGATTACAGAAACAATGAGAAACTCATGCTACATGCTCCATGTGATTTTGCAGTCATAATGTAGTACAAAAGTTGTGAGGACTTGCATCTCACAAACTTTGATCCAAATTACACTTGTAGTTTTGACATTTGTGTGACATACGCATGTGTCTCAGTTTGATGTGATTCAAAGGGAAAATTTGCGTATTTTTAAGCAATTTAATGTTACTAACAATTCCCCAAGTGTTACAGCCCAGTGAGATACTGTACTGTCTTCAGGTTTTCACATTGTGCAAAAAACAAGCCTGAGCATCATCTGGCATCCCACCAATGTAAACAAAACTGGCAAATAATCTTGTAACAGGGTATATACAGAAAATCTTAAGTTAAATTTAATACCTTTTTAATACTGTCCCAATACTTTTTAATGCCAACACGACTTCAAGCTGCAACTGTAGTAGAAACCTTTTTAACGTATTATTAAAGTTAATGGATACATAGTTACTTCTTTGCCTCAATTAAACGCTGACCTATATACAATTAATTTTTATTTAACCCTTAAGACAAAGAAGTGATTTCATTACTGTGTGTAGGATGAGTTCATACCCTTCTCCAGTACTATCAGCAACAGGTCATCTGCTCTTGCAAGCCCCAGGAACTCGGAACAAAAACACTTTGATTTCATACAACCTCTAAAGAACCAATGCATACAGTATGTCTGTTTTTTTAAACATATTAAAACTTTTGTCAAATGTGAACGAATGGTCCAGCTTTGGGTTAGCACCCAAATCACCACCCCCACCACATACACAGAGAGMGTTTTACCCTCACAATCACCATCTTCTGTCTGCATATACATTGTTAAAACCAGCATATTACTACAAAAGAACTGTAAAGGCAAATTTCTATCAATCAAGCCCATTAAAAAATTGCAGTTTTCAGTTATTTCATACTAAACAGAGGATTACATGTACATATATGTAGGGGAGGCCGGGGACAATAGCAACAAGGGACGGTTGCAACACGTCTCCAAACAGAAACAAGCTAAAGTGATGACACTCACACTGTACATGCTCAGTTAGATGCCCCACCTTGCAAAGAAAAAGTAAACGGATTCAAAAACTGCTCTAGGATTTATTTGGAAGAAAAACTGTTTTTGAGGTACCAAAGTGTTTTTTTGCCCGGCTTTATTTTTGTTATACTGTTGTCACTGTTTATGTGATCCAGCTCAAACTTATATGGTTTAAACATGTGATATGTTTACTTTTAACTAATATGGCAATTTATCAAGATCAGCTAACACATGAGGTTTTATCATGGCTGACAGGAAGGGGGACTCATACCTGTAATTTTTGTTTTTCCCTGTCTCACTCCTCCTCTCCTGTCTCACTCCTCCTCTCCTGTCTCACTCCTCCTCTCCTGTCTCACTCCTTCTCTTCGGTCTCACTCCTCTCCTGTCTCACTCCTCCTCTCCGGTCTCACTCCTCCTCTCCTGTCTCACTCCTTCTCTTCGGTCTCACTCCTCTCCTGTCTCACTCCTCCACTCCGGTCTCACTCCTCCTCTCCTGTCTCACTCCTTCTCTTCGGTCTCACTCCACTCCGGTCTCACTCCTTCTCTTCGGTCTCACTCCTCTCTTGTCTCACTCCTCCTCTCCTGTCTCACTCCTCTCCTGTCTCACTCCTCCTCTCCTGTCTCACTCCTTCTCTTCGGTCTCACTCCTCTCCTGTCTCACTCCTCCTCTCCTGTCTCACTCCTCCTCTTC
>NW_013952417.1:1709281-1713239 GCF_001266775.1 Austrofundulus limnaeus | reverse complement strand
TTTGCCACTAAGTACATTTCATATAGTTTTTTTCCCTCGTAAAACTATACAGTGTTCTTKTCAGTTGGGCTATAATTATATACACATGTGTTGTTGCTGTTTTTTCTGTTTTCTCTCGTTTTGCAGGTGTAGAGGCGGACTACAAATCTATGCGTCTTTCTTTTCTCTAGTACTATCTTTCACCTCATTCTTAATTTTTCTCCATTTCTTTTGTCTTTTCCGTCTCCACATCCGTTTTATCTAAATAATCCCAAAAGAATTTCTAATAAAGTTTAAATATATATCAAGTGGAAAAACATGGTGAAAGCCATTTAGCTTCATTTGTGAAAGTAAAACTGTTAGGCCTCATCCTGACACTCAGACATTAATTCTGAGTGTCACACTGCCAGATAGGACACAGTGGAAAATATATGTATTTATTTTACTCTGTAAATATCTAAATCAGAGGACCAATCAGCTTGTAATATTTAATAATTTGAGCTGAATTGTAGTGTAGAAAAATATGCGCTGTTCAAAAATGTCATGTCTGAATAATAATAGCAGGACCCACTTGGATTCTTCTCTAACATTATTTTTGTCTCTGACTACAATCAGTTTCATACAGTACAACACAGCAGTCAGTCCTCAATGGAAGCCTTTGAGCTCATTTCAGAAAAAACACAATAATCACTCAGCAGCCCAGCTGCCCCAAGCTGATCTAAGAGAGTCTGCCAAACTAAACATTATTATTCATTCTACCCATATCATAATGATTCAAACCTTACAACCTCTTCACTCTGGTTACACCCCTGAAGGTGGTAGCTTTTACGTCAGAACGTAACCAGCTTTTGTTTATATAGACAGAACACATCGATAAAACACACCAACTTTTTCTGCTGTAGCCTTATGGCTGCAATGATCAGAAACTTAAAATACAAAACTGGTTTTAACAGTCAGTTGATCAGTTGCGAAATTTCCGTCAGTAACATGATTCAGCAGAGTACTACATTTTGTATAACAATTTATGCTACACAAGCTAATATCTGCTAACCAGTTCAATAAATAACTGATTATTACATCGACTTTATAAGCTTATTTCAATTTTAAACTCTTACATTATTAGCTTTAGTTATGTTCAGATCACATTGAGCTAAATAAGATCAAAACTGCATACTTGTGTTGTAAAAAGAGATTTTCTTTCTTATCTTCTGTTGGTAAACCAACAACACACACAGCTTTCTGGCATTATTTAAAAMAGATTAACACTAAAATAATAATAATTTAGTGTTATTAAGATTTCTACATCGCCAGTCCTTTTTTTCACTATGTTGCTAACATTTATGGTAGTCCAGACTCTTGCCTATTATGCTTAGCCCTGTAACTTCTATAGTAGATCTCATGGCCACATGGTTTCTGCGCTCTACAGCTGTTCTATGTACCTCCAAGCTCAGACCCTATTCACTACTTACTGATGGTAAATCCCGACGCTACCTTGGTCTCTTTAACATTTTTTTCCTGGCCAACAGAACTCCATGGACCTGTGTCGAATGGCAGTGATGGGGCATTCCTTCGGTGGAGCAACGGCTGTAGAAGCTCTCTGCAAAGAGGTTAAATTCAAGTATGTTAAAAAAAAAACTTCCAGTGTAACAATGGCGATCTCCACTCGTGATGTTACACATATAGTTTACATAGATTCTCTCTCAAATGATCAATCGGTGTGGATTGTTCTGAGATTCAGTGACACATCTGACTTCAGTRATCACAGGAAAGTTCAGTTGAAAGGTTGCTTGGAGGGTTGAGGTCTTCCATAAACTTTGAAAGTGAGCGGATTTGTTAAAAAATGTTGGTGTTTTTACCTGTGTCTTCTAGCTTAGCTTGCTGCGTCTGTTGTGTAGGGTTGCCAACTGTCCCATATTTTCAGCCAAATTGAAGTGTCCCATACGGGACGCTCTTTTTCCTGTATTCTGAGTGCAGCCTGCAATCAGAGCCGTTACGTTACAGCAGGCAGGTAGGAATTTGTATAGCACCCAGACCACTGGGGGAACCGGGAGGTTTCTCGGCAGCCTACTCAGCAGGCTAAAATTTCAGATCGCACTTAAATTTTTATTAAATAAACAATGCGGTGCCATCAGTGCACCTCGGCTCACTCCTGGTTCTTGCTTCCAAGAGCTGCTGCAACAACTCCTCCCCTTGCCCACTCCCTTCCTTTTCTTAGGCTCGCTGACGCACAGAAGTGCAGAGACACATACCGTACCATTTTTATTTATAAAGCACTTTAAACGGCACAAGGCCAACCAAAGGGCTGTACAAGAGACAAACACAGAAGGACAGTTTAAATTACAGAAGATTTGAAATACGGAGCATTTACATTTACATTACACATAGAACAGTTATGATACATTAGCTGTGTTTACATGCACAAAATTCTTTGATCAGATTGAAATGTATTCGGATTAAATAATCGGAATGTGTTGTTTACATGGACAAAATCCAATCATGACAAGTGTTTACATGCACCAGGCTTTTATTCAGAATAGAAGCACTGACATGCGCAGTTGCTAACTTTCCCTAAAAAACAACAAAAAAAAACTGAAATTAGTTCTGTTTTCATCATGAACATAAACAAAGGTCTTCTGAGCACACAAAATGGACCTGTGACAGGTTTTAATAATGGTGGAGACGTTACTGCACTCCCTGGTTGAACTACAGGTGAGGCACAGACTTTTTTTTCCCGAAGCGGCGCAGGCTGTATGACTTCCTTTTTTATTGAATGAGAAAACGGGAGGAACAGTTCTGTGCTGAAGCACTGCTGTCCTTCCCTCATCAAAAGAGCAGAAACCGCTGGATGAAAGTCAGCAGACATGCGGAGTCAGGTCAGTTTTCCACAATCAGAATAAGATGATCGGATTAAGTGTTTACATGCACGTCGTTCGGATTATCAGTCCGCATAAATTAGTGCTGGGCGGTATACCGTTTTGTACCGAAAACTGGTTTTTATTTTTGTTATATAACCTTTCTGAATACCGGTGTAAATAGCCTGAACACGTGCGGAACGTTTCGTCACGGCCGCCAGTGAACTGTTTCCCTGGGGACACGTTTCCTCGCAGCACCGCTGAGTGCATTAGCATGCTAACGTTATTGTTGGAACAACTGGCGGCGGGTGGTGTTTCAGCTGCTTATATGGTCTGACGTAAAAAAAACCATCCCGTTTTCACCATCGCTGAATGTAGTAAACAACTCTTCAGTGACGTGCACGGTTAGATTTAACACGTTATAATGGAGACGTCATTGCATGGAGACATTGCGTGCTTCTGTTGTGAAAAGCCCGAGGGGAAGTAGTTTTGTAGTGTAGCTGAGTTGACTGATGTGCAAGGTGAGTCGTCCTTTTAAGTTTTATTAACACGCAATGATAGACCAGATAATGATCTTTTTTCTCAACCCTTCACGATCGGACCTAAATGCATGATTACTGTCTACAACCAGGCAAAGAAGAAAAGACGTACAAGAGAGGAGAAACAGAGATACAGTAAAAGAAAAAAAATCAATAAGCAAAGTTTGTACATTTTATCATCAGCTGAGCTGTGAGGAAAAAAATACCGTTAAATACCGTGAAACCGGTGTAATTGTTGAAAATACTGTGATATAAAATTTGGGTCATACCGCCTAGGACTAGCATAAATCACCTCTCTCATTCCAATTACAAATTAATTCAGATCAGGTCAGAATAATCCGAATGGGGTGTTTACATAATGCATTTTCATTCCAAATGGCTGTTTAATCCGATTACTTATGTCCATGTGTAGCGAATTACTCCATGAAAATTAGGACCAGCCTAATCTTCACAAAGGTAATCCCTCAAGACCTTGCAAAATGAAATCAGGAAATAATGAAATAACCCTCTGATCATGAAGTGAAAAATGAAAACTTGTGACCTGAACGTATTTCTCAAAATAAAGTAATTTATTTTAGATATATGAAC
>NW_013952417.1:1705350-1707237 GCF_001266775.1 Austrofundulus limnaeus | reverse complement strand
GATAAGGAATAAGCGTGTACAGAAAATGGATGGATGGATGGAGTTCAGAGATTGAAGTCCGTCTCTCAGAGATCCAGAAAAGAAAATCTGTCATTTTTAGCAGGTCAGCTGTGGAATAAAAAGAGCTGCTAAAAGTATAAACAACTGTGTTGAATCATTTTCATTTATTCAGAAGACACACCATTGCGCACCGTAGCCCCCAACCCTCTATGGTTCAATAACTGTATTGTCCAAGTGCAGTTATTTGGTTAAACATCCAACAAAAAAATACATCTACTAAATACATTCATAGCATGAGCTTAATTGTGTTTTAACCTCCAGTTTTGCCATCATACAAAAAGTCATCTTCCAGCCAACTGTCAATAAATTTACACTTAAACCTGCACCATCAAAACCTAACAAATTTCAGAAGGAAAATGGGTATTTAACAACTTTTCTGTAGTTTACTTTTATGTGACAGTTTTGAGTAGAGACTGACATATTTGAAAAATTATAGCACAAAAATCCTTTGCAAAGTATAAAGATAGAAAGTTTTAAAAAATACAAAGCACCTCATTGTTAAAACATTTTGTAGAATCAACTTTTTCTTCGTAAGTTTGAGGGAAAATTGAATTTAAATTTAGACAAATGTCTTTGCTGTAATCTGGAGTCGACAATACGTGTTAATATTGTTTAAAAATTAAAGCAGCAGCTACAACTCGTCTCTCACTGTGAGAAACAGGATGAGCGCACTCTTGCAGTGACGCATTCTCTCTCTATGACCCGAAGACTTGACACGTGTGCAAGTTGCACGTCTGTAAAATAACGACGACACTCAGAAAACATTAATGTCAAATACAAAGACTTTAGATAGACTTTAGATTTCCAGACTTTACCTTCTCGACAAGCAACTGGATTGGAAAGCTGATGAAACTGAAAGGAGAGATTGACCCAAAACTTGCCATGGACCTCTCCAATAAAGCAACCCAGGAAGGTCAGGGCTCAGTTCTGGTAGACAGTTATCATAGTTCAAGTATCTCCTCAGCTGCAGTGAACTGGTCACGCGCAAACACATACGTTTAATGCTTAGACGTTTGATAATCTATTACATAACTTCACCTTCATGGGGGGTGGTTGGTTCTGGTAGCGGATCAAGGTATACTCCTTGGAAAAAAGTGCAAAGCAACTGATTACTTCACCTGCGGTTCTGATTCTGCTCACAGACTGCAGGATCTGCCGTGCTGGTTGGATAAAACTGACGTTTTTTATTGGGTGAAAGTAGCAACAGTTAATCCAAAACAAGTTTTTTTTTCCCCCTCTCTCATCCTTACCATCAGGAAATGCACTACGGAGACAGCCAGGGGAGGCGGAGAACTTTAATCGCTTCTGCCCGACAAAATTTAAGACCTTTTAGTACTGTATCAACTTGCACATTTTTTAAACAAATTTAAGACTTTTTAAAGGTCTTAATTTTAGATATGTGAATTTAAGACTTAGATTTTTTTAAAGTCCTGTGAACACCCTGCTTTTACCTCTGATAAAATTCCTAGACAAATTTTGCTTGAATCCAGCTGTTAGCCTGCATAGTAACTTGGGAAAACTGATTGGGAAAAAAATGCTCCTTCCATGTGGGAGTGATACGAGTTTGTTACATGTACAGTAGCACAATGGGCCTCATGCAAGAACCATTCGTATTCTTATCCTAAATTTCTCTTACTTTTGTTTGTACGAAGGGTTCGTATGAACATGTCTTGTCAGATTCAACAAAATCTTCTGTCTTCAGGAAAAGTGTGTAAATGAGCTACGTAAATTCCAGCTGCAAGTGCACGCGAGAGGAGATTAACATAATTACCACCCCAAAAACACCATATAAGGCAATGTTTCCTGCCTCGGATAACAGGAAGTGTC
>NW_013952417.1:1693352-1705076 GCF_001266775.1 Austrofundulus limnaeus | reverse complement strand
GACACTTCCTGTTATCCGAGGCAGGAAACATTGCCTTATATGGTGTTTTTGGGGTGGTAATTATGTTAATCTCCTCTCGCGTGCACTTGCAGCTGGAATTTACGTAGCTCATTTACACACTTTTCCTGAAGACAGAAGAGTTTGTTGAATCTGACTTGACATGTTCATACGAACCCTTCGTACGAACAAAAGTAAGAGAAATTTAGGATAAGAATACGAACATGTTCTTGCATGAGGCCCAATGTTTTGTGGTTCTCCTGGAGGAGTTTGATGCAGTTTTTCCTAATTTATTTAAATTTAAATACAGCTAAACCTGCGCACTGTGGTTGAAATTAATGGAGTTGTGTACAAAAGTTTGTAGCACACCAGTGTTGAGTAGTCACGTGACCAGTGTTAAAAAAAAAAACAGCCTGAGTGGAGGTCCCCATTGAGACAGTATTTGTATTATTGAGGAGCATCCGTGAGTATTAATTTATCTATTTAACAAAGTAATTTTCTCTGATCAGGTGTGGGGTAGCGCTAGACGCCTGGATGTTCCCTTTAGATGACAACATCTTTCCTCAAGTCAAACAGCCGATTTTCTTTATTAACTCTGAGAAGTTCCAATGGGCTGGAAACATCAGTCGCATGAAGAAGTTGGAATCTGCGGTTGTGCAGAGGAAAATGATCACCATCAGGTACAATGAAGATGATGATTGTTGTGAAACATTTTGTGCAATTTTGATGACCTAAAATAATCCAAAACATTTTGTCTTCATTCTTCCAGAGGTACGGTCCATCAGAGCTTTCCAGACTTTACCTTCTTGACAAGCAACTGGATTGGAAAGCTGATGAAACTGAAAGGAGAGATTGACCCAAAGCTTGCCATGGACCTCTCCAACAAAGCAACCTTAGCTTTTTTGCAACGCCACCTTGGTAAGAAAGTCCAGACTAGGTCAATCAGAGACGGGTTAAAGCCGCACATTTTGAAAGATTCTCCTGGGTTTTGCAGGTCTGGAGAAGAACTTCAATCAGTGGGACCCCCTGATTGACGGGCAGGATGACAACCTCATTCAAGGAACTAATATAATTGTACTTCAGTCTGCCATCTAAACTGCTGCAGTGCCTCAAATACTCAGGAATCTCTGCAGCGGTCAAAAAAAAGCCAAGCTGTGTGGGCTTGGCATTCGCTTTGAAATGTACTGAGATAACTATTTTGGGAGTAACAATGAGGACAAAATCCACTCTACCTCATCGGCAGAAAAAATAAAGCACCAAGTGTAGTGCTGCTTGTATTGCAAGACCTAAATGTTACAGTCAGGCAGTTGAACATTTACTTTGCCTTTTGGTAAAATCTGTTTTAAAAGCAGTTACTTAAAGAATCATTGTATTAAATTTGTGTATATTTTAGACAAATCTAAGCTTTTAGATCATTCCCCACCAGAAACAAGCTACTCTCCGATTGCTGCGTGATTGTCATATTTTAATAATCTTAYCAGTGAGCAATGAAAGGGTAAGATAAGTTAAGACTTGTTTTATAATTAGGAGCCTGGCCAAGATAAATATAGATTAATAGAAAGCATCTATTCTGATTTAAAAGACCCTGTCCTACTATAATGTTTTAGACAATATGCCAACGTATGACTTTATTTTAAAAATGTCAAAATTACTAATAAGTTATGTATTTAATCAATTTGTTAGCATTAAGTACATGCCTAAAAGAGGCTTCCAGTTGATTTTTTTAATTCCATCTTTTTCCATCGTTTGTAAAATTTTCACAAGTTGTCTAAGGCTACATGCACACTGCAGGTTTTAATGCTTAATTCAGATTTTTTTTTGGGGGGGTGGGTCCGATTTTGTGGCATTCACATTACATTTTTTTTCCCATCAGACTCCAGTGTCAATGCTCCATGGCAATGATGTGACATGCATGCACAGAAAAGATATGACATCACATTCAGCTCGCCATTTGTTTACAAAATTATCTAGACATGCTACTTGTAGCATATCGATTCTGACGTCGATATTCATTCAGAGCTGATTTAATAATTATCTGACATGTTTAGATCAGTGTTTATATCCGAACCTGCCTCTGACTGTACGCTCCGGTGAAGCACTACTTTTGGAACGATGTGCTGAAAGTAAAGCATCAAACCTTAGGATCGATACAGTTCGTGACCAAATTTGGACATTATTATCATTTGTTTCTGTGAATTCCCGGTCGACCAGGATATGAAAAATGAAAAGGAAAAAGGGGCAACTGGTCTTCTGTTTTGTAGCTGGAGACATGTGGAGCTACAGATTTAAACAGCGTGACTCAAGGTTAGTGTCTTTATCGAACTTTCACCCMACTTCACTTATGACAGTCGGATGTAATGAGACGTGTTCAAACTGCAGTCACTTTGAAAAATATCAGAAATGTATCGGAGTCAGTACACCATACTGAAAAAGCCTGGGTCGGATTTGAAGAGGAAAAAAAACTTTAAATCAGATTTGTCACATTCAGGCTGTCATAAAAAAATTGAAAAAAAAAATCAGATATGGGTTGCATGGGGCAAAAAATAAATAAAAGAAAAAAAGAAATTGGATTTGAGGTCGCATTTGCCTGCGGTGTGAACTTGAGTCTAAAACATAGTGACAGGGCCTTAACAGGACTGTGTCAGGCATTATAAAATACTATAAAGCTGTTTGTGCCATAAACCTGTACGTTGCTTTTTTTTTTTTTTTTTTGCCAAATCGAATTTTTTTGCCAGGTCCAATGTTTATAAACATAAAAGGTCTGCATCTTTCCATAATAAAAATTCAATAAACCTGGGATAAATTTCATCTGGCATTCCAACTTTAAAAATCTGACAGATCTTGAAGCTACTTTTCAGTGTGGTGTGTGCGTTAAGAAGTATAGTTTTTTTTTTTTTTTTTGTTGAGGTGTATAAAGTGAAACTGATTTAAGTATCCTCTGGTATATTGTTGCCATGGTTCTCAAACTGTGGTATCTCTAGTTGTGCTCAGAAGAAATTTTGGGATCAACCATTTACAAGTTGAATAAGAATTTACTATCATAGGTGCAATAAAGAATATTTTTAAAATTCCTGTGAAAACTAAAAGGGACATCTGAAAACCAGTATGCCTATTGTTTGATACACCTTTCAATGTCACATGTACAGTACATCAGTGGGCATTGCTTGCTGGAGCTTTCAGAGTGGACTCTGGTGCCTTGATAATCTATTTTCCTTCTTGCACAGTCACTCAGTTTACGTTCTTGGTAGAATTGCACATCTGAGATCTTCACGACGATCAAATCATCAAGAAATGTGAGGAATGAGTCATCTCATTCTTTTCATTTCTTGATGATCTTAACAGAACTGGAAATGTTTAGGATCTTTGGAATCCTTTAACATTCCCATCTCAATTTGTACTTTTCAATAAACTTTTCTCACTTTAAAGCAAGTGAAAACTTGTGCAATCACTTGCATTTTTTTTAAATTTCTTATACTTTATAGAAATATCATTTCACTTTGCCATTTAAGAGATTTTTTGGTCTGGAAGATCACTTTCTAGAGATCTTGACTGATTTGATAGCTACAATGGGGAGATCAAGTATTTGATACACTGTTGATTTTTCAGGTTTTCCCACTTGCAAAGCTTGTAGAAGACTGTAATTTTTATCATAGGTACTCTTCAACTGTGAGTGATGGAATCTAAAACAAAAATCCAGAAAAATACAATGTATGATTTTTAAATAATTAATCTCCATTTTATTGTGTGAAATAAGTATTTGATACACCAGAAAAATAAAACTTAATATTTGGTACAGAAACCTTTGTTTGCARTTACAGAGATCAGACGTTTCCTGTAGTTCTTGACCAGGTTTGCACACACTGCAGCAGGGATTTTGGCCCACTCCTCCATACAGATCTCCTCCAGAGCCTTCAGGTTTCGGGGCTGTCGCCGGGCCAMACGGACTTTAAGCTCCTCCAAAGATTTTCTATTGGATTCAGGTCTGGAGACTGGCTAGGCCACTCCAGGACCTTAAGATGTTTCCTACGGAGCCACTCTTTAGTTGCCCTGGCTGTGTGTTTTGGGTCGTTATGCTGGAAGACCCAGCCACGACCCATCTTCAGTGCTCTTACTGAGGGAAGGAGGTTGTTGGCCAAAATCTCACGATACATGGCCCCATCCATCCTTCCCACAATATGGTGCAGTCGTCCTGTCCCCTTTGCAGAAAAGCATCCCCAAAGACTATGTTTCCACCGCCATGCTTCACGGTAGGGATGGTGTTCTTGGGGTTGTACTCATCATTCTTCTTCCTCCAAACATGACGAGTGGAGTTTAAACCAAAAAGTTCTATTTTTGTCTCATCAGACCACATGACCTTCTCCCATTCCTCCTCTGGATCATTCAGATGGTCATTTGCAAACATCAGACGGGCTTTGACATGCGTTGGCTTGAGGAAGGGCACCTTGCGTGCTCTGCAGGATTTTAATCCTTGACGGCGTAGAGTGTTACTGATTGTTTTCTTTGAGACTGTGGTCCCAGCTCTATTCAGGTCATTGACCAGGTCCTGCCGTGTAGTTCTGGGCTCATTCCTCACCTTCCTCAAGATCAATGATGCTCCACGAGGTGAGATCTTGCATGGCGCCCCAGACCGAGGGAGATTTTCCCTTATTTTGTATTTCTTCCATTTTCTAATAATTGCACCAACTGTTGTTGCCTTCTCACCAAGCTGCTTGCCTATTGTCCTGTAGCCCATCCCAGCCTTGTGCAGGTCTACAATTTTATCCCTTTTGTCCTTACACAGCTCTCTGGTCTTGGGCATTGTGGAGATGCTGGAGTCTGATTGATTGAGTGTGTGGACAGGTGTCTTTTATACAGGTAACGAGTTCAAACAGGTGCAGTTAATACAGGTAATGAGTGGAGAACAGGAGGGCATCTTAAAGAAGAACTAACATGTCTGTGAGAGACAAAATTCTTACTGGTTGAYAGATGATCAAATACTTATTTCACACAATAAAATGGAAATTAATTATTTAAAAATCATACGTTGTATTTTTCTGGATTTTTGTTTTAGATTCCATCACTCACAGTTGAAGAGTACCTATGATAAAAATTACAGTCTTCTACAAGCTTTGCAAGTGGGAAAACCTGAAAAATCAACAGTGTATCAAATACTTGTTCTCCCCACTGTATATGTCTAAACCATTCAAGGGACTGAATAATTTTCTTAGCCACTTTATCTATCCAGAGTACAAAAGAGGCTTAGGGCCACTGGGAAAATAAAAAATTTGGAGTTTAACTCAGAATTTTTATTTTCAGTGGCACTAATCCTCTTTAGTACCAGAGGACMACTATAAGATACACAGAGCTGGGCTTCAGAAAAGAAATGGCATTGCTTAAAGAAGTGGGTTTGTAAGTGTCCTTCAAAGACAGGGGCACCTCCTAAAAATCAGGGGAAGGTGGGCAGATAAGGGCAACTGATAATCTTTGGTAAATACTTCTGCAACTTAACTCCCTAAATGGAAAAAGCAACACCAAACACAATTTGCTTTTTTTTTTACTGCTTTGAAGAATGACAGGAAACAAACTCTTTAACATGAACCTTGAATTCTTATTGGACCAACACAAATATCTTCAGAACAAGCACATAAAGCAAATACAGGGTTTTTTTTTTTGCATACCATTCAAACTAAAATATTTTAAATGCCTAACAGAACAAGATGTGTGGCAGCTTCTTATAACAGATTTGTTCTACTTCAAACAACAAAACAAACAATAATGACATGTTTGAGCARCTCTGAGTAGAGGCATTTGTAACCAGATGAATAAAAGTAGACATTAKGTCAAAACGAACAACTTGTCAAATTAAAATAAATGAGCACAAGAACTGAGTGCATACAACACACACAACAAAGCAAACTTATCTGCACTGAGCAGTAGAGACTAGTTGGTAAAACAAATGTAATCAATGAACTTCAAATTGAAGTTTATGCACAAAGAAAGAGGCAGTCACTCCTCTGCCTGCTGCTTAGCGATCAGGACATCCGAAGCATCTCTGATCACCAGAGAGAGGTGAGTTATTTTAGAAAGCTGAGCCTCTGAAAAGGTGAGGAAACATTATTAGCTTAAGCATTTTACATAAAATCTTTGGGGGAAAAAGCACAGAGATTAAGATTGACAAGTTCATAGCAACTATTTTAATTTAATTATTCGTCACGCTTTAAGGTCTACAAACTGATGTTTATCGGCTGCTGTTGAATGTGAATGAGTGTTTAGCAGAAAAAAAAAATCTCATGAACCACTTGCCTTTTCATTTTTTCCATTTCAGTAAAATGGAGAACAAACAGGATCAATATTGAATCCTGACCTTTTTTTTGACCRTCAGACTGATGCAGCTTTTTTCCCCCCTTTTTGTAATGTTCCTCCAAAAATAGATTAAGTTATTTTCCTTCTCATCTAACACCAGGAAGCCTTAGAGACTGAGAACAAAACTTACCAAAACTGTCCTTTGCAGAGGAGGTTTGCTCTGTGAGCAAGCTTTCGTCAAGATCCTGAAAAATATAATTTGTAAATCAAAAACTAGAAGTGAGAATTACTCCAGCAATTCTACAAACAATTGAGAGAGCACCCAGAGACCTCTGGAATTGTGTGAGGATTCTATTTAACAAATATTAAAATTGGTTTTCTACAAGTACAAAATAATGGCAAATTTATTTTCTCAAGAAAACAGTGAAAAGAAGTTTAGATTTTTTTTTTATTATTTGATCCCTCGTAGAAATCACTTGAACCTCATTCTTCAGTCTGAAAATCAGACTGAAGCGATGCCAGGCATTTGAGTTTGTGGCAAACATATTTCTTCTAAAAATAATTGCTAAAATCTCATCTCAATCTCATTGTGAATCCAGTATTTCAATGATTTTCAATTTAAAAACAAGAGTCCTGCCCAGGGTCCCCAGGTTCTGCTTCATCAAGGGAAGATGTTGCTGGTGGGATTGAGGAGGTCTTTGAAGTATCAAGTCTAATGTTACAAGCAGTGGTGGGCAGCACTAATCTAAATATTAGTTGCACTAGCCCTAAAAGCACTAGCTCAAATATTTAGGTCCCCTAATTCTAAAGCACTAACCCACTGAAAATTTTAGCAAAAGCTAATTCTAAAGCACTAATATAATCAAGTTGACAGATGAAACATTCTTCAGTCAATTCTGTGTGCAGAATATTGTAACTTAGTGCCCTTGGCGGGCCAAATGGGAGTCACCCGCAGGCCACATTTGGCCCGTGACCTTGTACATAAGTGACACACACATGAACAAAATGTGTGACAGCTTTCACCCTCAACTGTGAACAATAATGTTAATAACATCTAAAGACCTCAGTTAGTGTTTCTAAATTTAGCAAGTGCTAAACCACTAATGAATTTAAGAAATAACAAAAGCCCTAAAGCACTAATCAAGAAATTAGTTCCCCTATTAGAGCTTTATTGTTTTATGGGAACTGTGCCCACCACTGTTTACAAGAAAATGTTGGATCACTTTAATTTTCTCTTGAACCTACAAAGTGTCCAGTTTTGCCTTTTTACACAAAGATTCCAGCCAACTATCAATAATTTTATACTTTTACCTTCACTATCAAAACCAACAACATTCTGATGGAAGAGAGGACTTTAACAACTTTTCTGCTGTTTGCTTTAATTTCATTGAATATATATATATTATTCAGTGGTGGACAAAGTACTCAACTCTAGTTCTTGAGTAAAAGTTTTGATACTCAGGGTCAAATCTACTTAACTACAAGTAAAAGTTACTCTGTCAAAAATCTACTCAAGTTAAAGTACTGAAGTACTTACTTTTGAAAATACTTAAGTATTTTAAAGTACTTGCATTTAAAAGTACTCAAGTATTCAAACATACAAATAACATTTTCTAAATTGCTGTATTGTTCTCAGAGTGCATTTAAAGAAYCTTGTCACTCTCAGAAACCACCTGATGTATTGACATGTAGAACCACTGCGGTACAAATTCTACACCTGTAAAGACTTCAGCATAAAAATGCAATAAAGTGAGTGGTGAGTGCTTAAATGCAGAAATGTAGTTTATCTGCAGGGAACACAGAAGACATTTAAACTGATACAAACTATTTTTCAGTCCAAAAATCTCAAACATGGAGCTGAGATATGGTCATGGCTGGTTCCTCTACTCTCAACTGTCTCCAGGGTTCTGTTTGAAATGAAGGTGGAGCTCAGCTCATGACCGTTAATGAAGATGATGTAATTCCTAATCTATCCTAGATGTGAGCTACGACTGTGATTGGTTCCTGTGATGGCCAAATGCATGGCCACACTCCATTGAAGTCGGTAACTCATGCACATTCATTTCATTTATTCATTCAAACATTAAATTTAATTTGCAATAGAATGTCATTTGTTGATTTTAAATACATTTGTTCTATTTGTAAGCACGCACTTATAGTTTACTTATGTATTTTTATCAACTCATTGTTTATTTTGGTTGTGCTGTTGACTAATTCTTGTTTCTTTTACTGGTATACCTGCTGTGGTCTCTGGGAGTTACCAAACAACAGATGGTGGTCAGGGCTTGACAGGTGGATAATTGGACTGCACCACCAGTTTCTGCTGAGGAGGGGGACCTTGTGTTTCTTTGTTTAAACAAGTTTTTGTGTTTAAGTGAATATTTACATTTAGAGTTTTTAAAATGTTTGATTTCTTCTTTAGAATTTAGTTTATTAGCAAACTGAACACACACACACACACGTTTGTTTTTCTATCCTTGCCTAATCATTACCTGTCCTAAACCTAACCCTTAAACCAGTGTTTCCCAAAGTTGGGGTCGGGACCCAAAGTGGGGTCCTGAAACATCAAGGTGGGGTCCTGAAAAGATTTTCTGAATTAATGACATTTTTGCCTTAGTTGTTACAAAGGAGTGAGGTTAGTGTATTTAAAATGGATAAATGTAGTATAAAAATATTGTTACTATTCCCATGTTTTGTTGACCTGATACAAATGTTTATCATCCAAAAATAGTTGGGGGCACAGGTCTCTGCTACTGTTATTTTGTGGGTCAAAAGCTGAAAAGTTTGGGAACCACTGCACTTTGGTTCCCAAAGTTGGGCTTGGGACCCAATTATGGGTCATGAAGCACCTTGGATAATCTCCAGAAATGAATTTAAAAGGTAATAAAATAATTTCTCATGTAATATTTTCCCTATAATTATTACAAAATCACAAAATAAGTATAAATAAATGTTTTTAGGATTATTAACGAAGTTCGTGTACTCAGACCAGTAATATTTGGGGTCACAAGTTTTTGCCATGAATATTTTGTAGGTCAGAAGATAAAAAGTTTGGGAACCACTGCCTTAAACTATCAATGTTCTGCTACATTAGGACCCCAAAAGAATAACTGGTCCTAACAAGATAAATGTTTATACCAGAAAATCTTCAGAAAATGTCACAAAAACACACATATAGTTGTGCTGCAGCCTTGCTCTTGCCCTCTATCAATACAGTAAAAGACTATTAAAAGAAGCATAATTACTTCAGTAGAAATGGATTTTGAAAGTTTCTGCAGCTAAAATTGGAACATTTGATTAGCCTAACACTGATTTCAAACACTTTTGTAATTTGACCTATCCTGATCTGCTTAAATTACCAAATCAGGATACCCACTTTACACTACAATGAGTGTCCTCATTTACCCATTCACACAGCACTTTACTATGTATAGTTTAAATCTTTATCCATTGATATCGAAACCTACAAGAATCACAACTCATAGTGCTATAATTAACATTTTTACAAATATAACAAATGGAGAAGTGATAGGTGGCATTTTGACAATTGATCATTAATAAGTTTTCACAATTTATAAAAATGATCAATGCAATACAAATGTACATACAACAAAGAAAAAAAATAAACACATCAACAAAAGCTTTGGATAAATTAAATGATTAAAAAAACTGGAAGAATGTTTATGTTGATGATGTAAACAGAGCATATGATGGCTTTATGAATATTTTAAAATCTCTGAAAATAGAATTCTGCAAAAAATATATATACAAAGATAAATACTGTTGACAAACCATGGATGGCAAATGGGTTGAGAAATGCGTGTAAAAAATAATTACCTGTACTCATGCTTCTTGAAATTGAGAACAAAAAAAATCAACTTTATTTATAAAGCGCTTTAAAACAGTGGCCACTGACACAAAGTGCTGTAAATGAGGGGCCAAAAACAATAAAACTGATCAACACTAAAAACACTAAAATCAAGCAAAAAATAAAAATAAACAAACTGCTGAAACAGACCAAGATCTCAAACTGTGTTAAAAGCCAGTGAATAAAAATAAGTTTTAAGATTAGTTTTAAAAACAGGCAATGAGGAGGCCTGCCTGACGTGTAGGGCTAGCTCATTCCAGAGCTTCGGAGCAGCAACTGTAAATGCTCGATCCCCTCTGAGGGGTCGCTTTGTCCTTGGTATTTTAAGGTGCAACTGATTGGCCAGGGGTAGACATAAGGATATTTTTCAGGTTGTCCATCGACGAAACCTGGTTGTCCGCAAAACATTTTGGTTGTCCAAAAGAATCTCTAGAAAAATGTAATTTTAATTTAATGTATTTAATATTGCTCTGTAGACAAAGTTTATTATATATAATTGTTCTCAGTCAGCCAGGTTGACAGGATCTGCATGAATAAAACTTCCTCGTTCTCTTCTTTGAAATAGAGTATTTAAGGCTAAGGGAGTAAAGCAGCAAAAATGCTGCTAATAAAATCTAGGTTACCCAACATTCATAAACTTCTTTCTGCTCATAGGTCAAACATTTTCACTTAAATAGCAGGGCTCTAGAGTGCAACCAATTTGGTCGCAAATGCAACCTAATTTCCTAATAGTACGACTAAAAAAATGTCAGGTGGTGGTCCACTGGTGCGACCAATCGTTTAAGGGGGAGGAGGAGCGGTCGCCCGCCGACAGTCTCATCTCTCCTAATAACACTGCGCTCTGCTCCACACCTCCCGCGCACACACGTTTGTTGTTCTATCCTCATGGGGACTTTGCATTGGCTTCCATTCATTTCCCTGACAATTCTATAACCAAACTTAACATCCAAGGTAGACTACACACCTGACCAAATTCCCCTCACCAGGCTGTGTGTACCAGGGAAATGGTCAATAATTGTACCCACCATGAAGCAAAAGTCTGTATACACACACACGCGTGCGCACAYGCATAGCGAAACAACCGTAGTTTTTTTTAAACCCAGATCAGAGTCTGAAAAAGTTCTTTCTTGTTAGCTGGAGATGAAAACAAGACGTGGACGGTTGCTCGCTCGTCCATCTTGTTAATTTAACAGTCGGGGTCTGAGCGCTGCAGATCGTTTGAGCAGAACGAGGAAGCTCACATGTATGGCAGGCCGGTTTTGCATTTAATCGACTTCACCAGTTACATTCCAAGTATCTGAAATAGGTTCTTCTGGGTCTCAGGAGGATAAAACTAGACATATTAGATATTTAAGTGAAATAATATAAGATAATAAGATTCAGCTAATGATGAAATTGCAGACTTTTTTGTGTTATTAAAAATCTGCACAACCTTTTAATAAATATCAGTAATACTTCTGATATTATTATTCTCTGTTCATCATTCTGGTTTATCCAAGGCCAAAGATCCATGGTTGTCCATCTGAGGGGGCATGTGTCTAAAAAAAATTTAACCATGAAATGTTTAAGATGTTTAT
>NW_013952417.1:1688905-1689962 GCF_001266775.1 Austrofundulus limnaeus | reverse complement strand
CTTTTCACCTCTTTCCTTCATCTCCTTCAAAGTCAGTTGCTTCATGCCGTCTCCTTTTTGTTGACTCCGTTCAACAAACTCCGCGTGCTCTTTCGGGTGAAATCGMTGGAGATGCTTGATTAAGTTGGTTGTGTTGTAGCTTGAAGCTTTACTTCCGCCCCTTGGAACAATCACTGTGCATGTATTCCACGTAGCCGTCTGAGGTGTTGGGTGAGGTAAAGTATAAAAGCTCCAGATGGCTGATCCTTTCTTTCGCTCCATTTTGAAAACGGCACGTGCCACTGCACTACGTGTCGCTGGCGCATGACGTCACACCACTCGCGGACCTTAGAATAGAAATAAACTGAATAGACCTGCCCCTATGGATCGGGTCCATTGCCACCGATACCCGAACTAGAAGTTTTTTAAATATCGGGACCGATACCGATACTGCTATCGGATCGGTGCATCTCTAGTGTAATATGCTCCCTTTTACACATTCCAGTTAGTAAAAGAGCAGCAGAATTCTGAGCCAACTGGAGACATGCAAGGGAAAACTAGCTAACTCCAATAGAAAGTGCATTACAGCAATCCAGCTGAGAGGTGATGAAGGCATGGATTACCGTTTCAAAGTGCTGGTGTGAAAGAAAAGGCTTCACCTTTGCAAGCTGTCTGAGGTGAAAAAAGGTTGACTTCACTACAGCACTGATGTGGCTGTCCAACTTAAAATTACTGTCCATCTTAAAACACAAATTAGTGACACTTCGCATAGGGTGCCAAGAGACCCAACTCAATGGGGGTGGGGGGACAAGAGTCGCTTGGGGCTAACACAATCGCCTCTGTTTTTATCTGATTAAAACTCAAAAAGTTCAGGGCCAACCAAGCTTTAACATCAAGACATAACAGCAAGGTTTTAAGAGAACAGGCATCACTCTTCTTCAAGGGGACATATACACTCCTGATCAAAATCTTAAGACCAGTCAAAAAAGTGCAAGAATATGCATTTTGCACTATTGGATCTTAAGAAGGTTCAAAGGCAGAGGTGCCCAAAGTGGGGCCCGCGGGCCAATTTTGGCCC
>NW_013952417.1:1683634-1684580 GCF_001266775.1 Austrofundulus limnaeus | reverse complement strand
GGACATGTTACTGTGAAGTTTCGTCACTGCAGTCCAGACATTGAACTCTTGGCAGTAAGTTTTCATCCATATTATTTACCAAGAGAGTTCACCAGTGTTATTTTGGCAGCTGTTTACATTCCACTCTCAGCTGTTGCTGACAATGCATGTGATATTGTCAGTTCTGTTATTGCTAAGATACAGACACAACACCCCAATACATTTGTGGCAATATCTGGTGATTTTAATCAGGCCTCACTGTCTGCTACACTGCCAACATTTCAACAGTTTGTCAGCTGCTCTACCACAGAAAACAAGACATTGGATTTGTTTTACACAAATGTTAAGGATTCCTATATCGCCAATGCAAGACCTCCTCTGGGTAATTCAGATCACAACCTTGTTTATCTCTGCTCAGAATATAAACCACTTGTTCAGAGACAACCTGTGACTACAAGGACTGTGGGAAAGTGGTCAGGGGAAGCTGAAGAAGCCCTACAGGGATGTTTTGAAGCTACAAATTGGATTGTTCTTTGCCAGCCACATGAAGAAGACATAAATGCCATGACTGTGTGTGTGACTGACTACATAAACTTCTGTGTGGACAACATCATCCCCAGCAGAAAAATGAGATGCTTCCCTAATAACAAAACCTGGATCACCAGTGAACTAAAAGAAGTTAAACAAGAAAAAAAGAGCCTTTAGGGATCGAGACAGGGAGTTATTGAGGAGTATACAGAAGCAGCTTAAAGTCAAGATCAGAGACAGCAAGGAGGTTTATAGAAGGAAGCTGGAGAGTAAACTGAAAAAGAACAATATCTGAGATGTGTGGTCAGGGATGAAGAAGATCACAGGTTTCAAGCAAAAGGAGAAGTGGACGGATAGAAATCTGGACAGAACAAATGAGATGAACACATTCTTCAACAGGTTCAGCTCAGGAACAAGCTCATCTTCCTCCTCTCCTGCC
>NW_013952417.1:1680988-1681660 GCF_001266775.1 Austrofundulus limnaeus | reverse complement strand
TGTCAAACCTCAGATGTTTTATCTTCAACCTCAGTCATGGACTCTTCTACATCCACGTTTGTCTTCAACTAAATCAGATGCTGCTGCTCCCATTGCCTCCCCCTCCCACTTTTCTGTATCTAGAAGTCAGGTAAAGAGGCAGCTAGAGAGACTGAACCACAACAAGGCTGCAGGCCCAGATGGTGTCAGCCCCAGAGTCCTGAAGGCCTGTGCAGACCAGCWCTGTGGGATTCTGCAACACCTCCTCAACCTTAGCTTGACCCAGGAGAAGGTGCCAGTGTTGTGGAAGWCATCCTGTCTGGTTTCAGTACCAAAGAAAACTCACCCATCAGCCCTCAATGACTATAGACCTGTTGCCCTGACATCTCACATCATGAAGGTCCWAGAGAGACTCCTGTTGACCCACCTGAGTAAGCAAACAAGCACACATCAGGACCCCCTGCAGTTTGCTTATCTTCGTGGGGTTGGAGTTGACGACGCCATCATACACCTGCTTCAACAAACCCACCGTCATCTGGACAAAGCAGGCAGCACTGTGAGGATCATGTTCTTTGATTTCTCAAGTGCTTTCAACACAATTCAGCCTGAGTTGCTTTGTCTGAAACTCCAGAAGACTCCGGTGAAGGCCTCAACAATCGCCTGGATCAAAGACTACCTGACAAACAGACCACA
>NW_013952417.1:1670676-1679803 GCF_001266775.1 Austrofundulus limnaeus | reverse complement strand
GCTTTTATTTTTATCTGACAAATTTACAGTAAGTCTTGTTTTTAATCATACAACTTACACACTTTAATAAAACCCTGCCAGGTCACCATGCCTGGTCAGCACAAATAACGTTAGTTTAAATATCCCTCCTCCTTGTACATCTGTAACATGACAGATTATCACAGATTTAGGTAAGCAAAGTGAACGTAAACCAATATCTGTGGTTAACCCCGGACGCGTTCGGGTCATGCAGCAGCTGTTTTAAAACACGTGCAGAGCAGATGCGCGTTGTCTTTTCAGTTTAGTTTTAAATGTTCCCATGCTTTTTATAATTTGTCGTTTTCTGAGCGCTTCGTTTCAGCACTCTTCGTCCTCTTCTGAAGCTAAACATAGCGTTTAGCAAGCGTACGCGCATGACGCGTCAACAGTCCAAGGTCCTGTTTCTCGCGCGACACAGAGTATGCATACGTGGCCGTAAAAAAATTCTCTACGCGGTCCGATCCGGCGGACGTCCGCTTTGGCTGCAGCGAGGTGTACTTGAACCCGAGGCCAATCATATACTTGTGCTCAAGTCCGCTCGGACCTCCTTGGACCGTGTGCGCTTGAGTATGTGGGAGCCTTAACTGTTAGCGGAAGCGCTAACATCGTAGCATTGGGTGTAACACAAATAACGCTGATTATAAAAGTATGAATTTTTTACGAAGCTTCGAGGCAGATAAATTTGTCTCGAGGATTTTTTGTAATCGAATTACTCGAATTATTCGAGGAATCGTTTAAGCCCTAAAATAAATACAGAAATATTAAAAGTAAAATTAAAAGTTTTACTCACTGATGAGTTTCTAGTGAGTAGCTAGTATGCATTATGGCAGATGTAGTTTATGGTTGATGCTGACAAGCAGCATATTTTTATATTAATACTGTGCTATCCAACTAAATTGCTCAGTTACTTAAAGCCGACATCTCAGGGGCAGGACAATTGTTATCTTTCACCCTTGAAATTTATTTTGTTGCATATATAATCATAAATTTAAAGTTTACCATTGATAAAAGAAACAATTTTCATGTTAATTAAAAAATATACATTGTTTGTCACCCACAGGCCTTGAGTTTGACACGTGATCTAGAATAACTCTTTAGTTATATGAGTTACAATGTCATCTAATTTCCCTCTGGGATCAAAAAAGACCACATTTACATGGAATGTGATCTGAATGATTGTTTTATATGCAGAGCAACATTTCAAGGAACCCTAAAGGACGATTAGCTTACCTATTAGGGCTGCAACAATACATAAATCTGTATCAAATTTTTCAATACAGTGCTCTAGGTTCAATACGTACTTGTATTTTAAATTTATTTTATCAAATTATCTTCTGAAGATGCTCTGTGTTGAAGGCTCAGAGGATCTGTGTTCCACTATTCCACCTAAGCTGCACTGTCGAGCGCAGATCCACTGAGAAACTTGCTGTTTCAGCAAAATTTTATTTAAACTTTTGAGGGTACTTTGTCAGCAAAGAGGATGAAATATTTTCCCTGATGGAATACTTTCCTGGTGTACTTTTGAGGGTAAAAAAATGTTCATAATTATTTCAATAAAAACAAGTTACGGGTGTGGAAATTTGTCTTTTTTGTATTGAAAAAATATCGAACTGAATTGTGAATTTTCTGTATTCTGCACCCCTMCTATTTATATACATTACTAGCAGTACAGCCAATGCCTGCATAACTCAAAATTAAATTTACCATTTTCACTGTTGAAGAGTTGCCCCTGGGAAAACCATCTTTTCTGTCACAACTTGCAATAAACAGATCTTGGCAAAAAGGGAAAGAGAAAATAAATACATTAAGATTACTGTCAGATCATAAGCAAAAACAATAGTCATTTGATCAACAAGCATAACAACCAGAAGAAACAAACTGATGTCTTGCTTACCAGAAGGCGGTTCATTGTCCAAGCTGTCAGCAGACAAAGTTTCCATGTCAAAGGTTTCAGTGTTCAGCTCATCCATGGACACTGGAAAATTCTCCTTCAGTGGAGAACCAAAAACATCTTCCTCTTGAGTATGAACCTCTGAGGCGCTCATCTCATCAGCACCTTCACCTGTGGCCACAGTCACTTTACAGCTTATGTACAAAGCATCTTGGTCTTCTTTATTACCAACTAACAGAAACTTTGTTTCTTCTGTTTCACCAGTGCATGGCAAAAAATCTTTGGTGATGGTTATGTCATGTAATACATTATCCCGCTCAGTGGAATCCTGTTCCTCTTCCGTGGACTGGACAAAAGACTTAAACTGAACCGAACTGTCAGAGCATTCGCTGTGCTTCGGACTTTCTGCTAAGTTAAAGACCTCATCTATCATAGAAGTGATGCTGAGCTCCTCAGCACTTTGTTCCTCGTTATTCTCACTCTGAGAGTGAAGGCAAGTTGCGGTAATGAACATATCTTGCACATCAGGATTCTTTAGTGGATCCTCCGGTACAATGGCAGTTAAGTCAAGCTGAGGAGATGATTCAGATAAAGTGATCAGCCTGTCTGATTCAGATGTATCTGCTGTTGTATGGGGTAACCACCAAGTTTTCATGACCTCATTTATCACCTGGCTTTTACAGTACATGTGTACAAAACACTTGATTTTTTTATCAGATCTTACTACTCTAGTGACAGTCAGTTTTAACAGTTTGTCTGATGTCAGTGTGGACAACGTGTCTTCAGCACTGCTGACCCAGGATCCACATGAAGTGTCAAAGCCTTCGAGTTCACACAAAAATGCCTGTGGTGGAATTTCCACCAAGAAACGTGGCATTTCTCTGACATCGGTTTTGCTGACTTGAGACATGTTTCCATAGTCCACAAAAAGAACAGACAGCTCTTCTCCATTTTTGTCGATGACTTCTGCACGATACCAAAGCTGATCATCAGAAAAGAGAGCGATGCATGGGCTTCCAGGGGAGAAAGCATCTAAATTAATACATTTATCTGCAGTATTACCAACTTCCGAGACACTTATTGTTATCTTGTTAAGTTCCTCTGAATTGGCAGACTGAGCGTAGAACGAAAGACCATCGTTGATGATTGTGATGTAGGCCTCTAGCTGCTGGCCCTCTAAAATGTCTTGCTGTTGTGGGTATTGTAGAGAGCAGGTGTTCACAGAGGATTTCATTGTGCTTTCTGTCTCTTGCCTGAGGTAAAAGATCTGAGCTGGGTGCTCCTTCACCTGTGTCTCCTTTATGATCTCACTGCCTCCAGATGACATCTTAGGAACAATATTCACACCATCCTCTTCCAGATTGACCTCCCACATAGATCCCACCTGTCTGATGAACTGACACTTAAATACCTTCTCTCCACAGCAACCAATGTCTTCCTTGAATGCAGACACCACTTGTGGATGGAGAACTCTCTCTTCTCCAAGAACTGCAGCATCACTCAGCATACAGTGTGTGCTGTAAACAGGCAACTGCAAGAGAGATGTGTGTAGTCTGCCCATTTTGAAAAATGGTGTCAATGCAGAGTTTCCAAAATCTACAAACTCAACAATGGCCAATTCATCTCCACAGATTTCTTTTACAACAGCGCGATACCATGACAAATCTTCTGCAAACTCTGCTTGAATGAGGTCACCAGGATGCACATCTCTGAGGTTKTCTTTTACAGTTGATTCTGCATCATTAAGCTTTTCCACCAGGGAAAATATTTCATCCTCTTTGCTGACACATTGCACATAAAAACTCAAGGGGCTGTTGCAATGTGACACGTAAACATCCACTGCCACACCAGGAATGATGTTATCTGAAGGCAGGTCAGACAATTTAGGAAGCTTTTCAGTATGGTTTTCTCTCTCGGACTTTGTCTCAGGTGATTGGAGATATCTGGGTTTGAAGGGTAAGTTTTCTTCTCCTTTTGGTTTCACTTGATCAGCAGCTTGCTGACAGACATTAAGCATTGCTCCATAACACTGCCTTTGGTGTGGAGGTTTGTATAGCTCTTTTGGAGTTGGTCTGATCTTCTGACCATTTTCTGGTTTCTGTGCCTTCTTCAGGTTCATATCAATGAGTTTCTCTTTAGTCTGAATTTGACATAGGGGCTTTGGGGCTGAGAAATTTTTCTTTTTTGGAGCATGTTTATAGTCTTCAGTCTCTGTAGACTGGTTTGGATAAGCCTTTGGGGACTTTTGTGAATGGTTTGCTGAAGGTTCTCGAGCTTTATGACCCTGACAGACAACCTGGTTTTCTGTTTGCACCTCAATCTGAAACTCTCTTAAGATTTTGGCATTGATCTGAGTATTTCCATGGTACAGTTCGACCAGCAATTTGCCATCAGGTTCTTTAGCCACTATTAGGGCTCGGAAAGGACATTCTGCCACAAATGTCTCAAACCATTTATTCACCTCAATGGGAACATTAGCAGGAATGTCAGACAGACCACACAAAACTGCTTGCACTGGTACAGACATTATGTCATTTGCCTCTTTCGGAATAGGGAGCAAGTCAGACTTGTCCACCTCAATAGTGTCACCATAATCCACAAAGTGAACCAGAATTGCTGGCCTTGTGGTCTTTATCTGGGCCCTGTACCACTGTCCATCAGTGTACCTTGCAAAACACAAAGTTCCAAAGACTGTTGGAAACTTGACCTTTTCAAGGGACTGGCAGAGGCTGTTCACTTTTATCTGAAGGTCTTGTGTCACATCAGCATTCTTGTTGAGGTGGCAGTAGAACTGGTTGACATCATTTACACACGTTACTATGACTTGCTCCTCTGCACCAGTTTTGACATTGTGCGTCGAATAGTAGTACGTGTCCAGTCGGAAAGATGGCCCAATGGCTTTCTTGGGAGGGACGCCTGTGACAAGATTAGCCATAGTAGTGCAGATACTTTCAAAAGGAGTTTCCAGATCCACAATATTGTAAAGAGTCATCTTTTCATTGTTCATGATGGCATAAATGGTGCATTTCAAAATAATAAATTTGGATGCAGCTGTTTTCACAAAGTTTTGAAAACTTACTTTTGCGTCTTCATTCCACTCATTTATAGCAGATGTGGGAGTGATGAGGTTTAACAGACTGCACCGAAAAGCTTGACCTTGCAGAGTGAGGTATTCTGAACGGATTTTCCTGAGGTCGAAAACAGAGACTGTTTTGGTCTGTCCATAGTCGACAAACAACACGTCCACATAAGGGGTTTCATGTTTGTGGATCACGAGGGCTCTGTACCACATTTCATTGTCAGGGTGTCGAGCAACACAAGCAATTTCCACATTAGGCTCAAATTCACTGCCAGCATAATGAGCCTGTAGGTCGTGCATGAGCAATTTCAAGCACCCTGCATTTTGTACCAGCTGGCACCAGAAGTCATTTGGACTTTCAATGTAGGACACACTGACATCAAGGACACTACCAATGGGAAACATGTATTCCTTAAAGGTAGCAAAATTTCTCTGATTGCAAGTCAAACTCGGTGGGCACTGGAAAGCATTTCCACTATTTTTAAAATGACCTGGAAGCTGTGTAGCAGAAGTCTTTATGGCACTTTTTACAGTGTTTACAGTTTTTACAGTGGGCTCTCTTTGAATCTCAGCCCTTTCAGCAAGGCTTAAACTGCACATCTGTGTACCAACATCTTGTTCACCTTGTGCTTTCAAATCTGTTAGTTGAACAATATAGTTGTCATTGTATTTTGCTTTCACATGTACATTCAGTACTTTTTTTGTGACTGACTGGATAAAAAAGTCCAAGGCACTTTGACTCCACTTACCATCTTTGGGTTTAACATCTGCCAGGGAGCATTTCAGTGCAAGGTGTGGCATCTTTTTGAACTCAGGAAGGAGGGTCCTGATGTTACTCTTGTCAACCACTTCCATGTTTCCATAATCAACAAAAAACACTGTGACTTGAGTCTCACTTAGCTCTGCTACAGTTGCTCTGTAGAATTCTCCATCTTCTGCCTGGGCGGCACAGTGAAGTCCAAGAGTTGGATTTTCCACCACACATTTATTTGTTGAGTCATGGTACAGATGGTGCATCCTTTCAAACAGTTCATCCAATTCTGTTTTGTGGTTCTCAGTTTGGATCCAAAACTCTAATGGGTTGGATATGTGCTCCACAGTAGCCAGGCTTGAAGAGTTCAGAGGAAGATATTCGGTGAGAGGCCTTTCCGCTGGTTTTGCATCRTTTTGTTTTGCAGTCATTTGAAAAGTCAACATCTTCTGTCCTCGTTGAGAGAGAAAATGGTGGCTGTCTGGGGTGCTTTGAATGGCATAATGCCCAAGTGCTTTCTCACACTCAAGCAAACACTTTTCTTTGGAACCAAATAAAGTATTAAGATTTGTGTTGTCGTCACCATAGAGAGTGACATAGTAAACTCCCTCAGCAATACTTTGGTATTCAAATTTGGCAATCACAGTCTTGGAGAACAGAAGGGACCTGAGAAAGTCAACTTGGCCGGCTGTCCATCCCACTCCTTTGTCAATGATTCCATGGAGAGAGCACATGTATGTAACGACAGGCATCCTGAAGAACTCTGCAGTCAGTGGCCTCACATTCTCCCCTTGAACTACTTGTTTAGTTCCATAGTCAACATTCAATACTTCCACCAGGTTATTTGTTGGGAACACCTGCTGTAGGACAGAACGGTACCATTTGCCATCACCTCCTCTTGCTGCACATGGAAACCCAATCATGTCATGGCTTATAATGCAACTGGAAACTCTGCCCTCATAGTTCTGTGTAATTTTCACAGAAAGTTTCTTTAGCTCTTGTGAGAAAACTTTTAACTGGCAAAAAATCCTTAGTGGATTTGTCACTTCTGTTACAAGGACTGTCTCCACAGTTCCCCCCGGCAGTTCTGGGTACATGAACAGATCTTGCTTGTTTAGACGCTCCCCTGATCCCATGGTGACCTGCAGGATCTCTGGAGAGGTTTCAGCTCCGTTGTGGGGCTCCAGTGACTTGATGACAAATTCCTGAAAGGCTACTGGAAACAACTTCTTTGCAAATCCCATCTCATACATTTGTTTAGATATGCAAGGGATTTGCAGGAGAACTGTTCGGTGTGAGACCAGTACATCTTGGACATGTGCTGTCACAGACTTTCCAGAGAGAGATTTGAGAAATTCAAGAGCCACTGGAGACCATCTGTTCTCAGGTGAGAGTGGTAACACATTAGCCAACACACAAAACTCCACTTCAGGAGGCAACTGAAAATGCTTCTTTTCACCCCATGCCAGATTGTTTGTGTTGGMAGTGTAAGTGATCCCTTTGTCAATGAGAAACACACTATATTTCGAGCCATCTCTTGAAACTATGCGTGATCGGTACCATGTACCATCTATCTGAGCCAAGCATTGGTTACCAGGATCTCCCTCCAGGTCTTTAAATGTGGCTCCAGGAGACTGAATGTCTTTGGCTAGACTCTCATAATTGGTTATCTGTTCCTGACTAAATTTGCCCCAAAACTCCACCAGTGCACATAATGGATGCAAGTGAACTCTGGTTATGAGAACTGTTACATCTGATCCTCTCGTAGGAAGTCCTGGGACTGAAGACATTCTGGCAGTTTCAGGAATACCAGCTACCCATGACGTGTCACCTCTAAAACACTGTTGTGTAAAACAGTGGATGTTACCTAGAAAGAACAAACAAAAAGACTAWATCAATATCATTAGAATTTGGATTAATTATCCCATCAAAATTAAACATCCCTTCAAAATGATTGTGCTTACATTAGTTGGCCAACACATCTACAGGGTGTATCAGAAAAAATGATACTCTCTGAAAAATCGCCATAAAATTAACTTAGATAATAATTTTGAAAATGTGAGCATAACCTCCCAGGTAGGCTACACACCTGACCCAAACCCTAACCTCACCTGGCTGTGTGTAGCAGGTCCAGGGAAATGGTCAATAATTGTTCCCGTCATGAAGCAAAAACCTGTACACACACGAGCGCGCACATGCATAGCAAAACAACTGTTTTTGTTTTTGTGTTTTTTAACCCAGATCGGAGTTTGTAAAACATTTTTCTCTTGTTAACCGTGGGGATGAAAAGAAAATGGACAGTTGCTTGCTCTTAAGTCCATCTTGTTAATTTAACAGTCGAGGTCTGAGCGCTGCAGATCATTTCAGCAGCATGAGAAATGAAGCTCACGTGTATGGCAGTCCGCTGTTACACTTAATCGGTTTCACCAGTTTCATTCCAAGTATCTGAAATAGGTTCTTCTGGGTCTCACGAGGATAAAACTAGACATATTAGATATTTAAGTGAAATAATATAAGATAATAAGATTCAACTAATGCTAATTAAATTGCAGACTTTTATGTGTTATTATTTTTAAAAAAAACCTGCATAACCTTTTGTAAATATCAGTAATATTTCCGTTAATCAATATTCTGTGTTCATCATTCTGGTTTATCCAAGGCCAAAGATCCATAGGGTCAAACTACAGGAGTTGTCCATCTGAGGGGCATGTGTCTAAAAAAATACCATGAAACTTTAAGATGTTTATAATATGTTCAGCTCTTAAACATTTGCACTTAGAATTTTATAGAATCACTTTAAATACTTTTCAGTAAGTTAATTGTCTACAATTCTGGTTCAAATAAAAAGCATTAGCACTAGATCGTTAACTAATTATTTTCGAGTTAATATTGCCTTATTGATCAGTGATTAAAAAAATAACATGTAAAACTCTAATGTTAAATCAGAATCAGCTTTATTGGCCAAATATGATGACACACACAAGGACTTCAGTGTTTCCGCTAGGAAATTGGTCTTGGCGGGGGGGTACTTGTTTTATAAAAACATAAATTTACGTGACTCACCTGCAATTATGGTAATAAATTTACACCTACATAAATGTTTAATTGCCTAACTACATCCTAGTTAAGGACTCCTCATGATAATTATCAATAAAATTCTTATTGATAATAAATGATTAGAACTGTGTGCAGCAGATGATCTGAGTCCAGAGTTCTCAACCTTCTGGAGCTCTTCTGTGTGACTCTAGGTGTGACAGAGTGTGGATGGTTGATTGTCTCTTTTAGGTCCCTGATGGAGACTGGAGACCTGTCCAGGTGTCTCTGGTGAACTGGAGACCTGTCCAGGTGTCTCTGGTGAACTGGAGACCTGTCCAGGTGTCTCTGGTGA
>NW_013952417.1:1668144-1670239 GCF_001266775.1 Austrofundulus limnaeus | reverse complement strand
CTCATGTGGGGGTTTGACAAAATCTGGTTGTCCTCAAGACATTTTGGTTGTCCAAAAAATATCTCAATTAAAAAAATAATTTAAAAAGTAGACTATATTGTTCTGTTCTGTATACAAAGTGTAATATATACAAATGTTCAGTCAGCCTCTAGATTTTATTAGCAACATTTTTGCTGCTTTACTCCTTGAGCCTTAAATACTCTATTTCAAAGAAGAGAATGAGGAAGTTTTATTCATGCAGATCCTGTCAACCTGGCTGACTGAGAACAATTATATATAATAAACTTTGTCTACAGAACAATATACTTGTTAAATTACATTTTTCTTGAGGTTCTTTTGGACAACCAAAATGTTTTGCAGACAACCAGGTTTTGTCAACAGGTTGTCTGCTGGACAACCTGAAAATTTTCCTTATGTCTACCCCTGCTTAGTTTTTTCACAGCTATGTTGTCGGAGAAAACTTGTTTTTATGTATTGTTACCCACAGAGAAGAAAAAAAAAGATGTGGACGTTTGTTCAGTCATAAATCCATCTTGCTAATGTCGGCTTGTGCTCTGAGAGCGAAGAGCAGAAGCGGGTCAGTTCCAACAGGCTCACTGTAACTCTATGGCAGGCTGATATTGCATTTATTTGGCTTCACCACGCTTACATTCCAGTTATCTGAAATTGTTTTATGACTAGATTAGACATGGTAGTTATTTACGCTAAAATAATCAAATGTTTTCTTTTATTATTTTGTTTTGTTTTATTTACTTATTTTTTAAACTTGGAAATCTTTCCAGCTTGAGCTTGTTTGTTGATTTTTGAAAATAAGGGGCACTTAAGAGTTTTTTCTTCACTCTGCACCCTTTTAATTCAGGGTAGGATTTACTTTTTTTAAATGGTGTACATAGATTACTTTGTTTTTATAAATGAAACTATTTTTGTTTCTAATTTTTGTAAATAAATTACATTTTTGACCAATCTGCCGTGTCTCTCTGTGAACCCTCACACGTACATATGAAGACGTAATTTTTGTTTACATTTTGCTGATATTTCTGACTCACTGAATTTAACACTATACATTAAAAATTAGAGCTTTCATGCAGAAATACTTTATTCTCTTAAATTGTCTTTATTTACACAGCAATAACACAAGAATTTATTCATATTTGTTTTATTGTGCTGTGAATGTACGCACGTGTGCACGTGAATAGATAAGATAGATAGAGTATATAATATATGCATTTAGATATGTGTGTATACATGTACATGTGTATACTGTAGGTACACACGTGCACATGTGTGCATTCATAGCAGAATAAAACAAATATATGATTAAGTTCTTGTATTATTTCTGTGTAAATAAGTATGACTGTTAAAGAGAAATAACTTCAAATGAACAAACATGTTTCTTTATTACAAATTTTATTTTCTTTAAACTCTTTAAAATTTACTTTGTTTCTTATTCAGGGCTCTAGACTAACTTTTGCACTGGTTGCACCAGTGCGCCTGACATTTTTTTCTTTGGTGCACCAGCACAAAAGTTAGGTGCACCAAAATTTTCAACCACATCGCATTTAACATCAGAGTTTTACAGGTTATTTTTTTAAATCACTGTTCATTAAGGCAATACAGTATTAACTCGAAAATAATTAGTTAATCTAGTAAACATGAAGTTCTTTATTTGAACCAGAATTGTTGACATTTAACTTACTGAAAAGTATTTAAAGTGATTCAATAAAATTCTAAGTGCAAATGTTTAAGGGCTGAACATTTAAACATCTTAAACACTTCATGGTTAAAAATGTTTAGACAMATACCCCTCAGATGGATAACTCCTGTAGTTTGGCCAAATGGATCTTTGGCCTTGGATAAACCAGAATGATGAACAGAGAATATTGTTTAATATCAGAAATATTACTGATATTTATTAAAGGGTTGTGCAGAATTTTTAAAAATAACACTAGGAATGTGCGATATGGCAAAAAATTCATATCACGATATACATTACGATGAGTGGCGGTAACAATATATTTCACGATATAAAACTTATAATAGAAAATAAATAAATCACACATTATTTGAGTGGAATAAATATGTATAGGTAAAAAAA
>NW_013952417.1:1665309-1666739 GCF_001266775.1 Austrofundulus limnaeus | reverse complement strand
ATATATATATATATCACACACACACAAAATAACTTTAATGTAATAGATATCTGCATCCATTGCATGTTGTTTTTGGAATCACCAGATTCGTTTTAAGGTGGTAAAACAAATTGCTTGTATTTATTCCTTTCTACACACTTTACAGATTATTTTTTCTGCACTTCACCTGTTTAATCTGTGCGCACTCCGGCAGGGTGACAATCATTATAGTCGCGCTTTGGAGTCCACGCGCATTCGGCCGTGCGTCGTCGTGATATGACCGCAGGAGAAAAGAGGTCCAGACTGATTTTTGTGCGTCCCACTTGAGCACTGACTTCACCTGCACTGACAGTCGCCTCGCTGCGTGGAAATGGAGAGCGAGCGACGTTGCCTCCTGTGTGTCGAGCCCTTTCACACATGCAGCGGCGCGCGCTCCTCCCGCAGCAAGCAGTGTGGTCGGTTGGCATGTGACCGGAGGACGCGCCGTCACGTAAATATGTAAACAGTTCGGCATTCATTTTCACACACCTGAACCAGGTCTGGATAAGTTTTTCCCCCTCTTCATCTGCGCTCTCAGCCAGGCTGCTTCCCGCTTCCTCTGTTTTGACTCCAGCCGGTTACATCATCAAAAAGAATTGCGCGGTTGGCCGGTAGACTACAGATCTCTATCATAGGACAAATTTATATCGTTTCTACCGTGTATCGTTTATATCGCGCATTSCTAATAACGCATTAAAGTCTGCAATTTCATTAGCATTAGCTGAATCTTATATTATTTCACTTAAATATCTAATATGTCTAGTTTTGTCCTCCTGAGACCCAGAAGAATCAATTTCAGATACTTGGAATGTAACTGTGGTGAATCCAATTAAGCGTAACAGCGGCCTGCCATACAGGTGGGCCTCCTCATGCTGCTGAAATGATCTGCTGCACTCACAGAGCAGAACTCGACTGTTTAGCAWGATGGATTCAAGAGCGAGCAACCGTCCACATTTTCTTTTCATCTTCACAGTTAACAAGAAAAAATGTTTTTCAGACTCCGATCTGGGTAAAAAAAACAAAAACAAAATAAAAAAGTTGTTTCGTTATGCGCAGGTTCGACAAATCCTATTGCCCGACTGCCCGGGGCAGGTAAAACCCATTGTCGGGCAGGTGGGTACGATTTACTTTGGGGTTTTTTAATGCTGTTCATAGATGGTTTTGTTTTTATGAATGAAAGAAAGAAACAAAAAAATAGACATCTCATATTTTGACAATTCAAAATACCTATTTAAGATATCTCTAATTATATTCTGACTTGTATAAATAACATTAGATTTATCATCATGTTGTATGGAGACTCCAGTTCAAGATATCTTAAATGTATCTTTGGAAATGAGATTCACTATATAAGATAATTAATGCAAATTTCAGACTTTTTCATGTTTTGTAAATTGTATTTAAAACAAAGC
>NW_013952417.1:1657993-1659755 GCF_001266775.1 Austrofundulus limnaeus | reverse complement strand
CAAAAATGTAATTAACTTAGAAAGTCTTTTCAGGACCCCACCTTGATGTTTCAGGACCCCACTTTGGGTCCCGATCCCAACTTTGCGGACCACTGCTCTAGAGCCCTGTTATTCACACAAAATATGTTCACCCTGTGTGAATTTCCTGTCACTTAGCTGCTGATGCACCTGAATATAACCAGAGGGACAATAAAGACAATTTAAGAAACAATTTAAGGGAATAAAGCAAAGTATTTCAGCATGAAAGCTCTTATTTTCATTGTGTGACCATTGTCCAGTAACATAACTACATCTCTGCTGTTTGTATTAAACCAAATCATGTGGAAAAAAATCATGGAGTTACYATTATTTTAGTTGACCAGCTTTCTCAGTATAAATAAATGTGCTGGGAGCACGAGAGGTCAGTGTATCTTTTGGTCATCGAAACTGAAAATCATTTTCGAAACGGGTATTAGAAACAAGAAACTAGTGGATATTTGATTTTTGCTTTAAAATACTGAAATTAAAATTAAAATAAAAAGCCATTCTCAATTCTTAGTGTCAAAAAGTGATAAACAAAAGTTTTAAATGATTTGAGTTTCATTTTCTGTTTCAGATAGCTAAAAAGAAAATTACTTTAAGACAGAAAAAAAAAGTCTTGTTTATTTGTATTCTACAACTATCTGTTCCCCTACCACCTCGCCTGGCAGCTCTGCATAATGAAACACTAATTTCTTTAAATAAAAGGCTGAAACACAGAGAAGTGTCCATAAATGAGTTGTATGATGACTCTGTGACCAAAAGCTTTGCAGAGGTAATTCATYTGGCTTTTGGCCAAATAAGWCTCTTTTACTGAATACATGTCATCTACTGCCTCCACTTCACCTCCATTTTTCTCAATAAAAAGCAAAATAAGATAAATTTCATTCCATTAGTGTGTTGTAKGATTGTTGTTCTGTGAGTACTAAGGATTTTTTTTCCCTCCTGAGTTTTGACAAAATCTGTGCCTTTTTTTTTTTTTTTGTCTTCTTGTCAGTATGCGTCTTTGGAGTGTTCCTTTCAGCGAAGGGTGGGCAGTACTGCCAAATATAGTTGATACTGCAGTCAACACCAATGCTTTTTCCTTGTAATTGGATGTTCATTGAATAACTTTGACATTGCAGGCACCCCTTGTAGGATACAGTAAATTGACACGACCTATCATGGATTATGAACAATCAAACCTTTTTTGTTTCTGTCTTAAATTAGTTTCCTTTTTTGCTATCCGAAACTGAAAATCTTTTTCACTCACATCATTTTTAAAATTTCGTTCAGCCCTTTTTGACACTAAGAATGAGAAACGCTTTGTATTTTAATTTTAATTTCAGGATTTTTAAAACGGAAATCAAATATCCACTCGTTTGTTTTTTTAATACCCGTTTCTAAAATGAAAATCCAATGACCAAATGATACACTGACCGCGAGGTCAGTATATCATTTGGTCATTGGATTTTCATTTTAGAAACGGGCATTAAAAAACAAGAAACAAGTGGATATTTGATTTTGTTTTAAAATATTGAAATTAAAATACAAAGCGTTTCTCATTCTTAGTGTCACAAGGGGATAAAAAAAATTTTAAAAATGATTTGAGTTTCATTTTCTGTTTCAGATAGCAAAAAAGAAAATTACTTTAAGACAGAAACGAAAAAAGGCTTGTTTGTTCATAATCCATGACAGGTCGTGCCAACTTACTGTCTCCCTACAATAAACTGTTTCACCACCAGGGTGCCTGCAATGTCAAAGT
>NW_013952417.1:1655301-1656824 GCF_001266775.1 Austrofundulus limnaeus | reverse complement strand
CTTTGATAGTTCATCCATGTAGATGTTAAAAAGGTAAGGGGACAGTAAACTTCCCTGCCTTACTCCGTTACCAACATTAAATGAATCAGACATTGTGTTACCCCATTTGACATHCATCGATTGATGACCATACCAATAGACAAGAATTCTAATTAGATATTTGGGTAAACCTCTGCTTTCTAGCTTACAGAACAGTTTTTGGTGATTCACACGATCAAATGCTTTAGAAGCATCAATAATACACATAAATACTGTAGTGTTGTGCAAATTYTACYAGTCTAAAATCTCCTGTAGCGCAAAAATACACGTCTGTGCCATGTTTGGGTTTAAAACCGAAGTGATTATCAGAGGTCAAGACAAACTCTTCCAGCCTATTTAGTAGTACTCTTTCTAAAACCATCGACAAACTACTAGCTAAAGCTATGGGTCGGTAATTCTCCAAAGAGCTAATCTTACCCGCTTTGTCGTTAATAATGGGTACCAGAGTGACAGGGTAGCATTGATTTAGGTAACAGACCATGTACTAGACAGCCAGTGTTAAAATTTTTGTTTGTCCCTTTTTGACACTAAGAATGAAAAACGCTTTGTATTTTCATTTTAATTTCGGTATTTTAAAACAAAAATCAAATATCCACTCGTTTCTTGTCTTTTAATACCCGTTTCTAAAATGAAAATCCAATTATCAAAAGATACACTGACCGCGAGAGGTACCCTTCCAAGATGGCGGCCGCACTGATACGTCCGCTCCATCTAAGGTAGCGCCACAAGTACATAAACCCACAAATTTAGGTATGTTTTAGCGGCAAACTGTGCGCCCCCACCCTCAATACAACCACAAGCAGACATTGGTTTTATCTCTGTATTAGGTTTACAGTAAAAGCAAATATTCCGACACAAGAGCTAATATGAACTGTTATATTTAATGTAAGCTTACAGACGTTAGCTAACGTTAGCCACGTAGTTACCGATTAACATAGCAAGAGAGCCAAGTCAGAAGACAGACGATTCCTGGTCAAAGAAGTGAATAAATACATAATTTATCCAACCAACTCACATTTCCAACTCATGGTTACCTTGGCTTTGATAGCTTGGAAAACCACCACCAAACAGCTCAACGACTTTTCTTGCGCGCATGGGGGGGAGGGGGGAGGGGGGGCACCATGACGGTAAACTTTACCTACTTACCAGAGTTCGTCCCGGAGTTTTACTTGGTTCCTGCTCCGGAACGGATTCTGTTGTACACAGCCAAACAGTTAAGCTGCGTCTAAACGTGTTTTAAGGTGTCCCAAACTCATACAGCAACCTGACCACTGACTTTAGCTAACATCTGGCCCGCCGCGTGCGCCAAACGTTTTTTCCCCCTCCCTTCTTCTTCCGGTTTTGTATTTGGCGGTTGGCAAACAACTTTTCGGTGCATTACTGCCACCTTGTGAATTGGAAAATAGATGATAGATAGATAGATAGATAGATAGATAGATAGATAGATAGATAGATAGATAGATAGATAGATAGATAGATAGATA
>NW_013952417.1:1646700-1648369 GCF_001266775.1 Austrofundulus limnaeus | reverse complement strand
TAGATAGATAGATAGATGATAGATTTCTGTTATTCTCAGGAAAAACATATTATCAAAAACTGTATCTCCTGATGATCTTTGAAATATTTTTCTCAATTTAAAACTTTTTTTATTCTAATATAAATTTTTAACTAATTTTTCCTTTTTCTTCTGTATATTTATTTCATTCTAAGAATCTATAAATCTATAATTTCAGTTTGTCCATGATAATCACACAATCCTGTCTCATGTTTTTAATTGTTTTGTGTGCTATTTAAACCTGCATGCCCAAATCTAATCCTTGAGATGATATGATTTTCTTTCTTCTTCCTATAACATTTTCTATAGTCACCCACCCTTTTTGAATACTGTAGAAATATCTACTCTCAGTTTCTCTACCCATTTGATCTTGCCATTTTTAAATATGTAATTTAATTATATTTTTAACTTCATTTTTATTTATCTTAATATTCAAATCAGTTACATTTTCTTTGTTGCACGCTTTGCAAACTTCTCAGCCAACTTGTTTCCTTCTATCCCAACATGTGCATGTATGTGTATCCATGTTTATTTTTAGTTTTTGTGCCACTTCCATTAATTCTGAAAACTGATTGAATTATTTCTATTAGAATAGCTTGTCTTGAATCTGAATGCATGTATTGAATACTTGCTATCTGAACACATTAAAACCTTCTTTTCTCAGACTTCCTATGCCAATTCCAATGGCATCAGAATTGCTACTATTTCTCCTGTGTAAACTGCAAATGTATCTGTTATTATTTTATTTTTCATTATGTTCAAATCTGAAATAACAAAAGAGAGGCCTAGTCTGTTATCTTCCATTTTGGAAGCATCTGTATAAATTTTTATATAGTCTGAGTATTCCTTATCCATTTATTTTCCCACTTCTATAATGCTTAGTTATCCCCCTTTTCAAGTAAATGTAAGTCTGGAGAAACCTGTCCAAGAATATGTGGTGGGAAAATGAAAATATTGATGAACAGATTATATAGTTATTTCATTTGACTTTTCCTGAATTTTCCAACCAAAACTGCTGAGATGTTTCTTTTGTGTTTTTTTGTGACAGGGCTGCAGAACAGTCTGTGGAGGATGATTTTCATTGTGTCCTTTAGGATTTGCCCAGTTCTAGCTATGATCTTCTAAGATCTAATGACATTTCACCCATCTCAACCTGTAATGCAGAAACTGGAGTTGTTTTCATGGCATCAGCAAAGCCTTAAAGCTTGGTATTGAATTGAGTCAAATTTTCCTAAAAATAACTTTTAGGCAGACCCATAAATGATACAACCTACACAAGAGCAGATCTTAAGAAATACAAACAGGTTTTAAAGCTGTTCTATCAGCACCCCAATTACCCTCAAGCATCTTAATACACTGTATTTAACATTTTTTACATTTCTGTTATTTTCTCTATAAGCATTTTCCATGTAAGATTGTTATCAAACCAAATTTCTAAACATTTAAAAGAATCTGTTTTCTATTTGTGATGGACTTGCGACCTGTCCAGGGTGTACCCCGCACCTCGCATTGTGGCTGCTGGTTATGTAGGGCTGCCACGATTAATCGGTTAATCGACGACTAATCGATGACTAATTTAATAATCGATTAATCGTTTTCTTTTTTTGTTGTTGTTCTTTACTTTGTTTTTCTCTCCAAATTGCTTTGACAC
>NW_013952417.1:1638387-1640234 GCF_001266775.1 Austrofundulus limnaeus | reverse complement strand
ATTTATTTATTTATTTATTTATTTATTTATTTATTTATTTATTTATTTATTTATACTCACTTCCACATGCAAGCTTGCTGTGAAATAAGTTTAAATTGGTCAAAAAGAGAATTTGGTGAAACAATTAAAATTGCAAC
This sequence comes from Austrofundulus limnaeus, assembly GCF_001266775.1. Lineage (NCBI taxonomy): Eukaryota > Metazoa > Chordata > Actinopteri > Cyprinodontiformes > Rivulidae > Austrofundulus > Austrofundulus limnaeus. Next base: position 1,640,097 of record NW_013952417.1, on the reverse strand, counting down.
TTCAAACATTGGCATCATTAAGAAAAGGGGTGTAGGTATAAATTAAAAACCATTAWTATTCGTTTCTACTGTATCTACATGAAAGCTTTGTTTTTGGCAGTTAATATATGGATTTAAAACATGACTATGAACTGATTTGTCAGAAAAATATTCAACTAAAAAAATGCTACCAAACAAAAAAAGTAAGATGATCCAGGAGAGGGGGCAGCCCAAGACCCTGACAGATATTCAGGCACACACAGACACAGTCACGTGTTCCCACCCCTGTACACACCAACTTGTTCAATGTGGACACACAAAATGGACACCATACTTCACTCACACTCCCCATACACACTCTATACCCCCAGGTCCAAGACATGCACTCAACCCTTGCAGGGGGTAGCATCCAGACCCAGGAGGTAATCCCCTTCATGGGGTGGAGGGGAACAGACAGCCAAACCCCAGCAGAGCCGCTCATCAGTCTGTACGGGGGCTGGGCATCCCACAAACGACCCTGGTCCAGACACCAGCAACCAGCCCCATCCAGAGACGTGGTCAAAGAAGCAAATGATCCAAACGAGCCAACCAGCCTGAGCAAACAGTCGCAGCTCCACAGCAAGCCCCAACATCCACTTCATGCACCCTCCACCCCTCATAGGACCCAACATGAATTCCCCCACAGAGGCAGGGCTAGCCTCCAACCAGCAGACCAACATCAAACACATGCCCCCGAACACTGACACAACAAAAATAAATGTTTATCACATAAAATCTTATGTTACAAGTAATCGTGGATCACTTTAAGGTTAAAAAAGCAGCTTGTCACAGTGACATTTTTATCTATTTTAGATCATGGAGACCTATATACAAATGCCTCATCTTAAAAAAAATTATGCTGTCTATCATGCTTTTTTGATGTTTGTCACGAATTGTAAATCCTCAACCCATCAATGTGATCTGTACACTCGAGTGGAATGGTCTTCTTTGTCCACCAGGAGTTTGGGACATTGTTACACTTTTATTTATAAGGTCATGCTTGGGTTTTACCTTTTTACATTTGTGATCTAACCACACAAAGAAGTGTTGATTCTTACTCTTTGCATTCAAATGATCATTTCTTGCTCTCTGTCCCATTTCTCTGCACAGAATTGAAAAAACGGCCTTTGTTTACTCTGCTCCATCTACATGGAACATGTTGCAAAAAGACTGGAAGTTAACTGATCTGATTCCACTGAGCACTTTTAAGCCCAGACTGAGAGCACTGGAGATTACTTCTTTGACTTGTGAATGTTTTGTTAATTGCTTGTATGGCACTTTAATTGTGTAACTATTTGTAAATGTATATTTTTTGCTGCCTCTTGGCCAGGACTCTCTTGAAAAAGAGGTTTTTAATCTCAATGGGACTTTCCTGGTTAAATAAAGGACTAAATAAATTGTCACTGGTATTTACTTTACATTTTTATCAGACACATCCAAAAAATAACATTTAAAATTATTTATACCTGAGTCCCCCACCAAAGAGGTATCTGTAAAATACAATTCAATTCAACTCAAAAATACTTTATTGATCCCAGAGGGAAATTAGGTGTTGTTGTAACATTTAACTAAAAACTTATTGTAGATGCTGATGGCTGTGGGCAGGAAAGATCTTCTGTAGCGGTCTGTTTTACAGCGAAGTTGAAGAAGCCTCCGACTGAAGACACTTTGTCTTTCTATGACAGTCTGATG
>NW_013952417.1:1634782-1636037 GCF_001266775.1 Austrofundulus limnaeus | reverse complement strand
AACAGCTGAGGGTGGAATGTAAACAGCTGCCAAAATAACACTGGTGAACTCTCTTGGTAAATAATATGGATGAAAACCTACTGCCAAGAGTTCAATGTCTGGACTGCAGTGACGAAACTTCACAGTAACATGTCCTGGATGACACCATCTGTCGTTGACAAGCACTGCTAATCCACCTCCTTTCTTTTTCCCGCTGCTCTTTAAATCTCTGTCTGCTCGTATAGTCTGAAGCCTGGCAGAGAGATGTTGGCATCAGGGACATGATCCTACAGCCATGTCTCAGTGAAACACATAATACTGCATTCCCTATACTCTTGCTGAGTCCTTGTCAGGACTTGAAGTTCATCCAGTTTGTTAGCTAATGATCTCACATTGCCCATTAGGATTGATGGAAGTGATGGTTTGAACTTCCTCCTTCTCTCTCGCCTCTTTGCTCCAGCTCTGCATCCACGATGCCTCCTTTTCAACTCCTCTGGGATTTGCGGCTTCAGTTGATGTATTATTTCAGATTTTGCAATATTAATCAGCTGCTCCCTGTTGTAAACCACCTTGTTGCTATGGTTATGCATCATAACAAAAAGCAAAGTATAAAAGAAGTATTGGCAAAAAGCAATCCAGCTGCACAGCACCCAAAACACAAATGAACAGCCATCCAAAAAAGTTACTTTTTCCTCAGAAAGGCAGGAATGAACGCCTGAAAAAAAAAAGGAAATCTCAATAAAACTAACAGAGCTACTCCAACGTGCTGCCACCCTGAGCGGCGCAATTCCGGAACATATACCTCATAACTGATTTAGACTATGGTGACAATGTACCATACGAACTGGAATCAAGTGTGTCACAATAAATGTGCAAAAAAATCTAATATGAAGAAAGATTTGGGTCACGCCAACCATAAATATTGCTATTTTAAATGTATATTTGTATCAGTATTCAGCAGTAAAAATGTTCAGAGATAATTAAATATCAACATTGTGGGTGATTGAACATTAAAAATTCACATGATATTGAAAAACTTGCTAAAATGGGCTCTTAACTCACAAATAAGTGGTAATCTAGTTTGAACATAGCGTTCCTATGTCCACAATCAACACATATAAAATCAACACATATACACCATGTATACATACAAAGATGACATGTGGTTCAGCTCCTTTAAAGTTAGTTCAGTAATATATATTTTAATGCAATGTATGACAATCTCTCTCTCTCTCTCTCTCTCTCTCTCACACACACACACACACACACATACACA
>NW_013952417.1:1632905-1634718 GCF_001266775.1 Austrofundulus limnaeus | reverse complement strand
CACACACACACACACACACACACACACACACACACACACGCACACACACAAAATAAAAATACGTAATATACAAAAATTCTGTGTGTCTCCTGGGGGCTAAGCCCCCTTTGTCCTTAAAACCTAGTGAAGCCCCTGTTGTCATTCACACAGAACAAGATGCAATGCAGAATGAACGAAATCTGTAGTTTAGAACATCCATCCGGAGAAACACACACACATGACAAACATGGGGGAACAAATGACCAGGGTCTTTTGCAATGTAGTGCGCTACCTTTTGCAGCTTAGAATACACACACAATATGAAGGGTGAGTTTAATAAAAAAGAGCTTTGATCCTGTGTTTTATACAGAAACACACAAACATGTGCTCAAAAAAACTACTCTGCATACAGTGCAAGTCAGCTAAGGAGGGGAGGGGTGGGGGGGTCAAAACACATGGTATGGGGAGGGGTTCAGCAGAGCTGGTGACATCCAGGATAGTACTCCGTGTTGGAACCAATCAAAGACCTCCAGAGTCCAAGCAAGTTGTTATCAGTCAAAGCACAAATCACCAGAGTTCAGTTCTCTGTGTCAACCCAACGCGGCCTTCAGACTGATCGGAGCACTGATGAAGCAGGTAGGGATGGGAGGGGGAGTCAAGGCTTTCTTCTCACGTGTCATTCCAGGGAGATTTGATAGCTTGCGACCAAGGTCACAGCCTCAGGGATCCAATGATAAACATAATTATTTAGGGCCAAGAATTCTCTGCTTTGAGTCTTAACCGTGCCTCTGTGTTGTGAAAATGCCAGTGTTCCAAATTGAGCTACCTCCTCGCCTCTCTCCGTCTGAAACTTCACCCAGGTGAAACCTCACTCCTCACGGGCACYCTGCTGAACTGTGATCATCATCAGAATCACATCCAGTTTGCGACTTTTGTCCCCCAGCATCTGAGTCTGTGCATTTCCAGTGTGGGAGATCCCATCCAAGGTCCCTGACAGCTTTTCACAGGCCCGAACTGCTGTCAGGATCGTTTTCATTTTCCGATGAACCAGGACTCCCCCACAGCCAGTCAGCAGGAATCCGATTATCATAAATCCAAATATAAACACATCTTCAGCATCAAGATGAGGTTTCACCCCCCAGGACCCAGACACACGGCCGGCCGCGACAGTTCCACTGGGACAGCTGCGCTCCCCTCGCTCCAATCTCACTGTGGAAAAAATAGTGTTGATTGCGTTCAGAGACCAGTTGACCAAATCCATAATTCCTTTGTTATCGAATGATGAGTAGAAGAAAGGTTTGACCCAGCTGCAAAGCAGGGAAAGAGGGACAGTTCGGGAGAGAGAGCAAAAAGCGTCCGACTCCACTGAAGGCCAAGCTGAAAATAATAATAATAAAAAAAAACTTTACTTTACTTGATTCAAGACTTTGCTGTTTTTTGCTTTTCTACTGTAAAGGCAATATGTTAATAATCATTAGTACAATCTAGGCACGTGTAGACAGAAACAGAAAATCTCAAACACATTTGTAATTAATTGTATATCAAGGCTTATCATTTAAAAATATGGAGGACTGAAACTAGCATAAAAATAGAAATATAAAAATGTCCCAATAAATAAATACACTTAAAATGCACCAAAAGAGAACTTTACTTGTTTTATAATTTCATTGAACTTCATATTTTTTCAGCTAAGTTCCTTCCAACAAATTATATATTTTAGCACATAATTTAAATTTGAGTGAATATAAATGTATAATATAAATGTAATTGTCTATGTCACAGACATTTAATGACAGTAAAATATATGTTTTTTGTTTCAGCTCTTGATTGCACC
>NW_013952417.1:1626887-1631653 GCF_001266775.1 Austrofundulus limnaeus | reverse complement strand
ATGACAGTAAAATATATGTTTTTTGTTTCAGCTCTTGATTGCACCTAGGTTTGTTTGCTGGAATTTGGGCTGCTTCTAATGCTGCTAGTAAAACTGTATTTAAAATATACCACCAAATATAGTGTTAGTGTGCAATGAATGGTAAAAAAGAACATTTTTTGTTTTTTTTATTTCAACAGATATCTGAACAAAGACAGATTTTCTTCAGCATTTATAAAACATGAACTAAAGTTGATCATTGTAATATTGGTTAAAAAAAAAACAACAACAAAAGTTCAAGTCATTAAGTAGGTCAGAACTGAATTGAAAAAGAGTTCCTTTCCAAATTGATTTTCATGATGCAAAGTTGATGTGGTTCCCTCCAAAAGTGCAGATCACAATTCACATGATGTAACAACTGAATACTGCACAACAGCTGAAATCCTAATAAATGTTTGTGCTCAAACAAATGTATCTTACATTTGTTTGTGCTGTTTCTTAGCCAGTAAGAATAAACAAGTAAGGTTAACCTTTGGAAGTACTAATACCAATATGAACATACATTTCTTGTCAGAACTGACCTGAACTGTCTTCCAAATTAGTTTTAGGACTTAAAGTGAACTTTGTGCTTTAAACAGAAATGTAGAAACATTAACTAGCACAAATGTAATTCAGAATTTCACATATACAAAGTTTAAGACATTAGCCAGCTGTAGTTGGCTGTTCTGTGCTTCGCTTCCAAATGGCAGATCAGAATTCACTTCATGTAACACAACTTTTGAACACTGGATAACAGGTAAAATCTTTATAAAAACTTATGTAAGAACAAAAAGAATCTGCCTCAGTTTGCTTCAAGATTTTAGATTATATCCATAACCCAAATGATGCTTCTTAGCACAAGATCAAAGTCATTACGAAGATCTAGGTAACTCTGGTAGTTGATTGGTAACATCAAATGGCACCCACAAGTGTGTGCTTGAGGATAACACTGGAATGCAGATGTCTCTATGAACTGAATGGTGATGGAGTGTCCAAACAGCATGTCTGCCCCTGTGCAGAAGCAAAGGAATGGTTTCAAAGTAGTTTTGTCAGATTCCCCTATGTACCTCTTCAGATGTCTTGCCACAGTGTTTTGAAGTGCATTCTTCTGTTCTGGGAATTTCAGAAGATCCTTAACACGTTTTGGTGTTGGTACATGTTCTTCCACTACCTCAACAAGCCTCTGTGGATGCAAAGTATCTGCTAAGGTTTTCAAGATGGGCTTCCAGCATTCAATAACAAACAGTGGAGCCTTGATTAGGGTTTTGTGTCCTAACTGTGAAATTAATCCAGCCATTGTCTTCAGAGGCAAGATACCTTAGTGGCAGTCATGTGTATCCAGCACAACCATCAGGTCATCTTTGTAAACTGTCATGATCTGTGTTTATTTTCTTAGTTTTCTAGGGTTTTCAGTGTTCCCCAGTGTGTCAKAGCTCAGCTGCTCCCGATCTGTCTGATTGTCACCCTRGTGTTTCTCACCAGGTGTTTTCAGTTCATCAATTAGTAGTCTGTGTATTTAAACCCTGWCCTGTCTCAGTCTGATGTCGGATCATTGRTGTGTCTCATGTGTTGGTTCTGGTTCCTCGTGCTTTGTTCCCCTRGTGCCTGTCATTCTTCAGTATCTGTAAGTTTGCTGCCAGCAGCCCTCCTTTTGTTATTTTAAAAATAAATTTTTGTTATACTTTTGAGCCTGCCTGCACCCTGGGTTTGTTCCTGCCAGAATCCTCACATAAACAAATTGAAGTGATTCCAGTGCAAGCTTAAGAATTTTCCTCTCTTCTTTTGCAACATACTGTAAGAAGCTATTTGTCACACTGCTGTAAGTTGTACTACAGGCAGCTTCTTCCAAAAACAGAAGAAAACAGAAGAGGAAGAAGCAGTGGGAAATACCTTATAGTTATCCAACCCATCACAAGAATCCTTGCAACTGCCTGCCATTCCTGAACCTGGTATTCATGCCTAAGGTATCTTCACTTCAGTGCCTAAAGTGTATTTGCTGTAGAACTCGCCCCAGAATTCTGAGAGGCAATCATGTAAAACACCAGAGCCTTCCKCCTCTTCCAGTTCACCATTGGGAAGTTTTCTTTTGATGTGCACATGTTTGTTCATGATATCTGGGTCAAAAAAGGCTGCCAAGAGGTCAGAAAGGCAGTAACCCCTATGCACAACAATGATGACCTTTGGTTTTGGTTGCTCCCAAGGCAAAGTGTCATCCAGTTCAGAAAGATTACTGGATGATGCTCCAACCATCACTTCATTATCTCTGGAATTGCTAAAGAGCATCTCTCCAGCTTGTGTATGAAGAGTAACATCTGTTACATACGCACCCTTTTCTTCTTGCCCTACACTGTCAGACTCTGTTGTCCTTTCTGGGGTTCCATGGTCCAGTCCTATTTTTTCAGTGTGCAGGAAACTTCTTTGTTCCTCTTCTTCATCTTTGATATGGTCATGAAGCATCTCCATATTTGTTATTTCTTTATCAAACAATATGACATCAGGTTCATCTAGTAAAGATAAGTCAATAGTTATGACCTCTGGCTCTGATGGCTGAACTTAGCCAATAACTGGTGCAACATTTCCTGTGACCTCTGAGGTTGTTGCCGGGGAAGTGTCAGTCAAGTCCTTGTCACAAACATGTTTCTTGATGTACTTGGTGTAGAGGTACAATCTCAGTATTTTTACTTTGTTTTTCTCGTACAGGTCCTCCACTGTGCAGTCTTGGTCAATCTTGTTTTGTCAAGTCACAAATGTAGCAAACATGATCTTCTAGTTTCAGCAATTTGAAGGCCCCATTTGGGATTAAAAGTGATTCTGCTATTTCTTGGACCTCTCTTGCTGTAGTGTTCCTGTCAACACTGACATGTATCGTTCCTCCTCCCTTTGCTGTTCGTACCTGTTTGAAGTTATTTTCTTGTTCATTGAAGTTCATCCATCCATTTTGTAGCCTCCTTTCCTGTCTTCTAGCATATTTATTTATTTCCTTTTTGGGGCGGCTGTAGCAGAGTGGTTAGGGGAGTCGTCCTGGAATCGGAAGGTCGCCGGCTCAATCCCCCCGTCCTGCTGTCTCAGTTGTTGTGTCCTTGGGGAAGACATTTCACCCCTAATGCCTCTGATGTGTGTCCCATCAGTGTTTGAATGTGATTGGCACTGATTAGTCTCCATAGCTGAAGCGATATATAAGTACGGTCCATTTACCATTTTAATTTCTCAAAAGCCACTGCCCTTTTGACAGCTTTGCAGTCTGGAACACAAARCTTTCCCCAAATTCTTTCAAGCTGATGACCTCTCCTGGATGTTTCTGGAACTGAATGATGTTGCAACAGAAGGCAACAGCTGCCAATCTGTCACCATAAAGTGGGATATACTTTGACAGATCCTGTTCGGACATCAGTGGAATTACTGAAGAATCTGTGAAAGACACAAACATTATGTTTTATATTTAGGATAACTTGGGAACAAACTTCTTTTTTTTTTTTCAAATTTAGCCATTATCAAAACATTTAAAAAAAATTCTGTGACTCTTGAAAATGCTATGAAAGAATGAGAAATTACTTTGTGCCAGTACCAACAAATTGTAAACATTTTTTATTTACTTGTCTGTCCTTGCTTAGTGTGGCACCCAGGAATATTTAACCATTTAAAGTCACCCCCCTCAACATTTGTTTTAAAATTTTATGACTTGTGTTTTTATAATTTATGTTGTATGGCACTGACTCACATTCAGATACACCGAAGCAAATTCCCCGTCTGTGAATCCTGTTCATTGACAATGGCAATAAAACTAATTCTGATTGAGTAAATTCAGATGCAATACCAATTTGTGCCAGTAGATGAGAGTAGTGGTGCATGAGAGAGAAACAGCTGAACATTTCTCAGCTGTGTGGTGTGTATCACAGCACAGCACAACACAGCAAAGCCACTACCTGATTCCTGTTTTCACAGAATAAAAGAAACTGTTATACTCAAAATCAGTGTGTCTGCTGTCTCGTGTGTACCATTAGCCAGGCTTACTTCAGAATGATTTTTATTTTAGTAAAAATAAAAAAAACTTCAACAACACCAGCAAATCTTGCTTTTTGGCTAAACCACCATGTGTTAGGGCAATGTTTGAACGCTATGGCAATCAAATAATTTTATATGAAAGACATTAATAAGATTCACATGACAATCAGTCTTTCTCTACATATTCTTGTGGGATAAGTAATACATTTTGCTTTATCTTTTATAAATATTTCAAGTTTTACAACAGGAACACTTTTAAAGGAGTAGTTATCATTGGGTCCAAGTCTTACAAAACCCTGTGCTGCTAAGCTGACTTGAAAGCATCATGTTCTTAGAAAGTATCTTCACTTTATCCATTGAGCTTAACATAAAAGTAGAGAACACACACTATCTGACAGCTGCAGTGAGGATTAATATTAAATACATGTTGTTAACGAGGTCTTTTCAAGTTGACTCGGCATTTCTGTGCATCCTGAGACTTACAACTTCACCCATAGTGAACTTTTCCTATAAGACACTTGACACATCTAATTCATTAAACCAGGGGTCTCCAACCTTTTTTTCCTTAAGAGCTACTTTCACAAGATGAAATTGTCCGAGAGCTATTTTTTGCAACATTTAATTTTAAACTGAAATCGTTGGAATAAGTTTGTTTTTGAACAAAAAACTTTGTCTTCAATTCACAAGAAACTATTACAAAATAGGTAAGTAAGTAAGTAAGTAAGTAAGTAAGTAAGTAAGTACAT
>NW_013952417.1:1624063-1625515 GCF_001266775.1 Austrofundulus limnaeus | reverse complement strand
AGTAAGTAAGTAAGTAAGTAAGGAAGGAAGGAAGGAAGGAAGGAAGGAAGGAAGGAAGGAAGGAAGGAAGTAAAATTTTATTTATAAAGCGCCTTTCACAGAAATGGAATTCACAAGGTACACTGAATTTACATAATTGTGCTTTTTATGATTATCCATTCATTTTATATTGTATTTTACACTAATAACTTAGAGTTTAACTGCACCAAATTTGTGCACAAATAACATTGGGTAATGGGTCTCTGATTTTTTTCGCATTTTTTCCCAGCAGGAAGAAACCCCCTGTAGTGACATATACTGCAGCAGGAGGGGTTTCCCAGGAGTTTAGCACAYTTTGTCTCAAGGGTCTATGAAAAGTGTGTCTGAAAGCGAATGCCAAACAGCCACATAACTGTGTGTCGTCTGCCGATCGACGGTAATGAGCCCTAAAACTGACAACCAAGGGGAAGGGACATATAGATTGATTGGCGTTAAATGAAAGTTTGTTTGGCCAGTGACAAATTTAATTTTGCTTCTTCTAATTTTTCATAAGCACTGAAGAGCTACTTTAAATGAGCCCAAGAGCTACCGGTAGCTCACGAGCTACTGGTTGGAGACCCCTGCATTAAACTGTCAAAAATGTCCTTCAAAGGAAGGACATTCGAATAATTTATATTACAACAAAGCTTATTGGTGTTCATTCATTAATCCACAGACTTAATGTAAACATTTATGGCTGTATCAGGTTTGGTTTGCAAATATGAAATGTATATGACTTTAACACACATTATGAATACAAACAGGTTATGGGATTGTTCAAATGAGTATACTTGTTATATAAACTTAAAACTGTTACTTTGTGGTGGCTTCTACTAACTGGGAACTTTGTTGATAATGTATAAGGTGAACAATTAACATTAAAAAGAAAAATAATCAGCAAAACTTACAGACAATCCTGGTAATATTTATTTAAGCTCAAAAGTAAGCCCTTTTTAATTAAAATAGAAACTTCTAGGCGGGCAGTAACCATGTGAAGATACGTAGGTGTCGAGTAGGACACAATTTCTCATGGTGTTTAACGGAAACCACTCATCTTTAAGAAGCCGTGCCTGTGTTGTCTTTGCAGAGCTCCACATTATAAAATTATTTACTTAAATATGTTTATAAGTCTAAAGTATGACCATTAACCATTTCAGGACATTCTCATTAGTATGATTTAAACATCTGGGGTTGCAATAGCTTACCTTGTCATTTTTTTAGTTTTTTATTATTTCTTCTTGAATCCCACGGTCCCGCAAAAACTGCAAGAAGGTGTCTTCCTCTCTCTCCATTTCACATGTAGCCTTTAAAAACATTCAAATTTAACAATGAATAAAAATATTACTGCAAAATGGTTCTGTAATAATAAAAAATATGAGAGACACAACATATGTACACTCATTAAAGTAGGAATCACTGGCAAGTGATTAGCCT
>NW_013952417.1:1620256-1622232 GCF_001266775.1 Austrofundulus limnaeus | reverse complement strand
CAAAGGTATTGCGAGGGAACGCAAAGGTATTGCGAGGGAATGCAAAGGTATTGCGAGGACCGTAAAAGTATTGCGTGGGAACGCAAAGGTATTGCGAGGGAACACAAAGGTATTGCGAGGGAACGCAAAGGTATTGCGAGGACCGTAAAAGTATTGCGTGGGAACGCAAAGGTATTGCGAGGGAACGCAAAGGTATTGCGAGGGAACGTAAAGGTATTGCGAGGGAACGTAAAGGTATTGCGAGGGAACATAAAGGTATTGCGAGGGAACGTAAAGGTATTGCGAGGGAACGTAAAGGTATTGCGAGGGAACATAAAGGTATTGCGAGGGAACGTAAAGGTATTGCGAGGGAACGAAAAGGTATTGCGAGGGAACGTAAAGGTATTGCGAGGGAACGCAAACGAGGGAACGCAAAAGTATTGCGTGGGAACGCAAAGGTATTGCGAGGGAACGCAAAGGTATTGCGAGGGAACGTAAAGGTATTGCGAGGGAACGCAAAGGTATTGCGTGGGAACACAAAAGGAAAAAAAATCCCCCATGTCTCCTCGCGGGCTCCGTACACCACAACTATCTAGCAATTTACCTACAGTGACAAAATACTAGTAATATATTCCACTGACACTATAGTTAGCATTATCGTGCTAATCATGCTAGCATTAGCTTTATCTTCGCCATGTAAACATTTTTAAGATTAACGTACCACATTACAAATTGGTTGCTGACCACATACATATACTGTCTGTGTTCAAGTGATACACCCAATTAGCCATTGTTTTGAGGGACTCGTACCAGAATAGGAGTATTTACTAAAAGATATACTACGTTCGTTCATATTGTAGTTATGACATGACTGAACTGCATTGTGTAACGCAGAAAAAATCTGTTTCCCGACACTCACCTTGGGCGRTGAATGTCATCTCAAAATTAGCTTGTAGGCTCTATGTTAGGTTATACTTTTTCAATGAACCACAGATTGCTCAAAATTAGCTCGTGGCCACGCGTTAATTATCACTGCGCACACGTTAATTATCATGTGACCATGCGTTAATTATCACGTGCACATGCTTGATTATCATGTGGCCACGTGTTAGCTAAATATCTCATGGCCATGCTTTAATTAGCCTATCATGTGCACACGCATTAATGATCTTGTGCCTATGCTTTAATTATCACTTGTGCACGCGTTAGTCATTGCGTGGGCACGCGTTATTATCTTGTGGCCACGTGAAAAAAAAGTTATTCCATGTCATCGGACGGGCTCCGTACAATTTTTTTTTTCATTTTACTTCCTCTGTTCTCCTGGTATTTCTATTCTCAATCTTCAAATTTCTTAGAACCGTATTAAAACAAAACTCATATTTTGATGCACAGCTGTTGATAATGATTCAAATCTACTGAAACTGAGTAAGCTTGTTAGAAAGTTATTCCAGTCAGAGATGTCTGTCTCGCAGTTGTTGTCTGCATTTTGTGCTGAGTAAGAGACAAAAGATATCTTACATCCTATGCATCTTATTTCTTCCTTGGGGTGAAAAAAATAGCTACATGTCAATGTATGTGCTACGGAGCCCGCGAGACGACATGGGAGATTTTTTTTCTTTTGCGTTCCCACGCAATACCTTTGAGTTCCCTCGCAATACTTTTGCGTTACCTCGCAATAATGTATTGCGTTCCCATGCAAAATTTTATTTGTATATGAACTGAATTAAATCAAACTTTTATTTTGAAAAATCCTGTTGCCAAAACAGGATGTGTCGCCACAGTTCGTGAAATTGACATTGATGTTGCGTGGTTGCACTGTATTAAAATATCGGCATAAGACATACAGCGGGTAAAATAAGTATTGAACACGTCACCACTTTTCTCAGTAAATATATTACTAGAGGTGCTAATGACATGAAATTTTCACCAGATGTTGGTAACAACCCAAGTGATCCGTACATACAAAGAAATCAAACCATAATTGTCCAGAAATGAAG
>NW_013952417.1:1616787-1618198 GCF_001266775.1 Austrofundulus limnaeus | reverse complement strand
TATTGCATTTTTTTATCTACAATGTCCACATAATCAATTTTAATTTTGTGTAGTCTTGGAGTTGAACTATTTGACAAATTATTTTTAGCTAACTGAATGAGCACTTCAGGGATATTTCGTACTACTTTTTCATAATTTTTCTTTAAACAATCGATGCCAAACTTGCAATTAAATTCCTCCAGATTAAAGACATTACTGTTGTCATCCAATAAACGTGTAATTGACCAAATTTGTTTGTGCCACCAATCTTCCACAAATATAGATTTTCTTCCACTCAAAATAACTCTGGTTTGACCAAGTAGGTAGTACGACCGCACCAACATGGCGGCCGCTTTCACGCACCCGAGCAACAAAAACGCTGTCTACCTTTTATACCTGTGGGCAGCACTGCGGTTTTTTTTTTTTGCCCTAACCGGAAGTTAAATCGTCACTTCCTCCCTACAGTTTCCATTTTGAGGTGGAAACTGCGTTTTTGTTGTTTGTCAGTGTTTTTTTACACAAATTAAACCATCACCATGGCTATGCAAGCAGCAAAACGCGCTAATGTAAGTATAATAAAGATAAAATAATGCGAAATAGAAGTTCGCATAGGGTTTAACTGTAAGATAACGTCATCCAGAATTAGCCGCACTGTTAGCACGGTTAGCTAGGGTGTCAATTTCAAAACGTGATCACAAGGCTGTTTTATCCCATGTTAGTCTAGCCCAGGTGTTCCTTTACAGTTCTCAACCTTAAATGTCGTTTCAGACCTGAACAATTATCCTTAATTTTTTAGCATTTTGTCGTTTGTAAAATGGTACACGAAGCTGAAGTTAGCTTCCSATTCCAGCTTCCGATTCGGGAAATGACTYAAGGTATAAATATTACAACTAATTTTTCACTACCTTGCGCGTGTTTAACCTGCTCWAGCTCAAAAACTACAACACCTACACTCTTCAAATCTGGATTAGATTATTCTACACTAATAGAAGAATATTTAAAAACACGTTTGGGATTTGGGAAAGCTTTGTTTGATTTGTGAAACTTCAACAAAGTTTGTTTTTCATCGTTTTTCATGCAACTGGACCACATTAGATCTGGTCCAGCCCAAGAGTCTAGGTGTTGTGGTTTTTGAGCTGGACCAGGTCTAGTTTGGTCCCGTTGCATAAAAACGATGAAAAACAAACTTTGTTGAAGTTTCACAAATCAGAATAAGCTTTCCCAAATCCCAAACGTGTTTTTAAATATTCTTCTATTAGTGTAGAATAATCTAGTCCAGATTTGAAGAGTGTACTGTAGGTGTTGTAGTTTTTGAGGTAGAGCAGGTTAAAAACGTGCAAGGTAGTGAAAAATTAGTTGTAATATCCCTTTAGTCATTTCCCGAATTGGAAGCTGGAATCGTAAGTTAACTTCAGCTTCATCAGTAACGCTG
>NW_013952417.1:1612458-1614584 GCF_001266775.1 Austrofundulus limnaeus | reverse complement strand
GCTCAAAACAGGACAGGGTGAGAGAATAAAGAAAGATAAGTAAAAGAAAAACAAAAAACACTATATTCATGATATATAACAATGTACATGTACCAAGTATAGTAAATAAAAAAATTACTATTTCTTTGAAAAAGGTTATATTATTTAAAGAGCTCATGTTATTATTTAATACAATTTATTCTTCATATTTGATCATTTATTGAATCACAGAGCAGTTCAGTTACAGTATGGTTCTAAATAAATGCAAGATATATTGTGAAGAAGGAAATTTGTAGATGTTTATGCTAAACTACATAGCGGGGGGGTTGTTTTGTTTTGTTTTTGTGAGGGGGAGGGTAACACTAAGCGGAGACTCATCTTTTCTAAAAATATGGGACAAACAAATGTTCATCAGTTAGAGTTAATATTGTTTCTTTAGAAGAGCTGAAACAGCAGCTCTCAGAACAACTCAAGTCTGTGTGCACCACAGCGCGTTCCTGTAACAGCGCTGTCAAGGTGAGGAGTTTGGTCATGTGAGCAAAGTTGGACATATCTGTTCGATAGCGAAGCTCTGAACACATAAACTTATAGTGTGTTAGATTTTAGATACCAACGTGTCTCAGGTAGCTCAGGAACGAAGTGTGGAGAGAGGACAGGGTTTGCTCGCTCAGGACAAGAGCTGCAGGCTGACCGGTGTTTATCCTGC
This sequence comes from Austrofundulus limnaeus, assembly GCF_001266775.1. Taxonomy (NCBI): domain Eukaryota; kingdom Metazoa; phylum Chordata; class Actinopteri; order Cyprinodontiformes; family Rivulidae; genus Austrofundulus; species Austrofundulus limnaeus. Next base: position 1,613,899 of record NW_013952417.1, on the reverse strand, counting down.
TGACTGCTTCACCAACATCAGAAAGACCCGCCCCGCTCTGCTCTGATTGGATAAACTAAGCTGTGAGGTTCGTTTGATTTGTTGAACGCAACGTCTGTATCAGACTGGGCGGCTTGAGACCGCAACAGAAAACGAGCAGCTTTCTCTTTTTAAATTTTTTTAAATACTAAAAATACCGACACGGGCAAAATGACGTCGGTTATTGACATAAATGCAGGGCTGATAGTAATCTGGCACCGTGTTGGATTTCCGGCTTTCCTCCAGGGGAAAAAAATAAAATAAAATAAAATCAAACCTGTCCGGCCAAACTTAACAGACATTTCTCTGGGCCTATCAGAGGAACAGATTTCTCTTTAAACACACTAGACAGGCCTACTAACCAATCAGAAATCAGATGGAGGCGGGACTTGGACATCAACAAACTTTGATCCAGCAGATGTTGGAGCGGTGCTCAAAATAAAATTCTTTGTCAGAACAAGTTTGAAAAAGAACTGGAAATGATAATTGAAGCTGGTGGACTTTTAAAAACCAGCTGTCAGAAGAAAAACCAGCGGAAAGATATTTATTGATTTCTTTCCCTGAGAGAGACGAGCCTCGCAGATGGATGCTAACGTTAGCTGAACAGTAGCAGACAGGTGGAGCCGGGGAAGAGAGGCAGGCATGGCTTTAATCACAGTGACCCGGGAAACAACATCCGACCAACAGGTGCATGTTTACTGAGAGAAATTGAGTCAGGTGTTGTGCAAAAAGTTAGCTGTCTGCCGCTGTGCGAGAGTGTGCAGCCTATCTATTATAACTGGCTGTTTATGTTTCCTTAGTTGTTGTAATTTAACAATATTAACTAGGGATGCATCGAATAATGATTTATTAGATTAAAAAATGTTCCAGTCAATTCACTGGTATCTTCTGCCCYCGCATCACTTGGTCCATTTAAACATTTAAAGGTGTGCCTTCTCTGAGACTATGTTTCAATTTAAGTTAAAAGTAGAGACTTCAAACTTTAACCCAGTTTTTAAATTGTTTCGTTAGGTGTAGTAGAACGATAAGAAATGGAACGATGATAAATGGTGTAKCCCACAGTTTATTTTCTAAAAATGCCAGTCCAGTTTGATGTGCGTCGTGAGCAGGAAACACGTCCCGTGGAAATAAAGACCTCAATCCACCGTCGGCTTCATCTTTCTGTAGAGCCAAAAAATAAAATAAAAACCGTCCGAACTTTGCTCTGACCAAAGCCTAAAGTTATTTTTTAAGCAGCCAAAAACTACAGAACTAAGGGGAAAAAGACGTGAGCAGCTCTGAGGTCTGACCAAGGAGGTTCTATAGAACAGGAGTGCACAAAATCCACGTGACAGTGTGATCGGCTAAACGGTCAAGACTCTGGATTTCCCATTACTGTACATGTTGGCAACAGAGCAGAAAAAATGGACTGACGATGTAGAAA
>NW_013952417.1:1608513-1610137 GCF_001266775.1 Austrofundulus limnaeus | reverse complement strand
GGCTGTGAGCTGTTGCCATGTTAGGTCTCTGTTTCTGCTCCTCCATGCTGTCACAGATGCTACCAGTGGATGGTATTGGCGGGACTCAGTCTAGCGATCTTTATATTTAAGTCTATGGGTCTGACTCAGTAGGGGAGGAAGAGGGAGAGACTAGGGTTGGGCATAATCGTATCGTGTGCAATTAATCGTCAGAAAAATATTAATCGATTATTTTTTAGCATTTGACAATTAATACGATTAATGCCAGCAGGTAGTCAGTTTGCTCMGTGCTCCTCTCCGCTTCAAATATGACGAACATTAAAAAAAGGTCTGTAGTTTATTAATCTAACAGCACAATTTAAATTTTGATGTACAGCCTGAAGTCTGTAATTTAGACACAGTTTGGAACAGACTTTTACAAAGAGCAAATCTTTCTAACTAAATTGGTCATGTGACCAGCACATAAATGGGTATCCAGGGACTCCAGGGGATTAATTGTCAAATTAATCGTTACCGGCTAAATACCACAACGAATCGTGATTAATTTTTTTGCCAATATTGCCCAACCCTAGGAGAGACCTGCTCCAGAACCTGGCTTATTGGGTCTACTAATAATAATTTAATAATAGTTTTACATTCCATCATACAGTATCAGCTGTAATATACTATATTATTATACCATTTTCAAACAGGACATTTGGGGATTTTATTGAGCAAAATTGTTTATATTTGGAACCAGGCTTTACGAAAAGTGTAATATATTTAATAATTAAATGTGAAATATAAATGACAGTTTTCTCATAGATTCTGTTTTGTTGACCAGTTTGTCTGTATAAATATCAGTCATGAGGTTTTTAATGTTCAAATTTTAGCTACAACAAAGTTCATATATTGATCTTTTTAAACATAAAAACCACCATAATATGCATGTTGATGCTTGATGATAAAGGTTGACACTGGAATGGTGATTTTGCAGTTGTGTTGTTAAATTAATATTTAAATTATGTATCACAGGTAATCACAGGTCTGCTCGGTACAAAATTACTTTAAACTGCGTTTTTCTTGATTTGCTTGAACAACATCTGCCTTGTAAAGATTTTTTTTGGTAGTGATACGTTGGTAGAAGTGTGTGTGTGTGTGTGTGTGTGTTTGTTTGTTTTTAGTGGGGGGGATTTCAGGCTCAAGTTTTTTTTCCACCATCACCACTGTAAATGTCGGTATCGGTTATTTTTCGATTTATCGCCCAGGCCTACCTCCTACTATTTCTGACACTCCCATTTCAGTAAATCTTCACAACAGTTGTTCGGGAGAGGCGTGTTCAGTTGGGTGGTAACTCAGTTCCAGGGAGGTGCTCAGTATAAATAGGCTGTGCTTTGTGCTAACAAGCATTTAGGCAGCTCTAAATGGCTACCACAGGAAATTCAAGGATTTCTCAAACATGCATGAATGAGTCAAAGCAACACTGGGTATGTTTTTGTTGAGGGAAAGACATAACATGATACAGTGGGGAGAACAAGTATTTGATACACTGTTGATTTTTCAGGTTTTCCCACTTGCAAAGCTTGTAGATGACTGTAATTTTTATCATAGGTACACTTCAACTGTGAGTGATGGAATCTAAAACAAAAATTCAGAAAAATACAAC
>NW_013952417.1:1604821-1607416 GCF_001266775.1 Austrofundulus limnaeus | reverse complement strand
GGTAACGAGTTCAAACAGGTGCAGTTAATACAGGTAATGAGTGGAGAACAGGAGGGCTTCTTAAAGAAGAACTAACTAATTTTTGTTTTAGATTCAATCACTCACAGTTGAAGTGTACCTATGATAAAAATTACAGTCATCTACAAGCTTTGCAAGTGGGAAAACCTGAAAAATCAACAGTGTATCAAATACTTGTTCTCCCGCCTGTATCAATGTGTTTTGCTGCCCCCTTATAATGTGCTGGGGGGAACCCCGATGAACTGCACCTTTTTAAAGTTATATTAGCTTCAAAGATTTATCCTTTTACTACATTTTTATACACTTTCAGTTTTATCTAAAAATAATCCTGACACATAGGTGGTTCCCTGAAAACATCTGCAGTTGAAACCWCTTTGTGTTTTACCACGTTTAAAAGAAGACACATTTTGTGTCTCCTTTCTTCTCTAAAGACTCATGTTCTACCACGCATGGATTGTTCCTTTAATCGCTGTGTGTGTGTGTGTGTGTGTGTGTGTGTTTGTGTGTATGTGTGTGTTTCTCCTCTCAGTGGGAATACACCTGAAACCAGAGGAACTGCTTATGTTGTGTACGAAGACATCTTCGACGCCAAGAATGCCTGTGACCACCTGTCAGGCTTCAATGTGTGCAACCGTTACCTCGTGGTTCTCTACTACAATGCAAACAGAGTATGTATGGGCAGTGAAACGGAAATAAGTTGTGATTGAATCAAAACATAGACAAGATACGCCTGAASATGAAAACTATGTGAAGTTTTTGTTCTGATCATTTTGTTTTTGTTTTGCTTTGTCTTTTTGCAGGCTTTCCAGAAAATGGACACAAAAAAGAAAGAGGAGCAGCTGAAGCTTTTAAAAGAGAAATATGGCATCAACACGGACCCTCCAAAGTAGAGAAGTCCCCACCTTTCAACTTTTATCTGTATGGTGGGAGGATTAGGGCCATGATGAGGAGGAAAACAAATTGTTATATCAGAATCTCAAAATTCTTAGAAAAATGTCAGAATTCTGACTTTTTCTGTTGTTGTTTTTTTTAAAGTCAGAATTCTAATATTGTGGCACTAATCTTGCAAAAATCTGCATATTTAAAAAAATCTGTGTATTATTGGTTTGTCYTTATAGTTTACCCTTATAAACAAAATTTTTATTTTTCTGGTTAGACTTCTGCAGATATGCTCTGTGTCAGTTAAAATCTTCTTTCTGAGGGTTTGATATTTTTGTTGTGATCTGAAGGCACAAACTCCTCAAAATTAAAAATTGACACAACTATAGTTCTTATAATGAACAAACTGGATTTTTAAATTTAATTTTTGTTTGCTAGGAGGACAAGATACAARTGTGCTCTCCTAATATAAAGTTTTTGCTTTCTGTAAAATAAAAGCTCCATTTTCTAAAAGCTTTATTCTTCTGCTTTTAAAAAATCTTTTGGCACAATGAAGAGAAAATGCTGCCCTTTGTGTGAAGTTATGAGGTCAGTAGACTACATTAAACACATTTACACACGGGTTAAAAGGTCAGGCTTTTCAGTTCGTCCCTGAGGTGAAGTCAACTGGTGTGAGTGAGGAGAAAACCAGAGGAACTTTGGGAAATTAGTCTTCATTCTCTAAACATTCGGTTTTATGTCTGTCCACTTCATATCAGCCAAAATCCATTTAAGCAGGGGTGTCCAATCCTGGTCACTACTCTGCAAGTTTTACTTGTTTTCCTACTCCCAACGTACCTGATTCATTGATTGACCTCTGACTGATTTACCTCTTCAAGTTCTGCAGAAGCTTGCTAATCACCATTCATTCAGTTGGGGTGTGTTGGAGCAGATAAATGTCTAAAACATGCAGAATAACAGCCCTTCTGGACCAGGATTGGACACCCCTGCTTTATGGTAGTTGACAACATACACTGTTATCAAATTGGCAATTTCCTGTCTGGTGAACTAACTCACCATATCATCCTCACAATGAAACATGGAGGATCATAAAGGGAATGCTTTTCTTTAGCTGGAACTGTGGTTTCAGTCACGGTAGGTGGAGATGTGYATGGTTCCAAATACCTGTTTGTTTTGGCCTAAATAAAACATGTTTTAAAATGACCACAAGCACACATTCAAATCAACTGAAAACTGGCTTCACTAAAAGAAGACCGTTTTGGAATGGTCCAACAACAGTCTATCTAAATTTGACACAATCTGGCAAAGAGTTTTCAAAGTAGACAAATGTTCGCAGAGTTTATTAGATTAAACCACAACATGAAGTAGTGCAGCCATGTTGTCAGACACAATACATGACTTACATGGTTGCATTTTCTTACATTTGATATCTTGATAGCAGTGACAGAGTTGTTATTGGAAACAACTGCCCAAATATCTTATATACTGTGTATTAGAATTTGTACAGGGAAAATCCACAATGCTGAGGAACAGAAATGGACTAGTGGGATGGATCTTCATTGCAGCGATGTAGGCCTGTGATATGAAATCACATCTGTGGATTTTAATTTTTTTACTCTTCTAAAACACTGGTGTGGTAAAGTCATTCTCAGGAGGTACCACACTTCTCTGGGTTTAGGTTGAGTTATTTTGTGTGTG
>NW_013952417.1:1596938-1599031 GCF_001266775.1 Austrofundulus limnaeus | reverse complement strand
GTCAGCCCTTCAATGCCTGAGTGTTAATTCTTGTGGTAACCTCAAGCCCTTAGAGTACTCTCTGAGTTTTCTCTAAGTTCTCTTGTTTGTGTTCCTAAAAGGTACCTCCATTGATGGTTTGGACCGGTTCCTCTGAGGTCCTCCAAKCTTAAAGATCATCTTCATCTCTCTGTGCTTTTTTGGACTCCTCCACCCACGGCTGCCATCTCAGGACTCCTCTCTCTCCTCAAGTACGAAACCTGTCTGCCCTCCAACCTGCTCATCATTCCTTGGCTCATGGACTCAACCCCTAGGATCCCACTCACCCCTCCCTGGCTGACCTGCTTCATCTTCATAGTGAGCTAAGCTCCTGTTCTTCTGTGTTTTACTATACAGGTATACACCTTCGTCCTCCACCAGTGTTCCTGACCCCCCTGCCCTGTGTCTGCAGGACCACGATGGACCCAGATCTCTTTCATTTAAAATAAACATCTTAAAACTTTGTTGTTTCCTGGAGTGTTTGCATATGGGTCAAGAAACTRTCTAAAACCACAATAACAATAAATTGATGCAATAAATCAATGAATCACTCTGGGGGAAAATAAAAATGATGACGCACCAGGTTGCATCTTGCATGCTACACGTGGCAACACATTAAAAACAGACAATTTTTAATCAACCTATTTATCCTACCTTTGCTAGAGTGTGAAGTGGAAGAGGGACGATCCGATGGGTCTGGTCTCAAGAGGAGAAACAAACCCCATAAGCTGCTGCAGTGTATTTTCTTCTCTTTACCAGCGGGATTGAAGAGAGCGTGTTACCGTAAGTGCTGTAATAAACGGGCACCAGGAAAGCGGGGGTTAGGTTTCTGAATCGGGAGGGATCCCCCGCAGTGAAAAACACGGGATTTTGAAATAAGGAGCGTCGAGCGTTTACTTTGTCTGATATTCAACTAAAAGCGGATGGATATGTTAAAGTAAAGCGATGCAGTTCCGTGGGGAAAAGATGATGCCTTTAAGTGTTGCTGATGAGGAGACTGGCAGGAGCGCTGCAGCTGATTGATGCCAGCCGTTTCACTTTCACAGCAGAGAGAAGGAAAATATGACCAAAAATAAACTATGAGCTCCAACTTTTATATCATACATTCCTTATAAACTAACGTTAGCTCCATTTGTCACCCAGTGTCACAAGCTGGATGAACAAAAATGTCACAGAGCTTATTACCGTAATACATACTGTATTTGTGCGCGGTTTCGCGCCACTGAGCGAAAAACCGGAAACGATGGTTAGCATTAGCTAGCAAGCTAAACCAACCAAGAAGCCAGAGGTTCAATGTCAAAACAATTTTAAAGGTATGTACACTAAAAGTAAGATAATGACTAGCGATTAAATAGGAATGTTGTCGATATATTTTATTTAAATAATGTCAGATAAAGAAATTGAAAGTACAAGTTTTTACTTTAATCATTTAACATAACCTGTTAATTGATTAAATATGTTAAACTAGCTTTTTTAGGTAAAGACTAATTATTTTTATCTATTGTAGTTAGCTCTTAGGGTTGCCAACTTTAAAACATAAATAAGGGACAAACACTACTGCTGCCTTCTTATACTCTCTTTTGAGAGTATATCCCTAAAAAAAATAAACATTTTAAAGACACAGAAAACMCTACAAAACATTTTAATCAAAAATAAATATACATCTTAAATGTCTATTTAATAACATGTAATCCATTAGTATGATTTGGTCTTAAAATGACCATATACAGTCATATGAAAAAGTTTGGGCACCCAATTTTCCTGATTTACCTTTATAAATCATTGATTATTTGGAGTAAAAATATCAGTTAAATATATCCTGTATGGGACAAACAGTGATATTTGAGAGGTGAAATGAAGTTTATATGGTTTACATAAAGTGTACAATAATTGTTTAAACAAAATTAGGCAGGTTCATAAATTTTGGCACCATAAAAAAGCCTTACCTCAATATTTAGTAGCTCCTCCTTTCACAGAAATAACAGCCTCTAAACACTTCCTGCAGCTTCTAATGAGAGTCTGGATTGTGGCTGAAGGTATTTTAGACCATTCTTCTTTACAAAAATCTCTAGTTC
>NW_013952417.1:1593739-1596040 GCF_001266775.1 Austrofundulus limnaeus | reverse complement strand
CCTGTATATGGAGGTCAACGGTCTTTGAACTTACCAAACCAAATTTGAGTTCCAATAATTAGTTTTAAAGGTTTTGAAATCAATAAAATGAAAACGGTGCCCAAATTTATGCACCTGCCTAATTTTGTTTAAACAATTATTGCACACTTTCTGTAAATCATATAAACTTCATTTCACTTCTCAAATACCACTGTGTTAGTCCCCTATATGATGTATTTAACTGATATTTTTACTCCAAACAATCAATGCTTTATAAAGGTAAATCAGGAAAATTAACAAGGCTGCCCAAACTTTTTCATATGACTGTATAACGTTAATAGGGGCTACTGTTTGTTAAATAAATAATCAGTAAACATTCACGCAAACCATAATAGTCTAAATAAGTTGCCCGTGTACTGATGACATCTTCTGGTAAAAACACAACTAGATAATAAATCAGTCATTACATAATGTTCATGTATCAGTCTCAGAAATGATGAGAAGGGGGTCCGGTGTTGCCAGCTCTTCGGTAAGAAAAGTAACTYTTCACTGTTCTAAAATCTGCTAGAAGTCGCTAACAGGTTAAGAGGTTGAGGTAGGACCCAAGATGCAGGCAGGCAGGCAAGTTCAAAAAATAAAAAGGTTGTATTAAAGGAAAGGCCAACAGCAAAAATACAAAACCCAAAACTGGAGCACAGGACAGAAAACCAAACAATGAGCAGATGTTGAAGTGGTGAAGAGAGGCCAGTTGAATACAAACAGGGCTGAGTGGAAGTTGGAAGCAGCTGGGTAATTATAAGTGAGGACAGTGAAGGAACAATCTGGAGAGGGCTGGAAGACTGAGGACCAAGAGTGCATTGCTGTAGCCTGCAGACTCCCGTGTCATAGCGCTCGTCTCATGGCATAACGGCAACTCTCGAGGTTCAAAACTGTGAAAGGCAATAAATCCAACCGAGAAACAATAAGCATACAGGTCCAAGTAAAAGTGTACAGAATATTCCAAGTTTATTTACATTTTTCTTTTTAAAATTACGAAGTTAAAAAAAACACTAGTAAGAACATTTACACATTTTATACATTACATAGTAAAAACATTTTGATTCAATCAGTAGGTGGTGGTAATGCGCACTTACAGCTGTTTAACAACCGCCACAAAACACCACAAGAAGACGAGGAAGAATCAAACCGTATCACAGGTAAATATCAAGAGAGAGCTTTGTCTTTTTTAATTCTCCACCTGGATAGAAACGTATGTCTCAGTAAATGCATGTGGTATTACATTTTACCAAATTGGATGATGATTCTTCAATCAAAAATGAATTTTGATTAAAAAAACAACATTGTTTCTCTACATGACTTTTAGTTTTTAACAACATTCAAAAGTAAAATGGCTGACTGCATCAAAAATAAATGCTAATACCATGCTCATAAATAGTATTTATTATGTATTTTTCTTTTGTTATTGATGTACTCAGGTTATTGGACGTGGGAAGTTGGGAGCTGCAGGGTATCAGAGGATCCCCACACTGGATTTTGCAGCCATGTCTGCCAGCTGCTGTATTAACTGACCCTTAGCTCACATTGAGCAGTTTTTAGCTGTCACTTCCCTTGTCAGTAGTTCTTAACTGTTACTTTTGCCTGTGTGTATGAATAAATAAACAAGATGAGAAATGCAATGAATTCATTTCACATACCAAAAGGAAAATGTTACAAGTGTTTATCCTGCAGACCTCCAGCAGTATGTGTGAGAATAACCATATTCTCATTTGTGTGAGAGTGACCATATTCTGATTTTTTTATAAGGGACACTCTGCCTCAGAATAATAAAAGTAAACAACTAGAAGTTTAAATTTAAATAAAATATTTCCCTTATGTGAACGGAAAACTATACAAAAATCGAGCGTATAAACAATCTATGAGGACATTATTCAACAAGCATTCTCAATTTAACCCTTACCTTTTATCTTTATGTCCCACAAAGGCACATCTTGAATAAATAATATATATACGTATATATATGTATATAAATTCCCTTCTCACCCTCCGCGGGTGGTCTCTTTCATCCTCTGAGCTCGGGTCCTCTACCAGAGGCCTGGGAGCTTGAGGTTTCTGCGCAGTATCTTAGCTGTGCATAGAACTGCACATTTCTGGACTGAGATGTCTGATGTTTTTCCTGGGATCTGTTTTAGCCACTGCTCCAGTTTGGGGGTGACTGCCCCAAGGGCCCCGATGACCACAGGCACCACTGTGGTCTTCACCTTCCAGGTCTTTTCCAGTTCCTGAGGCCCTGGTATTTCTCCAGTTTCTCATGCTCCTTTTTCC
>NW_013952417.1:1571779-1584252 GCF_001266775.1 Austrofundulus limnaeus | reverse complement strand
CTTGGGTTGTTACCGACATCTGGTGAAAATTTCATGTCATTAGCACCTCTAGTAATATATTTACTGAGAAAAATGGTGATATGTTCAATACTTATTTTACCCGCTGTATGTACATCAACATATTATCCCATCTGTAACTCTACTGCACCCACCCCGCGTCCGTCCGGTTTTTAGAACCTCCTCGGAGGTAGTACTGGGTGCTGACACCGTTTGGGGCGTGGAGGTGCCGAAGCGTGTWGCAGACATGATTGGCCAGTGGAGCTACATGAACCGCCCTGGATGACGTAATTAACAGATGCGCAGAGATTCAGAGCAAGCTGATTTACTGAGATTTTCCAAACGATGGCGGGAGAAACTAAAAATACTGAGCCGGTTTTCAGAGCAGTGAAGGACCACAACGGTTGAAGTGGCTCAAACCAGTGGTACTAGAGCCAGTTTGGGTAAATGAAGGCAATCTCTCTCTACAGCCATCGTTCTGGCTGCTGCTAACTGTAGACTGGACCATTCACAAACATCAGAGACATCTGCAGARGGTGAGAGCTTCATGCATTTAATGAGATATTGAACATGATTTGTGGGACACATGCCTTGCTTGTCAAGTTTGTACCGATGTGTCCTTTGTGCATGCTTGTTTCCAGTGGTAATTTGTTAGCAGCTAGCTTGTTAGCGGCTATCGCTAGTTAGCGATCCAGGCTAAAAACAACACCCCCAGCTCCACATTTATTGTAATTAGTAACTAATGTTGACCGTATTGGAGGCTAGCCATTGTTTTTTGTTTTTTCTCGAGTCACCTTCAACAAGTGACCAACTTAGCTCCCGGACCGCTGCTCCACCTTCTCCGACATCGATCGGTACCGGCTGCCTCGCTATCTGGGTCGAAGAAGCCAGGGACCAAGCAGGTACAGGAGAGCTGCTCCCATTACATTCAGACTTTAAAGTAGTTTTTTAGGCGATTGTGTTTTTTTTTTAATGTAGTTATATATTGTCTGACTTTTATTTTGTGAAATAAAGATACTATCGGCATTGCTGTTTGTTTTTCATTTGGTGAAATCCATAAGAAAAAAATCAACATATTTACTCACGCTCCTAGGCATAAAGTGTGCAGTAACTGTAAGTTCATTTATAAGAAAATCATTTTGGTTTTCTTTTACTGCATTTATAAGTAACAGTTTGCTGTAGCAGTATTTACAGACTAAATATCAGACTTTTTTTATGTCTAGGGTTGCACATAAAATTTTTGATGTGGTTCTCAGGGGAGAACCTGGGGTTGTTGCTTTTGTAAACTACCTAAGTGGCCAATGGGCTGACCAATGGGCATATGACATCTGAAACTGAACATTTCATGTTTAAATGTGTGTTAGATTACACATGACCCTGAGATGTACAGCTCCTGTAGTTTGACCTTCTAGATCTTTGGTCTTGTTTAAACCAGCTTTCCATACTCTCCAGACCAAGCAGCAAATATCTGTCTTTTTCACAGAACAAATGTTTTATTTGTTAGGCTGGTTTCATTTTAAAGACTATTTTATACAAAATGATTATATTTAGATGGTTTCAGCTCATTTAATCATTTAAAATTATTTATTCTTCATATATGATCATTTATTGAATTACATTTATCCCAGAGCAGCTGTGTCACAGTATGATTCTAAATATAAACATGTTTAGCACATCAAGAACCTTGTTGTTTTCATAAAATTGTGAAGAATGAAATTTGTGGATCTTTCTGATAAATTAAAATAACATTGAAAACTCATTCACCTAGAGAACATGGCAAGTTTTTATTTTAATATTTTGTAGGGGGGGTGACGTTAAACAGAGACTKATCTTTGCTTTGATATGGGGCAAATAAATGTTCTTCTGTTAGAGGTAATATGGTTTAGAGGAACAGTAAATCTCACAGAAAGACTCACAGCCTGAGTGTCCTGAGGCGCGTTCCCATCTCAGGAGGAGAGTTTAGTCACTGAGGCAAAGTTGGACAGATCTGTTCGATAGCAACACTCTGAACATATATTTAATATAAAGTTAGGTTTTACAGACAAAAGTCTCTGGTAGTTCAGGAGGAGCAAGGTGTCTCTGCTGAAAACTGCTCTGACTGAAAGTCCCGCCCTGCTCTGCTCTGATTGAATAAAACAGCTCTGGAGTTCGTCTGATTCGTTGAAAGCAGTGTCCATTTAATCCTCATACATCAGGGCCCCTCTACCCTCCTCTGACAGAACAACGATCCAGTCACACCAGTGAGGCTGGATTTTATTTGTTTTGTTTTTTTGTTTGTTTTTTTGTTTTTAAGAAGTCAGGTCGCATTTGCGACCCTGCTAGCTGTTGTTTTCACAATCTCAGGTACAATCTTAGGTACGCAAGGGAGCTTTATGACATTCCACCTGGAGAGCTTTTTCTTTTTTTATTGCGCATGCGCACCTCCGCACCACTTATGTGCAACTCTGTTTATGTCAATAGATAACCGTAGCACAGAATGAGCAACAATAAACAGCAGCTTCAGCATTTCTATTTTAATTATACCACCCACTTTTAAAAGACGTTACCGCCCACAGAGCGGGGACACTAGTTACAGTGGAAAATCACCTACACCTGAGTAGAACCGAGTAGAGTAGAAATGAGTGGTGCTGCACCGTGTAATGGAAAAATGCCTATAGAGTAAGTAGGCTGAGAACCACACCAATGAGTATGTTATTTTCCAGCGAGGATCTGGGCCCGTATTTATCAAACTTCTTAGAGTGGAATTTTAGACTTAAGTGCTGAAAACTTTTTAGATTTTCTCCTAGTCTCAGACTTAAATGTAAAAGCAAATTATCAAAATTGTTAAGTCTAAGAATCCCTCTTACTCTCCCAAAAAGTTAAGACTGCTCCAGAGGTCTCTAAAGTGGTTAGGAGTTGCCACTAGTGGGTCTGAGATGGATTGAGAAGACAGAGATCACAGCTGTCCTTCCCAAGAATACTCTGCACCACCTCAGAAACTGCACTGTGGTCCAGGATCTCCCACCCATGTGTGATTTTTAGTTACATGTACAGAGGAACTAAGATAAGGTGTGGAAAACAGGTTTAGTCATCAACACAAAAGAAAGAGTTAAAGCATATGACATGATGCTGTAAATAGTCTTGATTTTTTTAATTTCGGGTGGGGATTAGGTTTAGGACCAAGGAGTGAAATGAGTTTATGTTAGTTTTAAAGTGATTCAGGATTACCTGTAACATTAGACTGTATTTGATAAACATTTACTTTAACTGTAAAATAAAGACTGTAAAAGACTGTAGGCTTAGTTTTTATAATTTTTTTAAAACCAAATGTTTATAAATATGTTACACGGATAGAGCCATTTTATTTGCACCGCAAAGCATATTGGGTAAAAATGACGGTTCTTCTGGAGCATTTCAATCAGGCAAATCAGAAAACAGAAGGAGGAGTTTTGAACGACGTTGATTTTCTGTGCAGTTATCCATCTGTAGTTTTTTTTAAAACAACGCAGCGGACAAAGTGAATGAAGCCAGTCTGTGTTAAGGTTTTCAAATTAAATTAAATTTGTCTCACAAAGCATGCAATTCTCATTTACAGCCATCTTGTTCAGCTTGGTACTTCTCTCCTCTCAGTAAGGGTTTAAGTGCTGCTCTACTCGGTTCTAGGTGATTTTCCACGGTAACTTGTATCCCTGCTCTGTGTGCTGTAACGTCTTTTAAAAGTGGGTCGCTAAAGCTGCTAACATTGTTCATTCTGTGCTACAGCTAATTATTGACATAAAAAAGTCTGATATTTAGTCTGTAAATACTGTTACAGCAAACCGTTGCTTTTAAATGCAGTAAAACAAAACCAAAATGATTTTCTTATATACTGTATGTGAACTTAGCTACTGCACACTTTATGCCTGTGAGTGTGAGTAAATATGTTGAGTTTTCCCTTAACTAAATGAAAAACAAACAACAATGCTGATGGTATCTTTATTGCACAAAATAAAAGTCAGACAATATATAACTACATGTAAAAAAAACTACTTTAAAGTCTGAATATAACAGGAGCAGCTCTCCTGTAGCCGCCCAGCCCATGGCTTCTTGGACAGCGAGGCAGCCATTACCAATCGATGTCAGAGAAGGTGGAGAAGCGGTCCAGGAGCTCAGCTGGTCACTTGTCGAAGGTGATTCTGAACAAAAAAAAAGATTAGCCTCAAATATGGTCAACATTAATTACTAATTACAATAAATGTAGAGCTGGGGGTGTTGTTTTTATCCTGGATCGCTAAGTAGCAATATTTGCTAACTAGTTAGCATTGGAAATGAAAATGCACAAAGGACACATCGGTACAAACTTTAAAAAGGAAAAGTACAGTTTCACAAGCGAAACATGTGTCCCACATATTAGATTAAATATCTTATTAAATGTTTGAAGCGCAAGCAATTTCCAGTTAGCTTCTCAGCCTAGCCGCCTTCTCAGTGGAGCTGTTGCACTGCATACGTCGCTGCCAACCGTTAGCGATTGGGTAAATCAGATCCAATCATTTTAAACTTCAACAGAGTCCACGCCTCCAGCAAGGAATCACTTCTCAATAGCAGAGAGTCCAGACCCTTGTATGAAGCAAAGGGAAGGACAAGGACAAGGGTCTGGTTTTAACCAGGCTAGGGTTTCATTGTCATCCTTTACAAAGTACTGTGGAATTCCTGAATTTACGTTGAGATTTTTTCTGAACACTATTCATTATTCGCCATGCCCTCGCATCACCATTGAGTTTGTTTAATAAATCACTGTAATATTCCTTTTAAGGTTTTCTTAAAATCCATACCAAACGTGTTCTTTTACTTCTTGTATCTCTCTTCTGCTTGTTTTGTTCTCGATTTCAAGCAGCATACAAGCATTTCTCAATCCTTTCGTCATCCATGGATTGTCAACAGTTTTCTCTCTTTGCATACTTCTTTTGCACACAATTCTTTTTATACACATCTTCTTAAATATTTATAAACACATCATATGCTCTGTTTACATCATCATCATAAACATATTTCCAGTTTTGTTTTTTTAAYTCGTCTTTTAATTTATCCAATGCTTTTTGAATGTTTTTTTTTCTTGATTGCAACTACATTTGCGCTACATTGATTGTTTTTATATATTGTGAAAACTGGTGATTGTTTAAATCAATAATCAAAATACCACTCTGTCATATTTGTAAAAATATTATCAATTATTGTAGCACTATGAGTTGTGATTCTTGTAGGTTTTGATATTAACTGATAAATATTTAAAGTGTACATTGAATTTATAAATGTACTAATATTATTTGAGTCAGTTTTATTTCCCAGGTCAATATTAAAGTTTCCACACACAAAAACTGTTTAGTTAGAAGTCTTTTCTAATTGCTCCATGATTTGATCAGTAGTCTGGTGATCTATATGCTTAACTTATTAATGATTTTTAGAATTCTTGTTTATATATTCTGTTGTTGTTATTTCCATAATATTATCTACAATTATTGACATTTTATTAATTATTTTACATTTTATTTTCTTATTGATAAGTAGAGCCACCCCACCACCACTTTTATTCTTTCTGTTCACAAGATTTCATAAGAGTAAGAGTTCARACCCCTCGATATGAACATAATTTATGTTATCATCATTAAGCCATGTTTCTGAGAATGCTATTATACTAAAGGTTCTATTTAACTGTTTTAAATAATCTGTTATTCTAGATAATAAGTCTTCTACTATTAATATAAATAATAGATAGATCACCATTTGTAATTTTAATGTCATTAAATTGCTCGTTGTTATAATATTCACAGCCTCTTTTTCTGTTTCTGGTCCAAGTTACTATTATTTTTTAAAAAACCTTGCCTCACGGGCAATATCTCAGTTTGAAAAGTCTTGTCATTGGTTGATTTTTCTATTATTATCAGCTAAAAATAAAATACACATGATTGTTTTTGACTGTAGAAACTTTTCTATACAGTATTTCAGCTTTCATACGCAATGCTCACACTCTCAATCTGTTTCGGTTCTAGGATTTGTTGAGGGGGAAAAAATGGATAAAGTCACACAAGAAGATATCAGCCCACAATTGAAGCTCTCTTCACCACTTACCACAAAAAGGCTGGGGACTGATTGGACTGTAAAAAAATTCCTGTCCGAGAACAGCATCTTTGACTCTTCAGAGCCTCCAACAGTTCAGAAAAGTTGCCTGTCATCAAGTAACCTGCAAAATTCAGAGAGCCTGGCCTTTATTGCAGAATGTGGGCGTTTTTGGAATAATAACCCTCGAGACAAACCACAGAATGATACTTTAAATCTTACTCATTTGACTACTTCACAGAGTTGTTTTGTTAAAGAATCAGATGAGGTGTGTTTTGTTAGTGCAGAGCTCACTGTGAAACCCTCAGTTACAGAAATAGACAAACTCAGTCCTAATCTGAGAATGGATACAGATGAGTCCCCCCCTCCCACCAACAATACCACATCCAGTCCACCTAACAGCAAGCAGGTGGGGAAATCATGTGAGGCTGAAACTACTGGCAGCTTCAGTCTTTCCACTGGAAATTATAAGGATGGAACACAAAGTAATGTCAGTCAACTCCAGGCAGTTCCCTTCTGTTCAAATCAGAGTGATTGCTCCTCTAAAGATCCAGAAAAACACAAAGACCTTTGCCAACTGGTTAAAGTTATGGAGACTAATCAGGAAAGATTGGATTCTGATTTCAGTACTAGTGTCCCTCTGAGCAAGGCAAAGGATAAAAGTCCTATATCTTCACAACCTGAGGAGGACCTCTCTGGGAATATGGCTGAAGATGGAAAAAATGAAAAGCAGAAGCCAGAACCACAGTGTTGTAAAAAAGAAAATCTCTCTGTCTGTGACGTAAAAACAAAAGTGAATGAGAATGACTTGAGCAAAGCTCTCTGCTCGGCTGTTACATGTGCTGAGGGATCTAATCTTCCTAAACCCAGGATGTTAGATGCAAATATTGCAGCTGAAAATGTGAGTTTTGAAGTTAATAGTTGCTRGTCTGAGACTTCTAAAATCAGTCAAGAGCCAGCTAAAGGAAATAATGACTCTGAAGCTTTCAGTGTAATTGACCCCACAATCTGCAATGAAACTGATGCGGAGGTTGAAGGGATTCTCTGTAACACTGCAGGTCAAGAATTATCTCCATTAGTAAAAATCTGCAACCTAGAAATCGCTCTTCCACTTTGTTCTAATGTCAGGACTTTGCAGGGTGAAGAGTTGATCTTCCAAGGCACAACACAGCAGAACAAAGATGAAAACCAGGTCAGGCGTCAGTCACATACAGAACCTCAGGCTTATTCAGTGACCAGCAAAGAAACACAAGCCGACAGTGAAGCAAACTGTCAGTTAAGTCCCAACAGTTGTCCCACCAAGCCCCCTCCTGCTGAGGTTGAAGGAATACAACAAACCCCTGATACCATGGGACATCAGTCAAGCCACTTTGCTGTCAGCCCTGACTACATGGAGACAAAGGTTGAACATTCACTGGGCAAAGCTGACAGTGGAGCAGAGGCAGCTGGAATAAAAGAAGGCGAGAAACCTGCACATTTTCTAAAAGAAAAACAAATTGATGAACTATGGAGTTTCAAACAACCTTTAAAGATCAGTGAAACGAGTGACCACATGTTCATCTGTGACAGCAATCTAAAGTGCACTGATGGTGAACAAGGAAACAAGGTTGAGACTTTGAGTGATAAACCTGATATTCATATGATGGTTGTGACGACTGATGGAGCAGAGCAAAGAGACAGAATAAATGGTGGAAAAGAAAAACGAAACAGTGAGTTGAAAAACTCAGAGATATGGGAAATTTTTGAGGATGATAAAAAGAATCCAACATCCATGAGCATTAAGAAACCAGACAACAATGTAAGCGTGGAGTCACCTGATAAAAGCATTAGTGAATGGGTGGAGGGGAGCAGATTCATCGTTTGTAGTGGAGATGACTCAGAACAAAGTCTTGGTTGTTTCTCTCATTACCAGCTCAGCTCTGATGTATTCTTAAAATTTCCAACGGCAAATGATGCAGTTGTTCCTTGTCAGCCATATCTAGAGCATTCAGAGAACCCTCAGTACGACTCCACAGCACTAAAATGTAGTAACAGATTGCCGCCATCTGCTTTGACTCTCTGCAACTACATGCTCAGGAAGTTTGACACTTTTGAAAAGATCAAACTTTCCCCAGATTATGACCAAGATGAAGATGCTGCTTTGAGCAACATGTCTTTCCTCACCAGCGTGACTGGGGAGATGCTGAAAAAAACCCAGCAGCAACTCCAGCACCACACGTCTAAGCCAGCGCTTGACATTCACAAGTCGGTAGAAGAGAATGAGGAAGCAGAGGAAGAGAAGATGGAAGGGATTGAATGTCACACGGAGAACATGACAAATACATTTGTAAGCTGTATTTCCTCCCATACTGATGCCTCAAACTCGATCTCAACAACAGATGTCATTGAGCTCATGTGGCCAGAGCATCAGCCTAACTGTGAGTCAGCATCCGAGGACACACGCAATGAATCCAACCCACAGTCTAGGTCTTCTGCTACAGACCCTGAAAGTGACAGCCCTCCCTCTGATCTGAACCACAACTTTCAGTTTGAAATGAAAGAACCCCTTGACAGGGTCTTAAAGGAGCTCATTAGAAATGATTTTGCGAATACCTGTGCGACAAAGTCACATGAGCAGTGCAGTGATGTTCCTGAACCTCTGGAGAGTCACGCATCAAAAGTGACCTCAGAGAATCTCAGCAGCACAGAACTGGGACGTTACAGAGAAACATCTGCAGGTAGGCATTTTTTATGGTTTAAGAGTCTTATACTGTATGGCATGGTATGACATAAATTCACAAATTCATTACAATAATTTGAGTCAAAGCACTCTGCGATATAAAATGCATATCACCTGCTCCCTTTTATGCCGGAGTATTCATTCTATGTTGAGAAATGATGCACCTGTTGCCATTTCCATAAGACCATAACCTTATGCACATGATGTCACACCCACAGTTTTCAAATTCATTTCAAATTCAAAGATACTATTGCAGTGGTGTCCAAAGTCAGTCCTCAAGGGCCGGTGTCCTGCATGTTTTAGGTGCTGCCCTGGTTCAACACAGCTGAACCTAAGGAGTGCCTAATTAGTGGGCTTCTGCAGATCTTGATGGCATAGGGAGAAGGCCTACTGATTAAGCACTTCCACGATGTTTTCTCTTCATTTCTTTGAGTGTTTCTGAAAACCAACAAGCTGCCCTTTGGAATGACCTTATTATTGTATCATGTTTTTGATCTGAGTTTGTTTTACAGAATGAAATATCTGAATGAGTGCTCATCCAAGACTGGTGATTCCATACTTTTTGCCAGGGGTTGTACTTACTGCACCTCAATAGACCAAAACTGGTTGACATGCTGTACTTCAAGTATTGTCTTCATCACAAAAATACACAGTTTAACAAAATAATATAATAATTGTGTTTTTAGCTCTCTGCACACAGTGTACTGTTCAAGTATTTTCTTAAAAATAAAAGTAAACAGTTAAAATAAGTGTTTTAACTTTGTAGTGTAAAACAAATAAATCAAACCCTCACACAACTAGTTCTTCAAGTATTTTCGTAAAAACAAGTAAGTAAGTAAAATTTTAGTTATATAGCACCTTTCACAGAAATAAATTCACAAGGTGCTSTACAAACATTTAAGAACACCCATTCAAGAAGACACACATGACAAACATGGGGGAACAAGTGAACAGGTCTTGCAGCAACAGAGACAGAGACAGTTGCGCTACCTTTAACATCTTAAAAGAAAAACCAAAAAAACACACTAGGGAAGATGAGTAAAAAACAAAACATCATATTATATCAACAAATGTTAATGATTATTATAAATGTGACACACTATGGTGTTTATAAAAAAAAAACCTCTGCATAAAACACATTTATTAGCCAGAGGAGTAAGCTGAGTTTAGGGGTGTGTGTATCTGAAGCCATGTTGTATGCACTTGTGTGAATATCTGAAAAATGAGCCCAAATAATCTAGTCCTCAAAAACCCGTGCAGCCATAGTTCAGAATATGGATGGTAACTGTTCATTCTGTGTGGCCCTCAGCTTGCTCCAGGGGAGGTGAGGGGCAGACCCTCAGTCAACGTATACATCCAGAAAGATTTAGTTCCACAGCTCAAGGCCATTGTAGGGGAGAACCAAATTTGTAATCATATATTTGGGAACAGAAGAAAATGTTTTCAGGCAGGCAGACAATAACAATTTTCCATCTGCCRTCATGTCCACTGGTACATCCAATGTGGCAAATCCAATCAGACAAATAATGTGGACAATCCCGCTGAGCCAAGCTATCAGTTTCTCCCAGATTAATTCCATCTGGCCAGCAAAGTCCAGGAACCACAGCCGGCCCGTGACCATCAGCAGAACCGCTTGCAGACCGAGTTCCAGCTTGCTCAAGGCAAAAGTATGAGTGCTGATGGAACGGCAGTCCTTCATGGTGGCCAGGCAGCCAGGAAATGGCCCGAATAGCCACCAACGCTATTTTGCAGAACACCAGGAGATCACCAAAGCCAATCTGTAGAATCCAGTGATTGGAATTCAAATACATATCCAGAACGGAGAAGAACAGAGGTCCCACCTTTGACATGTCCTCCCATGGAAGAAAAAACTTTGTTCCAAAAATTTATTAAGAGACCAGCTAACCAAAACCATAAAAATAAAAATATCCATAATTTTTGGTTTCAGATGAAAACGTAGAGGAGGCTCTGAGCAGCAAAGCAGGGAAGATAAGGGAGGGCAGGAGAGAGGGAAAAGTGTCTTACTCCTCCAAGAGCAGAAAAAAAACAAGAACTATTTTAACAGTATATTTATACTATTTATTGTATAAATTTATACTAATATATATATATATATATATATATATATCCTCAAAAAAATTAGCATATAGTGATAAAGTTCATTATTTTCTGTAATGTGCTGATAAACATTAAACTTTCATATATTTTAGATTCATTGCACAGCAACTGAAGTAGTTCAAGCCTTTTATTGTTTTAATATTGATGATTTTGGCAAAAAAGTAAAGAGAAACCAAGAATCCATCCATATCTCAAAAAATTAGCATATCATGAAAAGGTTCTCTAAACGACTTATTAACCTAATCATCTGAATCAACGACTTAACTCTAAACACCTGCAAAAGATTCCCGAGGCTTTTAAAAACTCCCAGCCTGGTTCATTACTCAAAACCACAATCATGGGTAAGACTGCTGACCTGACTGCTGTCCAGAAGGCCATCATTGACACCCTCAAGCAAGAGGGTAAGACACAGAAAGACATTTCTGAACCAATAGGCTGTTCCCAGAGTGCTGTATCAAGGCACCTCAGTGGGAAGTCTGTGGGAAGGAAAAAGTGTGGCAGAAAACGCTGCACAACAAGAAGAGTTGTCAGTCAGTGATGGTCTGGGGTGCCATGTCAGCTGCTGGTGTTGGTCCACTGTGTTTTATCAAGGCCAGGGTCAATGCAGCTATCAGGAGATTTTGCACTTCATGCTTCCATCTGCTGAAAAGCTCTATGTAGATGAAGATTTCATTTTTCAGCACGACCTGGCACCTGCTCACAGTGCCAAAACCACTGGTAAATGGTTCACTGACCATGGTATTACTGTGCTCAATTGGCCTGCCAACTCTCCTGACCTGAACCCCAGAGAGAATCAGTGGGATATTGTGAAGAGAAAGTTGAGAGACGCAAGACCCAACACTCTGAATGAACTTAAAGCCGCTATTGAAGCATCCTGGGGCTCCATTAKACATCAGCAGTGCCACAGGCTGATTGCCTCCATGCCACGCCGCATTGAAGCAATTTCTGCAAAAGGATTCCCGACCAAGTATTGAGTGCATAACTAAACATAATATTGGAAGGTTGACTTTTTTTGTATTAAAAACTTTTCTTTTATTGGTCGGATGAAATATGCCAATTTTTGGAGATAGGGATTTTTGATTTTTCTTTACTTTTTTGCCAAAATCATCAATATTAAAACAATAAAAGGTTTGAAATACTTCAGTTGATGTGCAATGAATCTAA
The DNA here is from genome assembly GCF_001266775.1 of Austrofundulus limnaeus. Lineage (NCBI taxonomy): Eukaryota > Metazoa > Chordata > Actinopteri > Cyprinodontiformes > Rivulidae > Austrofundulus > Austrofundulus limnaeus. The sequence continues at coordinate 1,572,182 of NW_013952417.1, read as the reverse complement.
AATAAATTAAAGTTTAATGTTTATCAGTACATTACAGAAAATAATGAACTTTATCACAATATGCTAATTTTTTGAGAAGGACTTGTGTGTATGTGTGTGTGTATATGTATATATACAGTGGGTAAAATAAGTATTGAACACGTAACCATTTTTCTCAGTAAATATATTACAAGAGGTGCTAATGACATGAAATTTCCACCAGTTGTCGGTAACAACCCAAGTGATCCACACATTCAAAGAAATCAAACCATAAATGTCCAGAAATGAAGTTATTTGTAATAATGTGGAATGGCACAGGGAAAAGTATTGAACTCATGAAGAAAGGGAGGTGTAAAAAGGCATGGGAAGCCAAGACACCYGCTGAACTCTCTCAGTAATTWGAAAGCAAGCCTGCCCCTTGTCA
>NW_013952417.1:1569462-1570596 GCF_001266775.1 Austrofundulus limnaeus | reverse complement strand
GTTACCAACATCTGGTGAAAATTTCATGTCATTAGCACCTCTAGTAATATATTTACTGAGAAAAATGGTGACGTGTTCAGTACTTATTTTACAAAATTAGTATATATACTTTTAAAAGAGTACTTAAAATCTGACTTACCTGAACAAATCTAATATTAGCTCCTAAACATTCATRGATCAACGCATACATGGATTCATTTATCCACTCAGCCAACCCGGTCATCTGCTGGGACCATCTTACACCTTTAAGAAAATTATTGTTCTTTTACTGAAATCGGGTCTTAACCAGGCATAAACCACATGAATGTTGAATTGATTAAAATGTGAAGAGAATAGACCATACAACCACTCCAGTACTGGTTTTGAATGGTGATTTAATGCTTCAAGCCTGAGCATTAGCAGTGTTCAGGCTGAACCCCGGAAGTACAACCAGTTTTATAAGATGTCTTCAGTACCTGGTTCCACCCACAACAGACCTACGGCTGAAACCAGATACTCAAACAGAATGAACTCTTCACTATATGATTCAATGGTTTTGATGTGTTGTCATGGTGTTCCAGGCATGTAACTAAAACTACTTTAGTCAAGGCATAACAATAATCACACAATAGTTTATAGAAACCAGTAATTACCTAGGAAAACTATAAAATGGTGTTGTGCTTTTAGAATCAGTAAGTAAATGACCAATAAATTTCTTCAACTCCCCCTGTTCACATGCCAATGTGAACACCCCTTAAAGCAGTGATTGTATCTTAGAAGTAGAAGCTTTTCAAACTTCTGGTCAGAAAGTCTGTTCCTCTTTGGAGTGAAGACAAACTTCCCTAGGCTAAACAGTCTTTCCATGGGGGCACTGGATGGAGTGGCTGTATTGTATTTTAGTGACATTTTCTTTACAAGTGGAAATCAATGAAGACTGTCCATCCCTTGTGCTCTTGATTTGAAATGATCAGCAATGAACAAATTCACGAGTGGTCCAGACCTGTCGTATATTTTACAAGCAGTCAGTCTGCTGTTATCCAGACATATTTTCCTCCATAATAACTTTATATTTCATTAGTTTGAAGATATTTTGAGTTGAAAATGAATTATACTCCATAATTATGTTGACAATAGGCTATTCTGCTTGAATTAGAG
>NW_013952417.1:1564370-1566483 GCF_001266775.1 Austrofundulus limnaeus | reverse complement strand
CCGTCTGCTCCCGCCTCCTCCCTCGGTTCCCCGTCTGCTCCCGCCTCCTCCCTCGGTTCCACGTCTGCTCCCGCCTCCTCCCTCGGTTCCACGTCTGCTCCCGCCTCCTCCCTCGGTTCCACGTCTGCTCCCGCCTCCTCCCTCGGTTCCACGTCTGCTTCCGCCTCCTCCTGTGATATTGGCTCTGCTACGCTTCCTGCTGGGCCTCGTGCGGTGGCGGGTGCACTAGCCGGACAGTTTTCCGGACGCCCCCGTGGACTTTGTTTTTTGTCCTGAGTTCCCCTGTTTCGTGTTTGTGTCCCTCGTGTCCTGTGCCTCTCCCTTTTCGACGTCGGGAGCCGTCGTTAAGTGGGGGGTACTGTCATAGTCTGTATTTATTTTCCTTAGTTTTCCTAGTGTTTTCTATGTTCCCCAGTGTGTCTTTGCCCAGCTGCCCCACATTTACCTTGATTGTCACCCTTGTGTTTCTCCTCAGGTGTTTTGTGTTTCAGTCATTAGTCTTCTGTGTATTTAAACCCTGTCCTGTCTCAGTCTTGTGTCGGATCATTGTTTGTTATAGTGTTCTGTGTGTGTTCTGTTCCCCCTGCCTGTGATCCTCGTTTTTCTAGTAAGTTTGCTGCAATCAGCCCTCTTTTTGTTACTTAAAAAAATCTTTTTGTTATATTTTGAAAACTGCCTGCGCCCTGGGTCTGTCTCGTCACCAAACTCCTTCACACAACTGTCACCTCATCTTCATCATCCTCCACAGGCTGGTACTTTTAAAAGGCTTTGACAAAATTAGAGCCATTATCTATGACAGTTGATATTATTTTGTGGGATAGCCCATAGAATGAGTGAATGTTGTCAAGCTCAGTTGCAATACTGTCATACGCATGACGACCTTTGAATCATCTGCATGCCAGGGCTGCTTTTATTCGTTCCATGCTTTGTGGATGTATCCAATTGGCAGTTACGCCAAGATAACTTTTATTATGTGCAGTCCAAATGTCTGCAGTAGTGTAGATATATTCTAATTCTTCAAATCCAATCTTCAGCTCGACATTCATTTTAGCATACTCGGCATCTATGTATTTAGAAAATGTCTTTCTGCATGGAGGACCAGCGCCTGCTCTTCCTGGTGTTTTGCTAATAAGGGCTCCGAAGGAGTCTGAGTCAACTGTTGATAATGGGAGCATGTTTTCAACAACATACCTGCCTATCATCCTGTATAGTTCATTCTGCGTCATAAGTTTCTGTGAAGCTGGAGCAAAAAACTCCACCTTTAGCTGCTTGGGTGGTGTGGCTCCGCATCCTTCTTTGTTAGCAGTGCTCACGTTAGCTACAATTGCCCTGCTATCATCAACATTGTCAACAGCGGTGTTTTTAGCCACTGGTTTCGCACTCTCAAACTACAAACCAACTTAAATTAAGCATTAATTGAAGTTTGATTTGTCTCGGTGTATAAAGAGATCAACGGGAAGTGAACATAGCAGCTTTATTCAGACCTAGATTAAGTTATTTGTTTAATCAAATTTTATTTTGTTCAGATCTATTCAGCACATCAGCAATGCATGCACTGTCTGCTATTTTCTCCAAAGTGCCAGACATATTTTGGAGACATTTTAAAATGCTTTCTTGAACCACACCTGACACCACTTGCAACAGTMGGGGGCTGGCACATCGGTCCGGGCTGTGGCTCTTCTGATTAAATTAAAATTATTTAACCTAGTTGTTTACACTGAAAGTGTATCTTACCCTCCCTGTGAAAAGATAACTCCACCCCAAGGCGAAATTTGAAAAATGCATCAAAGTGGGTAGGGGAGGGTGGGTTAGAGAGCGGAGGTGTGGCCAGGARGAGAGAACGCGACAGGCAGCTAGCATTAGCATAATTGATGCTACATGGAGAGTGACCACATTATCGCAGATACGTAGTTACATCTCTGAACGGTCTGAAGTGGAGGATTTTTCACCCCCCTCCTCACCAGAGGCAGAGAGAGACTTCATCAAGTCAGCTCAGTCTGGGACTGACTCATGTTGGCTCTGTTCAGGACCTGGAGCTCCAGCAGCCTCGGCTGAGCTCTGTCCGCCTCACCTCACACCAGCCTCGGACAGAGGAGGTGGAGCGCTCCGCGAC
>NW_013952417.1:1560387-1563463 GCF_001266775.1 Austrofundulus limnaeus | reverse complement strand
TGTGTGTGTGTGTGTGTGTGTCAACAGACAATCATGCTAAGCTTGCTAACAGCTCCACCCTCTGACTGCTGCAGGGGCGTGTCTTAGAGAGAGGCTTTTATACCAGAACACAGCTGCTGTGACGAAACTGTGCAGAACCACGTCACAGCGGAGAGCCATTAACCAATATGCAAATTAGCCTGCAGTACCACTGCTCTACCCATGTGAGCAGCAAAAACACGTTTTTAGACCAAATATTACAGATTTGAACAAATATGCACAAAAACATCAAAATTAGCACAGAAAAAGTACTATATAACATTTTAGACACATTCTAGACAGTTTATCAGTTAATTTTGGGGTAAGTTACTCTTTAAATTAAAAATATTTGACAAAAGGAAAATCAGTGCACGACTAAGGAGATGAATATGATTTAGATTTTTATTTCTGTGACTGTATAGTTGACCCAAAGGAGGCACGGCATTAACAGCAGTCATCATTTCCTTCCTTGGCTTTAGCAGGTCCTTTAGTTCCACGACTGACCCTGTTAAAAATGACAGATTTTCTTTTCTGGATATCTGAGAGCAGGACTTCAATCTCCAAACTTGTTAAGTTCTTCTTTTTACTTTGCGCTGCCATTTTTATGAATGGATACTTCCTGGTTTGTGGGGCAGGAAGTGTATCCTAATACGGTTTTATTGGGGCAGTAATTATGCTAATTTCCTCTCCTCGTGCACAAGCACCTGAATACGTACAGGTGGCATTCATCATGTTTATGCTGCTCCTTTACACACTTTTCCGGATGATAGAAGCGTTTGCTGAATCTGACGTGGCACGTTCGTACGAGCCCTTCACACAAAAAAGGCAAGAGAAATTTAGGATAAAAATATGAATATGTTCTTGCATGAGGCTCATTGCCTTTTGGCTTTTAGAAGTTGTCGATGATCAGACTTTCAAATTATTATTACTTACACAAAGGTGTGTAAATACTTCATAATGGTAAGTTAGAGTTAAATCAAGTGTGTACTTTTTTATATAATATAAAATATGTTTCCTGTTTGTTTTCAGATAAAGATGATGAGGACTACTGCCTGGAAACCAGTGAAGCTCTTAGTCGTGATGGCGAACAGGAAGTGCCCCTTAACAAAAACCTGAACAAGGACCCACTCAGGGACATTGCAGATGAACACAAAGGTTCAAACCAAACATTTTCCAGTTTTTCTCAGTTGTTTACACACATTTTCTGATACTTGAGACAAAATGACCACAACATGTAACTTAAGCATCCCCTGAACCAGTTCTGCTAAACTATAAACACAATTCCTGCTTTACACTCACAGTTCTGTTCTAAAACACACTTATTTTTCAAAACACTACACACATTTCTCTGCATTTTGTCAAAATTTTCATGAAGAATATCTCTTMTCACAAAGAACACACTGTTATTTAAAACTCTAAAGTTAATTGTCCTATTATGCATCACATGGGCAAACACCTGTCCCACAAATTTACATTTAGGAATCAAAACTTTAGCTTGAGAGGAAGAAGATGACTGTGAGGACAAGGAAGGCCAAGGGCCATAATTTCTGATGATATTAGCGCCACTTTGGTTGACCACATGGTAAAAAATTAAATAAAAAATTGTGTGCGTGGGTGTGAAAACACACACACACACACACACACACACACACACACACACACACACACACACACACACACACACATATATATATATATACCATTAAAATTTCATTTTGCAGTAGAAATCTGGGGTTTTGCCCATCAATTAAGTGATTTTTGAATTTGTGTGTAGAGTTCTGAGAACATGCACCACGCTTTCAGAAAATGTGTCAAACAATCGAGAAAAATTGTAATCAACATTTGTGGGCATTTTGGAAAAGAAATGGGATTTGCTTGGTTAAATAAAAGCTAATTATTGTGTGTCTAAAGGTCCTCAGGAGTCATCTCTGCTAACAGTAATTTAGACATAAACAATGTTTTGCTTCTGACAGATTCAGCTGGTTCTAACTGTCTGTTGTTTTCAGAACCTCAGAATAGGGAGCAGGAAGTCAAGATGTGGTCTCCATCCATTGTGTGTWTTCCTCTGTTGGAGCAAATGAGACACGGTGAGTTTCATTTTCTAATAAAACAATTTGCAGCTTTTTGATAGGCTGATTTATTTTAGTTGAAACTTATTCTTTTGATTTTGAAAACAAGTACATCAAACTTGTTTACAACTGATTTAGCTATTTCAGTCTCTGCCGATGCAAGATTTCAAAGAGGTAAAAGAGTTCGTCACTGAAAACAGGAGACTTACAGAAGATTTGCAGTTGGAATAAAATAACACTTGAAATTGTATCCTGCAATAATATTTCTTTAGTGTTTTTTTTAGTTTGCAGAAGCAGCAATTGTACTATTGCATTTTTAATCAAAAGGACATTCCTTTAGCAAATTCACTCTCGTCATTGAGCCCAAAGAGTAGGTGCACTGTCCTGAGTAAAACATCATGTTTGAATTGTTTGAAATGATTAACAATGTCCGTGCCAAGTGAAAGTCTGTTGGCTCCGTACTTCAGCTGGAAATGAAATCCAGTTTTACAGATGTTAAGAGTTGAAGGACTCAAGAGTTTGTTACGCCTACATTTTCAGCCTAAAGGACAAAGAATACCTTACCTGACCTGCCTTTCATGCTGTTTCACTGTCTGAAGTTTATTGTTTTGTTTTTTTATTAAAAAAAACAGCAACGTCAAAACAGTTATGGATTTTTATAGAACCTGCAAGAACATATTGGTTTTGGATGCTGTGGTTCTTAGGTGTCGCGTTATCTGTATCTTCGTGTCCAGTTTTCCTCCTCCTACAACGCTGTCATTGCAAGTATGACTCAGCCCCCTGTGAGCAAAAGGTGTGAATCAGGGCCCCAACGATAACCAACACAAAGGGGGGGGGAGGGGAGACAAAAACAAGGGGACGTTTGAGCCCCGCCTACATTCACTACAGATAACACGACACCCAAGAACCACAGCATCCAAACCAATAAGTCAGGTGATGGGGCACATGACCCTCTATGAACAATAGAGCTAATCAAGCCTATTGTTAGG
>NW_013952417.1:1558366-1560226 GCF_001266775.1 Austrofundulus limnaeus | reverse complement strand
GAACCCATCCAGAGGACCTACTTATTTTTTCTTTTTGATTTTTTCTACCTGGATTACTGAGATGCATCAGGACACTTTTAGGTAAAAAGTTCTGAACAGCTAATTTAATGCTAACGTGATGCTGTCTGCACAGGACCACCAGAGCAGCATAGAAGACTAGAGCCTTTGAAGACCTGCACCCGTCCAATCCGGGTAGGACTTTCAAAAAGAGCAAAGACCAAACACCTGCACCGCTCCCATCCCTACAAATGAACAGAACAACTGAGATGATATGGAACATGTTCTTATCAGGTGTTTGATTGTAGTTTTCAGTGTTTAAGGTGATGTTTTCTGCTTTTTCAAAAAAACATGGTTCTTATTTGCTTCTAATGTGTTGGTTCTGGTTTTATGTTAATATTGTGGGCGGTTCTTAGATTATTAGTCTGCTGTGAATTGCCTGTTGAGTAAATCAGCAGCAGCTTTGCTTCTTCGCCCAAAGGCATCAACATGTGATGCAGCAAAGCCTCTTTACTGTCCTTGTTTAATGAATAACTTATTTATATTTATATAAAGACTTTTATATCTCTTCTCTAAATATTTATGGATATTCATTATCAAATTCTTTATAGTTATTTATTAACTATAAACTATGTAAGTAATGTATATCTTATTTGTGTTCAGGTGTTTTAATCATTAAATGTGTTCAGAAATAAAACTTTTCCCTAAAATAGAGTTTTATTTTAAAAAGTACTGATTAGGCTACATCTTTTTGTGTTTTTTATGACAGTGATGTTGGTCATCATAAGGGCAAAGAGAGTTTCTTCTTTTTATACAACCATCCTAAAACGGAACATACAGTTGTGTGAAAAAGTGTTTGCCCCCTTCCTGATTTCTTGCACGTTTGTCACACTTAAATGTTTCGGAACATCAAAGCAATTCAAATATTAGTCAAAGACAACACAGGTAAACACAAAATGCTGTTTTTAAATAAAGGTGTTTATTGTTAAGGGGGGAAAAAATTCAAACCTACATGACCCTGTGTGAAAAAGTGATTGCCCCCTAAACCTAATAACTGGTTGGGCCACCCTTAGCAGCAACAACTGCAACCAAGCATTTGCGATAACTTGCAATGAGTCTTTTACAGCATTGTGGAGGAATTTTGGCCCACTCATCTTTGCAGAATTTTTGTAATTCAGCCACATTGGAGGGTTTTCGAGCATGAACAGCCTTTTTATGCCACAGCATCTCAATAGGATTCAGGTCAGGACTTTGACTAGGCCACTCCAAAGTCTTCCTTTTGTTTTTCTGCAGCCATTCAGAGGTGGACTTGCTGGTGTGTTTTGAATTATGGTAGGTACAGAGGTGTTTACTGCCAGGGAGCTTGGGGGTGCAGCTATAGTGTAGCTGAATTTGACCTTATTAGTAAATAGTTCTAGTTTACCTATTTCAAAGTAATTAAAAATAATGTGCACATAGGACATAAAATAGAATCCTAGCTAATTAGTGGACCCCTAAATTGTAGATTAAGTGAACTTATATGTGGGTGTGATAGAAATATAATAGAATCAGCCTTTATTGTCCCGCATGGGGAAAGTAAGTAAGTAAGTAAGTAAGTAAGTACCTACCTACCTACTTACTGTACCTACCGACCGACCTACCTACCTACCTACAAGAGGTTGTACTAGACTTCTTTGCCGTCAGACATTTTGACTGACGGTAAAAAAAAAAATCCGTCATGATCAATTTTTACCCGTCACTTTTTTTTTAAATGATAATGACTAAAGATTCATAGAATGTGGCTATTGTGCCGCACACCTCCATCCTCTTCACTTTCAACTTCATCCATGTAGGGTTTTTTGAGGGGCACAGTTGGGTTATAAA
>NW_013952417.1:1551420-1554600 GCF_001266775.1 Austrofundulus limnaeus | reverse complement strand
CAACAGAATATATTTTAATACACTTGCAGTAWGCATGTTAGAAATATAAATGTACAAGAAGCATACTTCATAAATTTGTAATATACTTTAAATGCCTTTAAGTGCACTTATTTTTTACTTGGGCAAGTATAAACCAGGTTTTAAGAGGTCAGGGGTGTTAATTGCAATCTGTCAAAATGACAGACGGCCTTCAGATTTTTCTGTCAAACAACCAGTCAAATACGGAAAATATTCCGTTATCCCGACCACAGACAGACACACACACATACAATCATACGATGCCAACGGAGGTCTCCAGGAGTACCCCCTGTACCCCAAAAGACTTCAACCTCCTCAACAAGTAGAGTCTGCTCTGACCCTTCCTGTAAAGAGTAGGTGTTGTGAGTTCAGTTTATTGTTCAGGTGAACAACCAGGTACTTATAAGAGTCCACTATCTCAATGTCCATTCCCTGGATGTTCATCTGTGTCAGAGGGGTGGATCTGCTAGAGATGTTTCTAATGATACTGTCAACTGCCCTGTTTTCGGGACTCTTGCTAGTCCTGAAAGGGGGAAATATATGTGGTGTTAGATCTCAAGAAAAAAAAGCCTCGAAGATATTGAAGTGGTCACCTCGAGTTGGAATAAACAGTTCCACCTGTCTTTGACCTTGGTCTCAGGAGACCTCCTTTAAAGAGACAGAACTCTGTTCAAGTTAAAGCCATAACAGGTCTTATTAAATATTAGAGACATTTTCTTCTTCTTAATCAGCTAATAAATAGAATAATCTTCTTTTATTGATAATTTTATCAATGTCTAAAAAAAGAAAACAAAGAGTGTTATTACAATGTTTTAATGTGTTTTGACGTAAATCACTGCTTGAAATTTAACTGTGAAAACAAAGTGATTGTTTATGGTTTTTCTGTTGAGATATTTTACTTAAATAAACTCAGCATTATGGTTAAGCTTTATTATGAAACATTTTATTTTTGAATCATCATAATGAATGTTCTTACAGTGAATGAAATAATTCATTTTAAAGTCATCCTTTAAGTGTCTCACTAGAGACCGGGCTGTACAGACTGTACAGATGTCAACAATGTTGTTAAGACAAAACAACACCTGGCAGTGTCTTCACTAAACTTTCCTATTTTTTAACTTACATCTTTGGTCTAAGACTAACAGTGGAGGAAAGAATCTTCTTGTGCTTTGACAAGGAAGCAGCTGTTTTACTCCGGAGAGGAGAACCAGCACTTGGCTGCAAGGTTCGGCCCATTGAGTCAAGGGGAGACCACTTAGCCTGGACCAGACTAACACTCGGTCTCGTCCATTATCTTGAGCTTACCAAAGCCACACAGAGCAACATTTGTTTTGAAACTTCCGTGGCGGAAGTATTTTGTTTTTGAGACGGATACAGAGAAGAGCCTCGTCTTTGATCTCCGATGGGAAGCAGGCCCAGGAGACGGTGAAACAATAACTTGCGTAGAAGTGTCCAGCTATGGGTGAGGATCTGAGAGTTCTTCACTAACTGGAGCATCTTCCCTCCGACTTGAAGCATGGTGGATGACTGCTCTGTCCTCGGTCAAGGTAATGGCTGCCCATTACTGAGCGTACCTGGYACCTCCTGTATCAACGGTGCGCACACACAAAAACCTTGCGTACGCCATTTTCCACGCAAAACTCCAGATGTATCAAAACTGAAATGAACGTGCAGAGGAGGGTGTGGCTGTTGGTGACTTGGGCTCTCACAATACCGTGTTTTTTTCAAGTTTTTCCTCAAGAAATGTTGGATATTTTTCGTGGAACAAGTAATTTCAATGTTTTACAAGAAGAATTACTGAACTAAAAGACTGGATGGTTTTGGAAAGAGCTGATATTTGATGGATCATCAGCTTTGGCCTTCCTCCTGATGAGTGACTTTGCCTGAGTGGATCACCTATTTAGGCCTTTGGCTTCTTTTCAATCAACAATAATCCACAAAAAAACAGGTATGTCACGAAGTAGTAGCATGAAATCACTTCATAATGAAGATGATTATGTCACTATTGAAGTTTTGAAAGACATGTTGGAAGAACAAAAAGTTTATATTGGTATGCTTGATAGACAAGAATCAAGCTACATGACTTTAATTAAAACAATGCTGGATTCTGTAAACACCAGAATTGATGGAATCATTAAAGATGTGCAGGAGGTGAAAACCAGCCTTCAGTTCTCCAAGCTCAGATTGACGATCTTAGGGCAATGGAGAAGAAGGTGGATTCATTTGGCTCTCGACTGCAGCAGCTGTCCTTGCTGTGCACTAACTCTGAAGGATCTTGCATCAAAAATTGATTCTCTTGATAAGCTGAGTCGCAGAAATAATCTGATAATCGATGGCTTAATCCAGGATAACYCATTTGAATCATGGCTGGACTCTTGAGAAGAAGGTGAAGGAACTTTTTAAGGACAAGTTTAAAATCGATCCAAAATCTATTGAAATTGAAAGAGCTCATCGTGTTGGAAATTTGAAACAGCAAACAACAGCAAAACCAAGACCAATTGTTGTAAAATTTCTACGTTACAAGGACAAAGAACTTATTCTCACAAAGGCAAAAACTCATGTGAAAAACACTGGAGTCTATGTTAATGAGGACTTCTCCGAACGCATTAGAAAGAAGAGGGCTGAGCTGCTTCCAGCTATGAAGCAGACCAGAGAGAGGGGTAACTTTGCTGTTATCAGCTATGATCGCCTCATAGTGAAACCCCGACAGCAACATCAGACGGCAGCTACAAGTGAAGTTTGAATCATCCCTTCTCTTTGCACATGCATGATGATGTCTTCTGATCTAGCCCACGTTTATGATGATTTCTCCTGATACAGATCAAAACAGTATTCTTCAATTACAACAGAGTTATTTTAGGCTTCTCTGAATACTACTGTGAAAGTAATTTTAGTGTTTTGGTAAATTCTCTTGGTCTTATCTTTCTTTTCTTCATTTAAATGTTCGTAGTTTGTCAAAAAACTTTGAGGGTTTAACTATTTGCCTTGAAAATCTAAATCATACCTTTAATGTGACGGGGCTAACTGAACTGAAACATGGCTGACTGACAATACAGCTGGGAATTTTCATCTAGATTATTATAAACATACACTCACCGGCCACTTTATTAGGTACACCAGTCCAACTGCTCGTTAACACTTAATTTCTAATCAGCCAATCAC
>NW_013952417.1:1548919-1550400 GCF_001266775.1 Austrofundulus limnaeus | reverse complement strand
GTGATTGGCTGATTAGAAATTAAGTGTTAACGAGCAGTTGGACAGGTGTACCTAATAAAGTGGCCGGTGAGCGTATTTTCAGATGTAGGAAGGGTGGGTGGAGCGGTTTCTCTATTAATTCTAATCTACATTATAAAGAAAGACATGATATTGAAGATCTTTTTGCATATTCTTCAGAAGTAGTAGCAGTTGAAACTAATTCAGCAATAATTTTATGTCTTTATAGACAACCTAATAGTGACCTCTCTGCATTTAGTACTGATATCACAAACGTTTTAGATATAATCTGTAATGAAAGAAAAAACTGTTACATAATGGGTGACTTTAATGTTAATATTGAAAATAATGAGAGAAATAATCAAGGAATTTACTGAAACTATGTATTCCTACAGCTTTAATCCTATGATTTCAGTCCCCACCAGAGTGACTAATACTTCAGCAACTCATAGATAATATTTTACCAATTTGTATAACAGGACTATGAAATCTGGTGTCCTATGCATAGATGTGGCAGATCACTGTCCTATATTTTTGATCACTGTTAATGAGTGAAAAATGTCCCCCTTTACAAAACATTATACTGTATATAGACGAACTTGTAGTGAAAGAAATGTTTTAAATTTTAGACACTCTGTAAGTCAGTTATCGTGGAAGGAAGTCTAGTTGATGCTCAGAAGGCCTTTTCACTATTCATAAAAAATGTTACTCAGGTTTATAACTCATGTTTTCCTTTACAATCAGTATCTTCAAAACACAAACTGTCCAAATCAAGGATAACTCCAGCTATTATAAAGTCACTGAAAAATAAAAAATAGATTATATAAAAGATATCTTCTTTGTCCTACTCCTTATAATCAGTTTCAGTTTAAAAATATAAAAATAGATTAAATCATGTCATATGAGGAGCAAAAATTCACTATTACAATGTGAAATTTGTTGAACAAAAAAAAAAAAAACCAATATATATTACTTGTGGGGAACCATCAATTGTATTCTTAACAAAAAACATACCAAAAAGCAGGTTTTAGATGAATTTTAGATCGACGATTCTATAGTCTCAGATCCGCAACAAATTTCTAAAAGATTTACTGCTTTTTTATTATTTGTTATTATAAGAATATATAACTTATAGTAAAGTTATAAAAGCATATATAATCAGACCTAAAATTTTATTCAGCTTTATTAACAGTATTATTTATGCTTCTGCTGTGAGCCATGAGGACCTTTGAAATAAAAAACTTGAATCTTAAATAAAAGTTCACGCATCTCCATCCATCTCCTTCCTCCTCAGATGACCCTGACCCACAGACCCCTCCCTGACCCACAGACCCCTCCCTGACCCACAGACCCCTCCCTGACCCACAGATCCCTTCCTGACCCACAGACCCCTCCCTGACCCACAGACCCCTTCCTGACCCACAGACCCCTCCCTGACCCACAGACCCCTCCCTGACCCACAGACCCCTCCCTGACCCACAGAC
>NW_013952417.1:1545140-1546539 GCF_001266775.1 Austrofundulus limnaeus | reverse complement strand
CCACCATTATATCCATAATAATCCACCATTATTTGCAAAAAAAATTCTTTAAAAGTCAGACAAAATGATTTTCTCAATTTTTTTTCACATTTTGTCTCTCATAGTTGAGGTCTACCTATGATGTCAATTACAGGCCTCTCTCATCTTTTTAAGTGGGAGAACTTGCACAATTGGTGACTGACTAAATACTTATTTTRCCCACTGTAACTAATGGTGCTTGATGAATGGGACGCCATTCCACATTAGTGTATGACCAAATTGATGAGCAGCATGAGGACGTGCCAGGCTGTTGTGGCTGCGTATGGTTCCTACTGAGGCCTCTGTTTGTTAAATGAATAAAATATACAGGATTAGTTTTTGCACAGTCCAGGTAAAATATCATTTGTGTTCCAGTTGTGATGCTTTTGACAGGGTTCTGCATTCAGGACAAAGCCACGTTTTTTTCGGCAACGCTTTAAGTCCCTGACAGGTCAGATGGAAATTCTTTATCTTACATGTGTCACTCTGACATTTAATAATAATGCCTTTCCTGGTTGTGCGGCAGTAACAAAATGGTTCAATCAGGGCCGTGATTTCATCCTCTGTTGGGTGTTTTTGTCTCGAATACCACTTCACCATAAGTTCTGGCAGGACAGCATGGATGTAGAAAGCTTTACTAGCCTCCACACATTTTTGCCAGAAATTCTCATCAGGGAAGATGCGTTCGATGTGTATGTTTGTTGGAATACAAACCACAAAGTCACAGTATTTTTTATTTGTAATGTGTAGCTGAGTTTGTACCTGGTAAAAGAAATCATGATCAGTTTTTAGTCTCATGGAACCGTTGACTAGGTGCAAGCAAAAATCTAAAACTTTTGGAAGCTCCCCCTCGGTTGTTTTTAGGAAACACAATGAACACATCACCTCAACTATGCCTTCACCACAGCACAGACATGTCACATAACCATCGGGCACTGCTGCCATGTGCGGATAAAGTGGATTGATGTTTAGGCCTGTTTCGTTGCTTATTTCAGCCTGTTTGTGTGTCAGTTTGTGAAGTTCTTCATACAACTTCCACGATGTGGATTCGTGGTTGCAGACCCACCTGAAAAACACAATAAATGACAATTATCAATAGATGAACGGAAATGGCAAAATAAGTCAAGTTAGAAAAAGTAACACAAAAACAAAAATACATGTGTTTGGTTATTTATTTCTTTGTTCTAACAATGCTTCTTGGTAAAACGTTTATATAGTTGGAAAGCCAGTTTACCTCCCCTTAAAGGGGCAGTGGGTAACTTTTATAAAAATATATATATTTTACATATTTGGTACAACTGTCACAATGGGRCTCATGCAAGAACATGTTCGTATTCTTATCCTAAATTTCTCTTACTTTTGTTCGTACAAAGGGTTCGTA
>NW_013952417.1:1541287-1544790 GCF_001266775.1 Austrofundulus limnaeus | reverse complement strand
AAAGAAAATTTGTCATTTTTAGCAGGTCAGCTGTGGGATAAAAAGAGCTGCTAAAAGTATAAACAACTGTGTTAAATCATTTTCATTTATTCAGAAGACACAGCGCAGCGCTGCGCACCGTAGCCAAAAGTTAAAGCATCTGTGATCTACTGGTATAAAACATGAGTTCTGTTGTGTGCCGTTGTGTCCACTAAGCAGCAGATACGATCGAGTAGTTAGTTTTTATCCTTTTTCCTCTTGATGAGGAGGTAACAGCAGTGGATCATAGCATTACAGGGAACACTTATCTTTAAAAGCTCACGCTTGAGTTTGTAATCAGCATTTCTAACCTGAGGATATTCAAGAGCCAGCATCAGAAATGAGAAGATGGAGGTTACAAAAGAGAAATGTACATTTATCCCATTTTACTGCCAAGACCGAGAGAGGAAAGACCACCTCCATACGACAGCTAGCTGGAAGCTAACACAGCAGCTGGTAAAGGCAGGTGTGTGTGCGTGCACGTTTGTGTTATATGAAATGTTTTTATGCGACCTTGTCATGAGTTTTATGCAAAAGTAAAACTTGTTAGAGTGTACAGTATATTACAGTGTAGACTAAAGCCGAGCGACGAGCGCACCCCCCTCCCACCGAGCACCGAGAGCAGCAGAACCTCTGCCTGATAATCATTACGTTTTCAGTTCACTAACTTCGGGGAAAACGATCCAAACCATACAAGTAGCCCATCGATTTAAAGCCCAGACTCTGCTCTTTCCAACCAATATAAGTGTCACAGCTCTACGTGAAAAATTCACAGAACAAGCAGCCACAGAATAGCAAAAAAGGTTAAATTCTGGAACCATAAACACGAACGTCTTTCCTTTGTTTTTATTGCTTTAATCCACTTTGGAGTGATTTTTTTTTCCACTTGGCTGGACCTGTACGTCTCCTGTGTTAATGCTGGTACATGTAATATGTTAATTCTGTACTGTGGAGATCATTAAGAGTCGTTGTCGGGTGAAAAAATCTTTCACTAACACTGTGTTGACTGTGAACCGGAAGTGTTGGGAATGGCATCCAGTGCTGGCCCAGAAGTRCATGGCATATAGGCTATTAGAGCCTGGGGGACTTACTGGTGTCAATCAAGCTTGTGAACAAGCTGCTCACACCCTTCCCCTGACCCGCAGCGCACACACTTATGCAAACGCGAGTTTGCAGTGTGTGCTACAGTGTGTGAGCAGAAAATAAGCTAATGTTACAGGAAAAATGCCAATTTCTCGAGTGCTGCCTGTTCAGAAAACAAAGACAGGTAATCAGAAAAAGACCCAGGACGAAATCCAAGTTAAAAAGAAAGAATTACATCGAACCCGGAATAAAATGAGAGTAAACATCAGAGTGGCTTTTTCAGAAGTGGAGGGAGCTACGCATACTGGAAGGATTCAAAACTGATGGRGAGTCAGCCATATTTATGCTTGACAAGTAAGTACCTCTGCTTGATTTGTTTTATTTTTAATAATTACWCAACAAAGATAGTGGCGGTCACAGTATTACCAGTGATAGCAAAAAAAAAAAAAAAAAAGCTATTTACAATAGATAGTAGCCAAAACAGTCTAACAGTTAGCTTGCAGCGCTGCAGGAATGTTGCAGCAGGCCAGGTTATGATAAACATCAACATTACCAGCTAACTCTTTCAACCTCAGTATATAAGCCAAAGGTGAGCTATTCTGGTTGTCGAGGGCTGCAGCCCTGCATGTTTTACTTTTATCCCTGCTCCAAAATGGCTCTTTCAAGTTCTGCAAGAGCCTGATAATCACCCATTCATTCAAATCAGGTGTGTTGGAGCAGAGAAACCAGGAAAACATGCAGGGCCCGATACCCGAGCCACCTCAACTGGCTCCTCTCGACGTGGAGGAGCAGCGGCTCTAATTTGAGTCTCTCCCGGATGACCAAGCTTCTCATCCTATCTTTAAGGGAGAGCTCAGACACCCTGCGGAGGAAACTCATTCGGCCGCTTGTATCCGCGATCTTGTTCTTTTGGTCACTACCTAAAGCTCGTGACCATGGATCAGGGTAGTAATGAAGACCAGCTAATAAATCGAGAGCTTCGCCTTTTGGATCACTTCTTGATTTACCATGATGGATTGGTACAGCGCCTGTTTCACTGCAGACGCAGAAACTATTGATCTCCTGCTCCATACTTCCCTCATTCGTGAACAAAACCCCCCACTTGGGGTATGACCAAAGTTTGGTCCGTCAATTGGTTCATTCATTAGCACAATGGCTCAGTGGTTAGCACCAACGCCTCACAGCAAGAAGGTCCTGGGTTCGATCTCCGGTTTGGACCTGGGGTTTTCTGTGCGGAGTTTGCATGTTCTCCTCGTGCTTGCGTGGGTTTTCTCCGGGTACTCCGGTTTCCCCCCCACCCCCAAAAACATGTACAACAGGTTGCCTTCAGGCCCAGGCCGCCCTTGAAAAAGAGATCTGAGATCTCAATGGGACTTGCCTGGTTAAATAACGGTAAATAGATAAATAAAATAAATAATGGGATTGAGTAGGCTATGAAGGACGCACAGGACACATCCTTCAAATCTGGGCAAAAGAAGGATGAATTTGTCTGCCTCATTTCGAGGAGCCTTTGAACTCAGACAGGGCTAGCCTCTGTGTTATGACATAATCGGCATACAAATGTGGCCTTCCAAAGATGCAGCCCCTGAATTCAGACAGAATTGTTGTTATGAGCGGACAATCTCACATTGTCATCAGTTTATGACATTACTTAGCCGCGGCACCGTGTTGCCCCCACCATCTGCTGGCCCAGAGCTCTGCTACTACCTCGCTCAGCAGCACAATGGCACACCAGACTTGGGCTCTTATAGATCCCTCATGTCTGTTTGGGGTGTCCTCTGAATGGACAGAGGCAACCAGAATACATCTCAGTCCTGGACCAAGGTGACTTGCAACCTATGAATATACCTCTGTTACTTAATACTTAAAAGCATTTTCATCATAAATGTGGGATGAGTTATAAATACACAAGTTTTCCAGCAGCTTTACTGCTTAGAAGTATTGTTACATTAAAAAAACAATTAACCAAACAATATTTTTGTAACATTTTCTGCCAAGTTTAGGTTTAAAACCTTATAAAAGACTCATACTTAGTTGTTTCAGTTGAACATGTCATATCTGGATAGCAGATGGTTCTGATCAGACTCAGAGGAGGGTCAGCAAGTTTTGTCTGGCAGACTGATTTCAGTGTTGAAGCTGTTATTCTTCCTGTTTCTTGTTTCAACCGTTGCCTGGACTGAATGAAGCCCCTCGTCTGTTCCTCAATGATTGTTGCCTGTAAAGACAATGAAGTTCCAAGTTACTTTCAGTTAAAATGGCAATTATAAATTTGCTTAGCGCGTTTGAGAATATATTTTTAATATTTCATTTAAAATATTTGTACAGAATACAGATTTTTTACACGTGTCACTGTCAATATAGAATCTGTCTTGAGTTTGTTACTTTTTACAAAAAAAAAAAAA
>NW_013952417.1:1538600-1540714 GCF_001266775.1 Austrofundulus limnaeus | reverse complement strand
ACCATAATAAAGTATCTATTTATTTAAATACTATACCATGATAAAGTATCTATTTATTTAAATACTATACCATGATAAAGTATCTATATATTTAAATACTATACCATAATAAAGTATCTACGTCACCGTTAGTTGTTATTAAAATGCTGTTTTTATGTTAAAATAGAAAATAAACTTATCTTCTCATCACTTTCTCTTCTAAACGCCTTGAAATTGGCCTCTGTCTCTTTAAGAACCTCCTTCTGCTTCTGTCCCACCCAGTTCAGTGTGGGGGTCGCATGTGTGCTATGATGCAGTTTACTTGGCATCTGAAAATACATTTCCTCAAAGGTATTTGAATCTGAAAAGAGCTTCACTGAGTGAGAAGTAGTGGATCTCCGCAGACAGTTAAGTTTCACTTTCACTTTCAGTTTCACTCTTTGCTCTGTTACTGCAGAGAGCCTGCAGGAGTCATGGGCGGGGGGGATGTTTCACGCGTGCGCCATGATGCAGTTTACTTGGCATCTAAAAATACATTTCCTCAAAGGTATTTGAATCTGAAAAGAGTTTCACTGAGTGAGAAGTAGTGGATCTCAGCAGACAGCTTAAGTTTCACTTTCAGTTTGCTTTCTTACTGCCGAGAGCCTGCAGGAGTTAAGGGCGGGGTGTGTGGGGTGGGGAGGTGTGCTCCGTGATGAGAAAGTTCGGCTTAAAGACATATCCCAGGGGCGTTTCTGGTCCCCACCTGTTGTTTTCCTCTGCATGGCTGCCTAAAAATGCTGCAGTATTTCTCAAACGTGCATGAAGGCTTTGGGCATGTTTTTATGAGAATGTAACATTATAACATGATATAAAACTCAAAAAAGTTGATTTTACATGATATTGCCCCTTTAAATGATAAAAAAAAATTACGAACTAAAGTTTTACAATGGCTGTCAAAAGACATAGAACRATCAAAGATAACACCCAGATTTATGAGACTATTTTTCACTGAAGGGGTTAAAAAAGCAAGGTGCTGCCTGATTACAGGGATTTTATCATCAGGGGCCATAATAAGAGTTTCAGTCTTGTTTGCATTTAACTGCAGGTAGTTGTTGTTCAGCCATATTTTGACTTCTGACAGACAGTTAAGTTCAGAAAGTTTGAAGAACTCAGAGGCTCGAAAGGAACAGTACAACTGTATGTCATCAGCATACAGATGGTAGGACACATTACTGTAACATTTTAAAATACCTCCTAAAGGTATAAGTACAATAAAGAGGACTGGACCCAAAACTGAACCTTGGGGTACCCAACAAGACAGCGGTGCAACATCAGAGTAAAACTGATTCATAAAAACCATAAAAGACCGTTCAGATACTGTAAATAAGAGGTGAACCAGTTTAACACAGAGCCAGAAATACCAAACAAATCTCTGTCTGCTGACAAGAACAGTGATCCACAGTGTCGAAGGCTGAAGTTATGTCCAATAAAACCAGCACAGTGTAGTTTTCAGAGTCAGCTGCTATCAGCAAGTCACTTGCAACTTTTAATAAAGCTGTTTCAGTGGAGTGCAATTCGCGAAATCCAGAGTGAAAAACATCCATAATGTCATTTTCCTCCAAAAAGCAAATCAATTGTTCAGCTACAACCTTCAAGGATTTTTGATAAAGATGGTAGTTTGGAGATCGGTCTGTAGCTTTCAGGCAGAGAAGAGTCCAAATTAGGCTTTTTTAACAGAGGACAGACAACAGCTGTTTTYAAGCAGTGGGGTACAGAACCAGAACCAAGACAGTAATGTGTCAGTTTTACAACACTTGGTTGAGGAGGCCCATGCACAGTAGGAGAAAGTAATACAATTTGTGACATTTGTAGCGCTACATGCATGCTTAAATTTTATTGGTAAAGTGTAGTTTCTCCTTAAAACAATGAGGCAATCTCTATACATGTAGCCGAAGTCAGAGGTCCGAGGGGGGAAGCAACGTGGCCCACCCATCAGCTCCAGAACCCTTGTCAGAGCCAACAAAACCAAGCATCAATTCTGAACTCTGGAAAACAGAGTAGGATGTTGCACCCGAAAAGAAGTCTCTTGAGGGGGGTGGGGTGTGTGTGTGTGTGGGTGTGTGTGTGTGTGTGTGTGTGTGTGTGTGTGTGTG
>NW_013952417.1:1528652-1538560 GCF_001266775.1 Austrofundulus limnaeus | reverse complement strand
GTCCGGAGATCCAGCCTGTTGCACCATGGGTAGGGTTGGGTATTGAAAGGGTTTAATATTCGATGCCGGTGCTAAATCGATACTTTCAAAACGGTACAGATTCCTAAACGGTATTTAAATCGGTACTTAACCATTAATAATTTGTCTTTGCACCAAATATTCTTAAATCATTTGTTGTAGGCTGAAGTTTCTGCATCCTTTTGTAAAGTGACACCACACTTTGGACCGATTTGCTTTCGACATCTCGACTGCAACATGTAATGTATAATTGTTAACTGCAGCGGCACCTGTTTAGCCCCTCTCCATGAACTCCGTTCTACTCGATTCACTTTGGGTCGGGTCGGCTCTGCTCAGTGTCGTGTCTCTCCACACAGTGTGTCCCTCACTCTGTGGGTGTGATAATTTGCCGACCGTCCGCAGCGGCTTCAACTATTATGTTAAAAATAATAATAATAAAATAAAATACAAAAGCCATTGTGGTCTTACCGTTCGGACTTCATTTTTATTTATGTATTTATTTATTTATTACGACGGTGCTGTTTAGCTAAGTGCTTGTGTAACCGTTGGCGGCCAATTTGCTGGAAACCTCCCGTGCTCAGCTTCGTCTCCTCCACCTCTCTCCAGGAAATGCTTACAAGTTCTGCCTTTCTGATCACCAAAAAGACAGTTTTATTTCATCATGTTGTCATATCGCGCCGTGCGCTGGGACCTTTGACATTTGGATCGATTCGGTACCAATACGAGGTACCAGGGAATCGGTACCGGCACTTAACTGTACCAATTTTTGGTACTTTGTGTACGTTGTTTTTTTAATGATAAACTTTTTTTTTATTTAAAGGAGACCAATTATGGGTCCTAGAAATGTTTATGGCATGTCTGTGGGCTATCCAGACCATGTTCATTCAATTTAATGCACAAAATAATTCTCAGATAATAAAATTTCCCATTTTCTAGATCTGCCTGCTCTGACTTCCGTTCAGAACAAGGTGTTTATGTTAATGAGCTCTGTTGGTAACGCCCTCCAAACTCCGTCCTCGAGACTCAGCGTTTACATTAGCATGGCTAGAAATAGCAGAAGCTCCGTTGTACAACCGTATATACGAGACCCTGAGTCAGACCCTGAGGCAGAGTCATGGTCGGAGCTTTTTTTTTTCTCCCCCTCCTCCTGTGTCAGAGCTCTGCCCTCACTCTGCATGCTGTTACCAGGGCAGGTAATTGGAGCAGCAGTGGTCAAAATACCTCAGAAACTCGAGAAAATAGGCTAAAGATAAAAACAAAAGAGGTACATGAGAAAACGTGTTCATAACGAATGAAAATAAATAATTAAATTATTTGTGTCCATGTCAGTCTCAAACCCCTGTCACCCGCTCTCTGGTCCTACACTCTACCCATTGCCCTATTGGAAGGCTAGTTGTGAAATGAGCTGCACATTGCACAACAACAACCGTGACGGCTTTTTATACTGGAGGTGGAGCCTCACCTGGGGTTTGCTAGGTGAGGGGCTGAACGCAGGTTCCGGTGGGTTGTCGTACGGCTTGTGACATCACAAAATGTAGGAAGTATAAAACTTGACATTAATTTACATTAAAAATACATTTATTTACAGTAAACATGGCCCTGGGTGCAATTTTTTGGTCCTAGGACTGTTTTTTTTAAGAAGTACATACCCAAAGTTGAGTAAAAAAAAGCTTTAAAAAAGTGAATTTTGCGTAAAAGGTCCCCTTTAACATATTTCTCAATATATAAAATTTAACAAACATCAAAACAACATCCAGCTCTTTGTATTGTAACATCAGTTTTTAACAAATTTCTTTAAGGTGAAAACTCTTGAAAACAAGACTGTTTTGTCTTATTGTGAAAGTGGCGGTACTTTATTTACTTTGAGCAAGCAAATGCCGTGTTCACAAGATAATTAATCCACCAGATACAGAGACGGTCTGTTTGGCGACTTTTACTCCAAGAGCTGCGAGGCTTTCATGCTACATTCAGACTGAACTCTGTTTACTGAACCAGAGGCTGCTGACGTCATTACACTCTTGCGCGATGCTGCGTTCAGGACAAGCATGGAAAACTCAACACTCTTACGCCACTACGGTTGCAATGATGGGTTTAGGTACCGAAACATGGTACCATTTGATGTTACGTTAACAGGTTCTCGGTAGTTCCAACAGAATTCGGTCTGTAGTTAAAAAGGTATTGAATTCGGTACCCATCCCTAGCCGCGCACTCTTATTCCTAAACAAAAGCAGCTCTCTCCAGGAGGAAATTTGCTGTCAGTTAATCCAAGAGTTAACCCATGGGCAGAATTCTGCTAACGTCAAAATCATAAGCATGCTATACTCACTTCTACCCAAACCACCGGAGAGGAGGTTCTGAGACAGCGCGGCTGTGGAGCGCGCTTGGAGAGACGCATTGGGCCAAGACTGAACCAAGTCGAACCAGAACGTCTGGAGATTGTGTGCCGAGGATGTCACTGTTAACAGTGAACACCTGAGGGCGCAATTTAACAGCTTTCTTTGAGGCACTGAAATAAGGCACCGAAGTTAAGAGTTGTATATATTTTGGTCTGTGTACTACCGTTGATGTTCGCCCCTGTGCCATACCGGAACCGAGTTTCAGTACCCAACCCTAGCCATAGATGGTCTTACGACTGTGCCTCTGGCCTGTCTGGTGGGGAACCAGGCTGGGCAGGCCAGTACAGGGATTGGAACAACTCCTWCTCCGGCTTTGGAGCCTGATGTTAATGCTTTGGTCTCTGGAAAACCAGAGGACATTGTGCCTGGAGGCTTGGTGATGGTTTTTGCCTTGTTGCTGATTCTACCAGGAGTATCCAATACGAGGGTAGCCCCTTGGATGCAACTCATTGGGGAGGGGTTGGGGCTTCACAAGACTGGGGTTGGCGCCCCATTGTGGGTCATGAAAGACCAAGTGAGGGGTCTTTAGAAGATCAACAGAAACCAAAATAACTTAAGGACTGCCAACAGCACACATATGAAAACTACTATAATTCTCCGTGTTTGCATACTTCATCCAGCAACAGCTGAGGTCACAGGTCTTTGTGATTTTTGTTTCATGGGTCAAAGGGTAAAAAGGAACCACTGATCTAGGATATTTTATGTGGGTCATACATTTGATATTCAGAAAGATTACCAAAAAGGTTAATACTTTTAGAGCACACTGTACATATCTTTGTAAAATATTTCAATATTTTACCTGGTCAGGTGTAACTATTAAACGGGAGAAAGCGTTGGAACACTGATCTAGTAGGTCTGAAAATGAGAGTTGTGTGTTCACTTCGTCGTACAGATCTGTCAGAGGTGGTGGCAATTTTGGAGTTCTGAACTCCTCGCAGTAATCAGGCAGCACAGACAGGATTACGCTCTTAGCACCTGTAAAAAAGAAATCTATTATTAGCAAAAAAGCTTTCATTGAATTGATGCATATTGCCTGCCACCTTTCATGTCAGATTATCAATGAAAAATAACAGTTGTGGCTATTTTGATTAAATTTGTAACTGCTGTTAGGTGCAATGTCATGTAATAATCTTGAAGATCTTGCAGGATGGTTAGTGCATATTGTCAACATGTGCATATAAATAGTTCACTTGAACATTTTTGTGTTTTCTAAAGTGAATTAGTCATGACGGCAATTTTGAATTTGTTTGAATTCAAAAGTAAAACTGTTGTAGATGTAGACATAATACTTACTGAGTTGAATTTATAATATGTCCCATTCATTGGTGCATGAGATATTTTGCCAACATGACAGTCAAGTCAATGTCAGATTTTAATAAAGGGTAGACATAAGGAATTTTTTTTTGACAAAATCTGGTTGTTCGCAAAACATTTTATGTTCAAAACAAATTTCAAGAAAAATGTCATTTAAAAAGGTATATTGTTCTGTATACAAGTTTCTTACATACAAATGTTCTCAGTCAGCCAGGCCGACAGTTTCAGAAGCTACTTGAGTAAAACTTCCTCAATCTTCTCCTGTTCTTTGAAAAAGAGACACTCAGAGTATTTACTGCTCAGGGATTAAAGTAGCAAAAAAAGGTTACTCAACATTCATCTCCCTGCTTACAGGTCAAACATATTTAAATAGGAGTATACTGTGTACATGACCTTATTAGTTAGTTTAGTGTTCTTAGGACTGAAGACTTTCTAAAGAAAGAAAGTTCTTTGCACAGAAAAAATGTTTTGTCTTGTTTTTTTTAACAAAACTGACAAGTGTCTCCAAAAAATTATTGTTTAATTTAAAGGGATTAAAACAGGTAGAATTAAATTTTGAAGATATTTATGATAAACTACAAACAACTGAAGCTGATTCAGAGAATTCTGTGATTTTAGAAAAATAAAAAACAATGTCAAGCGTAGCTACGTCTTTGTTAGAATTTGGGGCATACAAACACAGTATTTCATCTTTAAGATAGCGCTGCTCCTTTGAGAATTAGGAGTCCACGCGCCAGTTGTACATTTCTGTAAGAAAACAACTACGCTTCAAACATTAATATTTAAATAATGAAAAGAGTTTAAACTTTGAAGTCCTGGGCTGGMCAAGAGATGCAACAGCCGCAGTCAAGCCGCCTCAGAGCTTCTGTTTTGAAAATAATGGTCAAGTGATCTCTCGCAGTTTTTTGTGCTCGTGAACACACGTTATTATGGAAATGCTGGGAGGTGCCTTCAGAAATAGCCTGGCTCTTGCCTTCCTATGCAGTTCCGCTCAATTCTAGTTTCCCTTCATTGCTCCATCTGGGATTTCTCCCATAGACAAGGATTTCTTCGTTAGAATTTTACCTGGGCCAATCAGCGAACAGAAGGAGGAGTTTAGATTGGCAACGTCAATTTTCTGTGAAGTGTCAGCTTGTAGTTTAGCAATGGTAGTGGAGGAAGTGAATGAAGCCAGTCTTTGTTGACAAGGCTTCCAAATTAAATTAAATTTGTCTGACAAAGCCTGCAGCACTCATTTACAGCCATCTCATTCGGCTTGGTACTTCGCTGCTTTCAGTAGGGATGTTTACAGCGCACGCAATTTCCAGTTAGCCTTTTAGCTTAGCCTCCTTCACAGTGGAGCTGTCCCACTGCATATGTCGTGGCCAACTATTAGCAATTGTGTAAATCAGTTCTAATTGTTTAAAATTTCAACAGAGCCCARGCCTCCAGCAAGAAATCGCTTCTCAATAYCCAGGAGTCCAGACCCTCTATACGGAGCAAAGCAAAGAACAAGAGGATGGTTTTTACCAGGCTACTTCAGAAACATAATATATAATCAAGTCCACCGGACAACCAGGAGGCGGGATCTGGTTGTCCAATGAAAAAAGATAGGTCGTCTCGGACAAACTAAATATCGCTTATGTCGACCCCTGTTAATACAGCATGTTAAAAAAGGCAACAAATGGCAATTAAAGTGCTGTACAACAATAATTACATAAAACAAACGTTTTCACACACACACATGCAAAAACATTTTCCTTTCATCAAAGGATAAAAATTGGTATGAATTTTTTTACTATTTTATTATGAAAAAAATTTGTTAAAAAATGTGTTCAGTGTTAACTACATAGAGAATCAATAAACTGAGTTTGACTAACCTGAATCAGCAACACTCTTATAAAACTGCTTAATTTCATCTTCGGTGGGTGCTGGTACATGTACAGGTGTATCTGAGCAGTTGTGGGTCGTCTGAAATAACAAACACAACTGTAAACATTCAATTTCAAAAATAAAAGACTTGGTTTTGCAATTCACAAACATACAGTAAAAGCCTATATTCAATTCAATTCAATTCAGTTTATTTAGCGCCAAGTCACAARGTACGTTGTCTCAGGGCACTGTACATGAARAAAAGAACTATCTAAAGAAGAAGCCAGCAGATTGTGTTGAATCACTTCATCACAGTCTCCCATCCTGAGCAAATGGTGGAGGAAAAACTCCCTGCTAATCAGGAAGAAACCTCCATCAGAACCAGGCTCAGGACAGGAGACCATCTGCCTCGACCTGGGTCGGCTGGGTTGGGGGACAGGAAAGAGACACAGGCAAACAAAGATATGTACCTTGTTCCTCTTTACTGGAGCCAAAAAATGATTGTCACATGTAGATTCAGTAAGGTATTGATGGTATGAGCACGCCACATCTTGTTGTATGCGCACACCTTAAAAAAAATCAGAATAACAATGTCAGTAAAAAAACTCATTATGACCCGATAATTATATGGAAAAAAATAATACTGCAACTTACAGGCATCAATTGCAAAAAGAGCAGCAACCACGTGTGAACAGGCCTCACTGAGCACGGACCCACATGTACAGTGAGAAGAAACTACATCTCCATCAGGCTGAATGATCACCCAGACATCATGAGGCTTTTTATTTGTGTCTTCTGATTGGTTCACCTGAATTTTAAAAGTATACTTTTACTGTCAATTTTACTGAACCTTTTTTTCTTGCCTTGTGTTTTCACTGTATACTGAGATGAGAAAATAAAGTCACATCTGTTACACTAGCACAGGACTGCAGAACATTGACAAATGTGTGATGTGCAATAATTAGGTTTAATATTGCAATCACAATATGAATTGCGAATAATAGTTGAACTGACCATAAATATTACTAGCAAAACAACTTGAAACATATTGSTTTATGATTCATTGCAGTCCAAGCAGTCATTCGTATTGTGCTGTGCTTACTGTTGCAATAATAAGTTTGTGAAATATTCTGATCAGAATATCGCTTAAGCAAGGCCAGGTTGCCACGGATCTATTGGTAAAATTCAAAATTGCATTAGCAATGGCCCACATAGCAAGACGGTACACCATTAAAAATAAAATAAAATTAAATAATAAGGTGTTAATGCAACAACAACTTAGCATACACCATTGCTACATTGGTGGTAAGCTGCAATTTTCTACACAAGTTTAGTGGATTAGCTTTTWCACTAACTTTAAAAAAATGTTAGTGGACCATTTAACTTCTGCTAAATTAGGGTTTTGCCAACTTTAACTTTGACTAATAAACTAACAACAGGTTGGTGTCAGTAAGAGAAGAATACCTGTGACGCAAACTGAATGACAGTCGACTTAGTGATGAGCTGTTAGGGTCATCTTCCATTAATTTTTATAAAACATAAAGATTAACTGTTGTACACACTATGTACCGCATACATTTTTAAAAAACAATGCAAAATGTGGACTCAGTCGTACAAACATAGAATTCCCAGTCAATAAACTTTCAATAAAGTATTAGTTATTATAGATTTAATTAATCTTACCTTACTAGTTATAATGAACTTATTTTTCTTGTTGCAGACCATTAATGTTCTAACCCAACCATCACAGAAGTATTTGTATGCATCAAGGCTTTTGTATTTCTTCAGAACTTCTCCACTGTAACCTACATTTTACAAAATCAGTTTATATCAGATATAGCATATATCCAATAAAGAGTATAATCATTTGACTACATTTAATTCATGAGAGAAACATACCTGGTAGATTGACGAGGTACAGGTATAAATCAGGATAGCTGAAGTCTGGTAACTCACTGATGGTGCAATSTTCAGCAGCTTTCTGTTCAACACAGGAGATTAAATATGGGTCCTCACCAACATCCGCGATCTTGGCTTCATAATGACGTCTGGCAACGTCGTCTAGTCCTCGGTAGTAATCGGATTCCATCTCATTACGATGAGAAATGCTACCCCGTGCAGTGTGTCAGGTCTTGTTTTGTTAAGCAAGCACACAAACTGGGTGATGGCGCCACACAACAAATCCAAAGCGTGTAACTAAAAACAGAAACACGACACAAATTATATCAGAAGTTCAATGAATGGAAAACAATAAAGAACTCAGACGAAGCTGAAGTTGGTTCCCAATTGTCAGGAAATGACTAAAGGGCGATTACACCTAATTTTTCACTACCTTGAGTATTTTTAATCTGCTCTAGTTTAAAAATTAAAATACTTGAACACTTCTGGACTACATCATTGTACACTGATTTCAGAATATTTAAAACTGAGTTTGTGCGGGGTTCGACAAGATTTTWGTTTTTTATCTACCCGGTCGGGCATTGGAGCTCTTTTTCAAGCAGCCCTGAAAAAGAAAATGTTCTCAGCCAGGCGGCAAGTGCCATTAGATTTGTCCGACCAGACTAAATAATTATTCTACACTTATAGAAGAATATTTAAAAACAAATTCGAGATTTGTGAAACCTTTATCTAATATATGAAACTTCAATAACTTTTTATGCATCTGGACCACACTAGACCTGGTCCTGATGCAAACCCACAACATGTAGACTCTTCAAACCTGGACTAGATCATTCTTCACTTATAATAGAATATTTAAAACCATGTTTGTGATTTGTGAAACCTCAATAATGGGTGATTACAAGACTTTTTACGCATTTGAATAACACTAGACTAGGGTTGGGCAATATTGGCAAAAAAAATAATCACGATTAATTGTGGTATTTAGCCGATAACGAATAATTTGACGATTAATCCCCTGGAGTCCCTGGACACCCTTATTTCGTAGTGATGACCAATTTAGTGGGAAAGATTTGGTCTTTGTAAAAAAAAAAAAAAATGCAAAATTGTGTGAAAATTACAGATTTCAGGATTTACATCATATTTTAAATTGTGTTGATAGAAAAATAAATTACAGAACTTTATTTTTAATGTTCGTCCTATTTGAAGCAGAGAGGAGCAACAAGCAGACTGACCAGAGTAATCCCCAGTCAGTCAGCCTGGTGGCATTAATCATATTAATCAAGTGCCAAAAAGTAATCGATTAATGTTTTTCTGGCGATTAATTGCACACGATACGATTATGCCCAACCCTACACTAGACCTGGTCCAGTTCCAAAACTACTACAACATCAGCACCCTGGACCCTTCATACGTGGACCCTCATTCTGCACTTCCAGTAGAATATTTAAAACGTTTTGGATTTGTGAAACCTTTACCTAATTTTTGAGCCTTTACTTGGTTAGTGTACATTTAATAAAGGGCCATATTAGTGCTTTTCTCATCTTCATTGTAGCTAGATGTGGTCTTGCATTTTGTTTAGCTGTGATATCTTCCTGCAGTTTGGCATCAACTGACATAATGCTGCCAACAACTTAACATTCACCTTTCCCTGCTATTAACTTCTTGATTTTCTTTAACAGAAAGTACTCGTATATCCAGGGTTGCACATAAAATTTGTGGTCTGGTTCTCAGGGGAGAACCGTAATAAGCTGTGTAAACARGCAATTTATTTGTTCAGGAGCTCTGAACCGTGGATGGTGTGACCGCGCGGTACAGCAGCCGTGGGTAACAAAGCTGAAGTTAGCTTCCTGTCATGTCACTTCCGATTCCAGCTTCCGATTCGGGAAATGACTAAAGGGATATTACAACTATTTTTTCACTACCTTGCGCATGTTTAACCTGCTCTAGCTCCAAAACTACAACACCTACACTCTTCAAATCTGGACTAGATTATTCTACACTAAAAGAAGAATATTTAAAAACACGTTTGGGATTTGGGAAAGCCTTGTCTGATTTGTGAAACTTCAACAAAGTTTGTTTTTCATCGTTTTTATTAGAGGTGTCCCGATACCGATACCAGTATCGGAATCGGATCCGATACCAGCATCAAGTACTCGTACTCGTACTCGTAAAAGCCAGCCGATACTCTTAACCGATACCACTTTTGTCCCCTCCTGCGCTGCGCTGCACAAAGGGTAAACAACAATCCATACCAGGCGGGGGCGCTAACGCATTGACAAGTTATTTCCGACCGCACCCCCGAATAACAGAAGAAGAACGATGAGAAGAAAAGAAGAAGAAGAAGGAACAAATCGGCAGTTTGGAGATATTTTAAGATCGACACGGAGGACACCACACAAGCAGACTGTCTGCTGTGCTCTGCTAAAC
>NW_013952417.1:1523203-1524905 GCF_001266775.1 Austrofundulus limnaeus | reverse complement strand
TTTTCAGGTAGTTCTAAAATGATTTTCTTAAATATACATCAGTCGTTACCCCTATTTCATTTAAATTCCAATCATTTTTCATTTTAAGAAGTCTCATGTCTACATTAACCTCATGAAATAGCCATGGAGGAATAACACTAATTGTATTAATCTGAGCTATCTTCTTATCCTCTAATACATATATTTTGGTCAGCTGACTTATCGTCCATCCAAATCCATTACTCTGGAACTTTGCATATTCCCAACAGTTTTGTAATTTAATTGATGTTACATTCTCTTCTTCATTACTTTTTTCATTTTCATCCAATATACTAAAGCTAATTTTATTCTTCTCATTTCCAGCGGAGTCTCTCCAGTCTCTATTAGAAGAGCATTAATAGGTGTCGTTTTCACCACTCCTGTACATATACGCAAAGCCCTACTCTGTAGTCTATCTATCTTTTGTAGTGTTGTTTTAGCTGCTGCTCCATYTATAAAACTGCCATAATCAATTATTGATCTCATAAGAGCCCTATATATGTTTAATAATGACTCTCTATCTGCACCAGTTATTTCCAGCCACAGCCTTTAGTAAATTTATAACTGGGTTGGGGGCTGTTTCTTGTGACGTCCCCGCTTTCTCCTCTTTCACTGATAAGGCCCCAGCCATTGTGCTTCTTTGTCTTGACTGGAGTTGTCGATCGTCAAAGCCTCCTGCACGCGTTACAGGACAGGGATGGGGTCTCGACGATTGTAGCTACTTACCCTGAGCTTGCTGTGTTCATTTCAGCAGCTCCTGCTGCAGAGTCCTCTCCTTCTTCCACCCCTCGAGTGGTGTGATGTGAAGGATGTGTGCTGCTGGCTCTCTTTTAGCACACTCCATACTGTATATATAAATATATATATATGGAGGCGGGGGAATCGAACCCCGGTCTCGGGGAATCGAACCCTGGTCTCCCGCGTGACAGGCGGGGATACTCACCACTATACCAGTATACATCATTCATCAACACGTGTTCAACGTTTTCTTTTTCTCCACATCCTTCACATTTATCATTGTTTGTCCCCCCAGTTATATATATAAAATGCAATTTAAATAGGTATGACCTACTCTTAATCTCATCATTATTTCTTCTCTTCTGTTTCTCTCACTAATATTTTAACACTGAATTTTTGTATTTCATATAAACTCCTTGCTTTTTTATCTTCATTCCACCTTTTTTGCCATATTTCCGTTTCTTTACTCTTAATTACTGATTTCCCTTTTCCTTTCCCAAAATGAATTCTAATTGTTATTACCCTCTCTAAAGCCCTTTCTCTAATTCGTCTGACTTTTCATTGCCTTTTACGCCTTCATGTACTGGTACCCAACAAAACCAAATATCGATGCCAGCCCTGTGTAACCTAAATAAACTGTGTTGAATTTCTATTACTAAATCTTTCCTATTATTTCCTTTTCCTTGAATCCTTTCAATTACTGCTTTGGGGTCTGTGCACCTATGAATTCGTGTGTTTTGATTTTCAAACTGTTTGTTGCTTGAAAGCAAACTGAATGAAAAGCAGGTTTTCTTCTGATTTGACTGCATCTCGTCCCTGAAGCTACAACAACAATGGCAGCATAACAAACATTCACCACCAGGTGGCTCATTTAGTCACTTATACAGAGTGAACAGGTGGGTCCAGTTTGATTAATATACAGGTGCTGGTCATAAAATTAGAATAT
>NW_013952417.1:1520113-1521667 GCF_001266775.1 Austrofundulus limnaeus | reverse complement strand
TATAATATACAAGTTTCACTTTTTAAATGGAATTACTGAAATAAATCTACTTTTTCATGATATTCTAATTTTATGACCAGCACCAGTATAGTATTTTACATTTTCAGACTTGAAAACCTAACATTTCTGGTCGACCATTCAGCAACAAAGTATGACTTGTCATACTTAAACTTTACCACTGCTTTTGTTGTCACCGTTTAATTATACTTTTCCACATAATTCAATTTATTCATATTTAAAAACCAACGTTTAAGTGTGACCAAAAGCTGAAGTTATGCTTTCAGATAAGTGTTTAGGCCTTCACCAGATTCATTCCTGGATGGCTTTCCAATTTTAACACTGAACTTTCTGTCCCTGTCACTCAAATTAAGATGCAGCTCTTCTTTTTGTATTTTTAATATTTTTCATTTTAGTTTTAGTTTTATTAACCTTATTGTCCCCCAGAGGGGAAATTAATTCAGTTGTGTGGGTGTTTGCGGAGTAATGTCACTGAAGTTACTCTGAGGTGAGATTATTTGCTCGTGAATTACGATGTGAATATTCTCTGACTCTCCCACATTATCATCAATTTGTGTGTACTCATTGCAAACTATGAAATCAAACATTAAAAAAGGTTATTCTGAACTGTATCAAATGGTGCAGTTTGAACGAGTTTAATCCAGTAGTTTCCCAGATGTACAATACTGCCGATATGCATTTCTGAAATGCAGGTATGCACTCAATGTAAACAAAGCACTTGCATTTTACTTTGCTCAACATATCGAAGTGCAAACAACAATGCATAAAAATAGTCAGACTTCTGTTTACCAAATGATGTCACCCTTATCAACCCATTGGCTTTTTGCGTAGGTAAACAAACACATGTGGTAGTTAACAGCTAATGACATTTTGTTGACATTTTTTTTTTTACCTTTGGGAACATATTATGCAGATTTTTTCATTCTGTGATTCTTTTTAAATCTGCCTTCATGACATTTTGAGAACCTTGATTAGACGTTCACCCTGTACGTACATTCACGCCCACTTATAACAACAAATAATTTTCAAGTGTCCTTGCATTAAAAAGAATGAATGGTTTAACTGGATAGCCTTGCTTTTAAAAGCATTTTTGTAGTTGTGAAACAGCAATGATCAATAACACCTTTGACTTTATCCGGTTTAAAACGTATTTGCTCTGCATGGTTGCTTTAATACTTTTGCTAATTAAAAATCTAGAAAAGATCAAATAGGTTGCTCAGGTCCTGATTAAGAATAAGTCTAGTTCATATTTTATGTTACACTTGTACATTTAATTTGTAATCATTCATTAAAAAACAGTTATTTCTCACTTGCTCCACATTTTAAATTACTTTCTCTTTTTGTTACCCATTTTCAAGATTTGTAAGGTTATTATAATCAAATTAAATAGTGTTTTATTTAAAATTTTGTGATAAAAGTGTTAATAAAATACAATTTAAAAGTTTTGTGTTCTCATTTGCTTTAATTGCTGGGTTGTAGTCACATGACCTGGATGACATGTGAATGTCAGATGGGGGGCAGGAAGTGATTTGCTCT
>NW_013952417.1:1517032-1519083 GCF_001266775.1 Austrofundulus limnaeus | reverse complement strand
ATGTGTATATATGTGTACGTTTAGGATATGATTCATATTGTCTTAATAAAAAAGGACTTGTTAAATAATCTGGAGGATTTACCCTGTGTTGAGGCGATCAACATAAACTACTATCTGGTGCTGCACACGTTATAGGCTACGACGAGCCAGATGAAAGCTTTCAAAAGCCTCAGAGCTACAATAATTTTGTTTCAGGTTGGGTCAAACATTTAGGATCCAAAGAAACTTTAAATGTCTGTTGACTTGTTTCTGCCTGAGTGAGTTGTGCTGTTTTAAGTAGTTAGCCTATGATAACAATGCTAATGCTAACGCCAACAAGAAGTTACACCTGTTATTTCTATGTGCTTAGATCTACTTGCAGATAATTTATTTAGCTTCTGTAAACCTAAATTCAAGTATCCAGGAAAATATCTGACTATGATTTAAATAATACAATCCTTATGTGTAAGAAAGTGGTCACTGCAAACTGTTGCATTGTTCGTTTCCGCCCCTCCTGTTTTTAGCCCTAGATTGTCATCCACTTTTGTCCTATTTTTTTCCTGCAAGTTTTTAAAATTTAACTCCCTTGTGACASACTACTTTCAGAACATGAAAAAAAKCCTTTGATATTTCTCCTGATTAGAGTGGTTGTAACACACAGAATTTAGGCATTTTGACACTGAATCAACAGAAGGAAACATGGCTTCCTTTACTTCCTGCRCCCATCTGCATTTCATGACATCAACACTACATCATCTGCAACCCAGCAATTTACAATTTAATTTTAGAGACCAAAATGGTTCGATTAAACAACTCTCCGAGAGGACGTGATTTATRGCAAAATGGCTTGCCATACTCGCACAGCTATTGGACAAAGAAAACTGAAACGCTGTAATGTCATTGGCTAGCGTGGCACTATCCCCAAAATCTGACGAATCAAAACTTTGGTAGGCGGGGCTTAAGTGCTGGTGACAGAGGGAGGGGGAAGTGTTGGTTAGTGCCGCCGTCTGTTGCTGCTGCTGGGTACAGACGGAGTTTCAAAGGTCGGGCTGGTTCAGTCGGTGCTGTGTTGACCGGACTTCGGTGTTTACTTCTGTTTTAAACAAGCCCCTCTGGATCGACCGGTGAGTTTTGTATCTCGAGTGATTTAAATTAAGCTTGCTGTGGAGTTAATGTTAATGTAACTTGGACGTAGCTGCGCGTCCTGTCAAATCAATACAGAGACGATAGATGGAAGCGCTAACGTGTTAGCTAACTCCTGTATCATTGCTTTGATACGTGGTGGTGTGCGTGCAGTGCGGAACAAATGTTCGTGTTCCCCTTGAACCTTTTGAAGTTGAACCGACAGCAGTGCCGGCGTTATTTCACTTAAAGTTCTCTTTATCTTTATCTTTGATGTCTGAGTTGATTTTATTTGGACAAACTGAGTGAGTGGGAAAAGCTGTAGGACGCAGAGTGACAACACTACAGGCAGGTGGCTGAAGTCGAATATTCTTTAAATATCTTAATACATGTCGCCTGTGAAACCTGTTACCTTTTGGCTGCAGCAGACACATAAAAGCTATAGTCTGTGAGGTGAACTTGTTTTTAAGTGAACGACTTCTGGTCAGTGGTGAAATACTCCTCATTCCTTCATAAACAATAGTTAATTGCGTGTAATTAATTAGCACCAGCATTTCCAGTCTTCAGAGTTATGACTTGAATGGTGACACCTCTATGTTTATTGTTTTGTTGTTTGAGAAATTGATGGAGACTTGAAATTTTGCTAGAACTAGTGTCAAAATGAATTTCAGTTTCAAGCTGTGATATGCATAACTCAGAAAATTATTCCTAACATTTTTTACTTTTGAAACCAGTTTGTGCTTTTTTTTCCACAGGTCTGAATCTTGAACTGAAAGTGTTCACTTTGTCTAAATCAGTGGTTCCCAAACTTTTTGTCTTCTGACCCACAAAATATCCACGGCAAAAAACTTGTGACCCCAAATATTACTGGTCTGAGTACACAAACTTCGTTAATAACCCTAAAAACACAGGCGTTTTGACAATCTAAACAGTTTTCACACAAAAAATAC
>NW_013952417.1:1510612-1512614 GCF_001266775.1 Austrofundulus limnaeus | reverse complement strand
ATATCGGGATATATCTTATCGTGACCCCTCTGTCATGATATGTATCGTATCGCCAAATTCTTGCCAATGCACAGCCCTAGTAATGAACACATTTGTAACATTTATTTAAAACACTTAGGAATCATTACAGATGACTTGGTCTGAATTAATATGCTGATCCGACACAATTTTCTTCTTAGTGAGAATGGAAATGCCTCTTAGACAATTCACATGCATTTTATGCACAGTGTGTTTACATGTACACGTTTACATCTACAGTACACAACAAAACCAAAAGGAAACTATAAAATGTTATGTTGTATAAAAGGTTATATGTGATTAGTTTTATCATTCAATCTTAAACCATAAATTCTCAAACTCACAAAAAACAAAAACATGTTCAAATACCCCTGATTTTGGAAAACTAAATGGAGTCATATTTTGATGTATTAAGGCAAGTTTCAATACCATGTAGTCAATTAAAAACCAGTCGTGGCAGGTCAAAGAAGATATTCCATAGATTCAGCACCTCAGTGTTGTGGTTGTATTTTATGTAAAGACAAATGTATCGTCCCAAACATTTATTACCACATAACCAAAGTGATGCAGGAGTAGGTGAGAAGCTGTCTCTACCTAAACACATCAGCCCAATACACAAACTGCACAGCAAACAGAGTGAGAGCCGCTGCGACAGGATGTGAGCATTAAAAGTGAAACGTAGGTGGGAAGTGTGCAGGGTCATGAGGCAGCGATGTTGTACACACACTTGTTCTCACTGACAAAATAAAGAGGCGGGCAGACAGAGTTTGGGCTAAAACAGGAACTCAGGGCTGGTATTTTACTGCGACATGGCCCTGTTCTGCTAAAGACAAATGACTCGTTCATCTGAGTTTAATAACAGGATGCTGGGAAGCAGTGATGCTGGTGAAAACTGATGACTCGAGAGGTCAAACATTCTGGAGCTTTAAAGACAATAAGCGGTTTGAGCAGCCAGGAATTTTTAAACCTGCTAACAAACTGTGAGCCTGAAAGGCTCCTTACAGCTAGGTGATAAACTTATTTATCCTAGGGAAAATTTTGAAAGGCAGTGTTGCCTTTGTGCCTATCAGCAAAATATCTCACACTACCAGTCAGATTTTAATGAAACTTTCAGATTATAATCACTGAGCGTACATCCATAGTTTTAGGAGTCGACCTGATTAAGATATTGAACTAAAATTTGGTGTGGTCATTAGCTGAAACAAAAACTGTCAGTTTTAGAGCTATTAGTCTATATTTTGATACACTTGTAGCTGAGAGTTATTTACAACAAATACTTGTTGCATCATCTCACGATATTGCAAATTGTGCTTAACAAGATTTTAAAGAGTTGATTAAAACATTTACACTTTCTTCTTTTTACAACATAAGATGATTTTTGTCTAAATCTCTTTGCATACCCTTTTAAAGAGTATTTACTAGTTTGTTTTTTTATGAAACACCAAGAATAATTCACCTATTAAACTAACTTATTGTGGAAAAAGCAGCAGCTCATTATCATCACAATGACCTTTGAATTCCCTTCAGTGAAAAGGATTTTACTCTATGTAGTTCTTTTATGAGATGGGTTGGGATTTGACCCAGCGACCTTCTTGCCTCTCAGCAAGAAGGTCGCTGGGTCAAATCCCAACCCGGGGACCTTTTTGTTTGCGTTTTCTCTGTGCATGCATGGGTTTTCTCCAGCTTCCTCCCACAGACCAAAAACATGACTGTTAYTAACTCTAAATTGTCTTGTGAGGTGAGAGAGRAAATGGTTGTTTGTCCCTGCCCTTCGCACAGTGACTGCTGGATATGGGCACCAGTGAGCCCTGTACCTGAAAGGAAGAAGCAGGTGTAGATAATGAAGGAATAGATAGTAGGGGTGTAAGAAAATATCGATACACTGAAATATCGCGATATTTCATTTCCCAATACTGTATCGATATTGTAAAGCCCTGTATCGATTTTTTTATTAAGGTTTAAAATGTCAACTTTCCTGCCAGCC
>NW_013952417.1:1508472-1510484 GCF_001266775.1 Austrofundulus limnaeus | reverse complement strand
ACCTCTTGAGGTCTTGAGGCCTTGCTTATAGTATTGCAATATATCGGGATATATCGTATCGTGACCCCTCTGTCATGATATGTATCGTATCGCCAAATTCTTGCCAATACACAGCCCTAATAGATAGTCACACAGCATGAAAAAAAAAACTATCACATGTCCTGGAGCCTTTTGGCGACCCATAAGGTGTGCTATGTGCAAATTAAATCCTCCTTCACACTTTTCACGGTCTCCGTCTCTCCTAAAATCTAAAACCTAAAATCTGTTAGCTGAGCAGCTAAGGCTCTGAAGTTTGCATTTTCTTTTCAAGACCAGATGGTGGCACTAGCAGAGTCAGCCTGGTTAACTGATTGCGGTTTAACTGTGCGATTATT
Source organism: Austrofundulus limnaeus (assembly GCF_001266775.1). NCBI lineage: Eukaryota > Metazoa > Chordata > Actinopteri > Cyprinodontiformes > Rivulidae > Austrofundulus > Austrofundulus limnaeus. The sequence goes on along the minus strand of NW_013952417.1, from coordinate 1,510,110 downwards.
GCTGATAACTGGAGGAGACATGCTAAACGAAGCCCACAGATGAAGAACTCAGGGACACAAGTAATCATCAGATTTTCTGTCTGATAAGAAATATACATTTAGTAACTATAACAAGGCTGCTATTTTTCATCAAATACACAAAATAGGTAATGCAGAGAGAGAAAAAAATGGAATTTACTACAAAATGCAGGTCATGGAATTTCTTAATGTTTTTACTTAACAAGTAATAATGTTCAAAATTAGCCGCAGTCGAGCTGAACGCTGTTTAGAGAAACATCCAGTCATTTATAAAACACAGCATCCTCCATCAGTAAATTAAATGTTATACCATTTTGTACAGGTTTTATATCACAAATTAACTATGAAAAAGAAAAATGTTTTCATTTACAAATGAAGCACTTTTTCCCCCATACAAAAGTAACCTTTTCTTTTCTTTCAGATGAAACACACCAAAGGAACTTTATTTTGAAAATACACTGGAAAGGATTTTTTAACATAAATTACTTCTTTTTGATAAATAGTTTTTACTACCTTAAATATTCCATTAGTTTTCAGAAAATTTAAAACATAATGTGGAGACGAAGACATTAAATAGGGCCGTATATATACACCTACAAACAACATAAACTGTATGCGTAAATGTCATAAATGCTGCACTTTGACCTCATGAAATCAAAAGTGAAATATGTGAAGACGACACGTCAGCAGCACCTGTGCCATCAGAAAACCCTTCAGGATTTCTGATGTGGAATCACAAAACAAGCTGTTATTTCCTGCTGAACTCTATCAATAAAATTTGCTGCTTTAAGACATTTGGGGCMTTGAGAATAGCTTAACTGCAAGATATCACATTACATGATCCATCCCTGTAGTTTAAAGCAGCTCATTTCAGCAGCTGAGTACTGATTTGTAACATGACCCAAATGGCTGCAGGCTTCCACATCAGAGGGAAGTGCTTGCTCACCTTGCATCAGATGCATATTTGTGTAATCTTGACAACAAACTGTTTTAGAGCAGTGGGGCCCAATCCTCAATCTCAACTCCTGATCCACTGTCCTCCATGTTTTGGTAGTTTCCCTGCTCTTCAGCAAGTCCAAGATCTGCAAAAAGCCTGTTAATCATTTATTCTGTCAAATCAGGTGTATTGGAGCAGAGAAAACATGTAGAATAGTGGCCTTCAAGGACCAAGAATGGGCACCACTGTTGTCGAGGGGTGCAGACGTCAACCTTTTAACACTTGATTTGTCAGACCATAAGGATAAGCACTCAAAGCATTCAACTCCTGTTTTATTTTCTGCCAAACTATAACAGGAGCCCAGTCAGTGCTAAACAACTCTGCCTAAAAAAATCTAATAATAATAATGAAGCAGTGCAGTGCAACAGAAATGATCTCCTACTCGCCTAAGGCAGAGTGTAAAACAAGTGCAGATTAAAAACCTCAAAGTGAACAAATAAATTGCAACTGATTATCAACAGTGTGAGGAGAGACCATATCCTGTTTTTTCTGTCACAGTAAATTAGCTCACGCGGTGAGAACACAAAATGTATGAAACTTAACAGTTTTTGCTCACATACAGTGGTTTGCAAAAGTATTCATACCCCTTGAACTTTTCCATATTTTGTCACATTACAACCACA
>NW_013952417.1:1503046-1506060 GCF_001266775.1 Austrofundulus limnaeus | reverse complement strand
GGTCTCTGCTACTGTTATTTTGTGGGTCAAAAGCTGAAAAGTTTGGGAACCACTGCACTTTGGTTCCCAAAGTTGGGCTTGGGACCCAATTATGGGTCACGAAGCACCTTATCTCCAGAAATCAATTTAAAGGGTAATAAAATAATTGCTGATGTAATATTTTCCCTATAACTATTACAAAAACACAAAATAGCTATAAATAAGTATTTACAGTTGTGTAGCTGTTTAGATTGTCAAAAAGCCTGTGTTTTTAGGGTTATTAACGAAGTTCATGTACTCAGACCAGTAATATTTGGGGTCACAAGTTTTTTGCCATGGATATTTTGTGGGTCAGAAGATAAAAAGTTTGGGAACCACTGTTACAGATGTTTGTTTGTTGCTTTTAATTAGAACAAGATCATGAAAATTACAACTGTGATTGAGTAAAAACTGTTAAGGATTACCACTTTACTCACAGAAAGTTGACTTTCTTTGACTTGTTTTAACTTTGAATTATGTTTTTGCTAGGGGTGAAGGTGGGGGTGGGGGGTGGGGGGGACAAAACAAAACCGCACATTATTGTCCAGTGTCCAATTGTTCCAAGTTGAGTCCACAGCTCCAATTTTACTGACTGTAACCAAAACAACGTGATCATTGCACTTAATCTTCACTGAAACAAGTGTGTAAATAGATTAAACATCACTCTAATAACAAGAGCAAAAATTAAATAGTAAGAAATTAATAGCTACATTTCCTACTGCTGCATTTCCACATTCTACAGTCTGAACATCATGTGGAGATAAGCCTCTCGCTCCTGCAGGGAGCACAGTTTTTAGCACTGCACACTTGTTTTTCAAAACAAAAGCTGTGCTCTGCTGTCTTCTGTCCATCAACCCCAGAGCTAATCCACAGGCAACATTCTGCTGATGTCAAAACCATAATCGTGCTGTCTTCGCTTCTGCCTGCTAGAACCACCGGAGAGGAGGTTCTGAAACTGGAACTATGGAGACACACTGGACTGAAGCCGAACCGAGCCGAACAGTAAAGCTGCTGCCAGGGTGGAGAGTAGAGTCTGGTTGTCTTTCTGGTTTAAAACGTACACGGTTCTGTGCCCCCACCGTTTTGCACTTATGGTGCATTTGAATTATACTCAGAATTCAGATTTTCCCAGTTCTTAGTGTTATTACTAACACAAAAAATTACTGTTCTACAGTGTATGACTGCAGAAAAATTAATGCTTATTGAGATTTCTGTTAGTGGTAACTAGATACTGATTACAGAAACGATAAAATGATAAAATCATCATTTTGTTTTGTTTTTTAAGCTCGGACACTTGATCTGACGATAAAAGATACAATTTCCGAGGTAAATGGAATGCAGCAGTAGCTTCAATGCTGTTTTTTTTAAATACTTTTATTTTCATTACAATTTCTCAAACTAAATAAAACATTTACAAACAAAAAACAAAGTCAACAGAGGAGAGGGAGGAGTTTACATTCAATAATTGGAACAGAAAGACATCAGATATTTACTTAAAACATTTCTTATAATACCCCGATATTGGCAATGACAAAACTAGTTATTAGTCATCTGAAGCCCAAAAACAAATCCACTTTCTCCATTTTTTTATTGTAATCATATTTTCTTGACCTTACAGTGTAGGTTAGTTTTTCCATCTGAGATATGTCCTATATTATGTTAGTCCATTGCAGGTGGTCCGGTGCTGTAGGTTTGGGCCAAACTCTTATGGCTTTCCTTGCTGCGGTTAATAGGATCTTAGCAAGTTATTGGTCTTCTCCTTATTCTACTTTGGTTATATTTCCCAAAAACATAACCGTACATTCTTTTGGGACACTGTATCCCAGTACCTTTTGTATTACTGTATTAACAAGAGTCCAGAAAGGCTGAATAATAGGACAAGACCAGAAAATATGAGCATGATGAGCTTCAACATTGCTACATTCTCTCCAACAGGACTGTTGTACTTGTAGTTTACTTTTCACATGTGGAGTGACAAAAAAAACCTAATGACACATTTCCAATTGAATTCCCTCCAACATATAGAGTTTGTAGAGGTATGTATTAAGCAGCAGGTTTGGTACCATTCCTTTTCTGTTATTACAACATTCATTTCTCGTTTCTATGTGTGCWTGTGAGGATGTGAGCTCTTGCAACTGTTTTCCAGTGTGGTTTATTTACTGCAAATGGCAGTAAACTTGAACTTCTCTTTTTACATAAAGCGATGTATTCTTTAGATTATGCATTAGGCTATGGTAGAGTTTTGAAATTACCTTTTTGTTTTTTGTTGGTAAGATCCTGGCCCTTGCCTTCCTATGCAGTTCCGCTCAGTTCTAGTTTCCCTTCACTGCTCCGTCTGGCATGTCTCCCATAGACAAGGATTTCACTGGCAGATTTTTAGCCGGACCAATCAGAGAACAGAACGTCGATTTTCTGCACAGTGTCTGCTTGTAGTTTATTTTACCTGGACCAATCAGAGAACAGAAGGCGGGATTTTGAACAACGTCGACTTTCTGCACAGTGTCTGCTAGTTATTTTAGCATACGGCAGTGGAGGAAGTGAATGAAGCCAGTCCGTGTTGATAAGGCTTCCAAATTAAATTAAATTTGTCTGACAAAGCAGCAGCTCTCATTTACAGCCGTCTCGTTCGGCTCGGTACTTTTCTCCTCTCAGTAGGGTTGTTTACAGCACACGCGATTTCCTGTTAGCTCCTTCACAGCGACAACACACACACTTAAGCAGAGGCCACGCCTCCCGCAAGAATCGTTTCTCAATAGCAGAGAGTCCAGACCCTCCGTCCGAAGCAAAGTGAAGGACAAGGTTCTGGTTTTAACAAGGCTAGTAAGATCCACATATTGATTCAGTTATTGGATTTAGTTCTTCTAAAACGGTTCCTTTGATTTCTTTATTGTAATAGTCCTTCATCTGTAAATATCTGAACATGTCCTGATTCTTCAATTGAAATGTGTCTTTCAAGTCCTGAAAAGTCCTTATCTTATTATTTGTAGTAGCAGTTT
>NW_013952417.1:1494595-1503036 GCF_001266775.1 Austrofundulus limnaeus | reverse complement strand
GTATGTATGTATGTATGTATGTATGTATGTATGTATGTATGTATGTATGTATGTATGTATGTATGTATGTTGATAAATATGCGGTGTTTGTCCCCAAGCTAATATTATTAGCATTAGCTAATGAACTAATGTTACAAGAATTAGCTAAAAAGTTAGTTTTATGAGTGTTATCTCCAGAGCTAATATTATCAGCATTGGCTAATGAGCTAAAATTGTTAACATTAGCTATTGAGATAATATTGTTAGCATTGGTTAATGTGCTAATATTACCAGTGTTTGCTCTATAGTTAATATTATTAGCATTAGCTCCAGAGCTAATATTAGTTCACAAAACTAATAAATATATCACTAAAAATATGTAGTATTAGCTCTTATGCTTATATTATTAGGATTAGCTAATGAACTAATATTTTTAGCATTAGCAATAAGCTAATTTTATTGGTATCTGCTCCAGAGCTAATAATATTAGCATTAGCTAATGAACTAATATTATTAGTGTTATCTCCAAAGCTAATATAATTAGCAGTGTTTCCCCTACCATTATACAGGCGGGGCGGACCCCCCCCGCCAACGAGACGGCCCGCCCCTCTAAGAATTTCATGGCATGTAGTCATTTTTTGACTACAACAAAAATAAATTGCGTTATGGTCTGAAACATCAGCAGTCCCAATTTCACAATTTATCATCCTATAACAATCTTCTTTTTGTATCAGAAAGTAATCAACTTTTGAATAGACTGAGTGTGGAACAGAGTAGTGAGTATAGTCCCTCTCTGTAGGGTGAAGAAACCTCCCAGCATCTACCAAACCAGTTTCTTCAAGGGTAGTATTTAAAAATTTTGCTAGATGTTTTCGATTTCTATTCTGGCTAGTGGTATCTAGGTTATAATTGAGTATCATATTGAGGTCTCCACCACAAATACAAATCCCCTCATTTTCTGATGAAAAGGAATCAAAAAAGTCTTTGAAGAATGACTTATCACTCCTCAGAGGAGCATAAACACTAATGAGTGTTAAAATATTATTTGATACTATTTGAGTTTGATACAAGAATTGCCGCCCTCTTCTATGGCTATGGACATGAGAGCTATAAGATTTTTCTGTACCCAATTTTTTTTATTTTCCTGTCTCTTGAGGGGAGAGGTGAGTTTCCTGTAAGAAAATGAAATGCATATTTTCCTTCTTTATTTTGGTTATTACCAGGGTATCCGCGGGTCCTTAAAAAGTCTTAAATTCACATATCTAAAATTAAGGCCTTATAAAGTCTTAKATTTMTTAAAAAGTGTGCAAGTTGATCTTAAATTTGTTACTCAAAGGTCTTAAATTTTGTCGGGCAGGAGTGATTAAAGTTCTGCGTCTCCCTCGGCCGTCTCTGCAGCGCATTTCCTGTTGAGAAAAGAAAAAAACAAACTTCTGTTGTGATGGATTAACTGACAGTGTTTTCAACCAATAAAAGAACCAGAGTCACAGTTGTAGCCAATAAGAGCAGAGCAGGGCGGGTCCTGCTGTCTGAGCGGAATCAGAACTGCAGATGAACTAGTTGATKAGACTTTTCCAAGGACTTTTTTTTCTTTTTTCGACCTGCTACCAGAACCACCCGCCCCGCATGAAGGTAAAGTTATATAATAAATTATTAAATGTCTAAGCATTAAACGCCGGGTGACGCACTGCCATGGTGTTGCYTCGTCCAGCTGGTTCAGTAGAGCTGTAGCGTTGAATCTTGTGCGCTCCCGGTGTTCTGCCACCTGAAACCCCCTACGCCTTAAGTCGCGGATGGCTTCTGCTGGATTATGGTAGACCTGAGGACCCGAATCCCAATGGACCCGCAGCTTGGTGTACGGGGACTGAAATCGGATGCCTTTCGCCTTTAAAGCGCTCTTCACTTCTTTGTAAGCTCTACGCTGCTAGACCACCTCCATCATGTAGTTATGGTCAAAGTTCATCGTTTTGTTTTGTACMGAGATTTTTTTCTGCCATGCGTTTCTCAGGATTGTCTCTTTGACCTTAAACTGGAGAAAGTTGACAACGTGGACCGTGGAGGTGCGTCGGAGGGAGGTTTGGGCCCGAGAGACTGGTGAGCTCGTTGTATTTTGATGTTTGTTCCCTCATCGACAAGCTTGTCTCTCCGGAGCAAGTCCTCAACAAACTGCATCACAGCGTTACCCTCCTCTCCCTCTGGAACTCCATAGATATACATTCACCGGCCACTTTATTAGGTACACCTGTCCAACTGCTCGTTAACACTTAATTTCTAATCAGCCAATCACATGGCGGCAACTCAGTGCATTTAGGCATGTAGACATGGTCAAGACAATCTCCTGCAGTTCAAACCGAGCATCAGTATGGGGAAGAAAGGTGATTTGAGTGCCTTTGAACGTGGCATGGTTGTTGGTGCCAGAAGGGCTGGTCTGAGTATTTCAGAAACTGCTGATCTACTGGGATTTTCACGCACAACCATCTCTAGAGTTTACAGAGAATGGTCCGAAAAAGAAAAAACATCCAGTGAGTGGCAGTCCTGTGGGCGGAAATGCCTTGTTGATGCCAGAGGTCAGAGGAGAATGGGCAGACTGGTTCGAGCTGATAGAAAGACAACAGTGACTCAAATAACCACCCGTTACAACCAAGGTAGGCAGAAGAGCATCTCTGAACGCACAGTACGTCGAACTTTGAGGCAGATGGGCTTCAGCAGCAGAAGACCACACTGGGTGCCACTCCTTTCAGCTAAGAACAGGAAACTGAGGCTACAATTTGCACAAGCTCATCGAAATTGGACAAGAGAAGATAGGAAAAACGTTGCCTGGTCTGATGAGTCTCGATTTCTGCTGCGACATTTGGATGGTTGGGTCAGAATTTGGCGTCAACAACATGAAAGCATGGATCCATCCTGCCTTGTATCAACGGTTCAGGCTGYTGGTGGTGGTGTCATGGTGTGGGGAATCTTTTCTTGGCACTCTTTGGGCCCCTTGGTACCAATCGAGCATCGTTGCAACGCCACAGCCTACCTGAGTATTGTTGCTGACCATGTCCATCCCTTTATGACCACAATGTACCCAACATCTGATGCTACTTTCAGCAGGATAATGTGCCATGTCATAAAGCTGGAATKATCTCAGACTGGTTTCTTGAACATGACAATGAGTTCACTGTACTCAAATGGCCTCCACAGTCACCAGATCTCAATCCAATAGAGCATCTTTGGGATGTGGTGGAACGGGAGATTCGCATCATGGATGTGCAGCTGACAAATCTGCGGCAACTGTGTGATGCCATCATGTCAATATGGACCAAAATCTCAGAGGAATGCTTCCAGCACCTTGTTGAATCTATGCCACGAAGAATTGAGGCAGTTCTGAAAGCAAAAGGGGGTCCAAACCGTTACTAGCGTGGTGTACCTAATAAAGTGGCCGGTGAGTGTATGTATGTTGTTTCTCCTTGCTTTTGACTCCAAGTCATTTATCTTTTAACTCAGTTTCTTTTGTTCTAAAAATCACTGTCTGAGTGATTCGTTAGCTGTAGTTGACTACTTTTCAAGTGCTTCTACTCATGTTTCGGCTTCCTCCAGTTTTTTACCCTGTTCCTGCATGGTTAGCTTAGCTTCCATTATTTGCTGGTTAATGTCTTGTTCAAGTACGTCCATTTCTTTTTTCTTGGTTTTATTAAGCTTGTCCTTGAGTGTGCCAAGGTCTGACTTCAGTTCAGTCTTTAGGTCAGAAATTTGTTGGCTAAGTAGCTTCAGTTGCTCAAATAAAGTTCCAGCATTAGCTGTTGCTTCTTCGCTGCTGCCATCTTCCTTCTCCGTGTCAGCGTGCACTTTGTCTTGTGTTGCATTTACCTTTTCCTTTGATTCTTGCATTGTCTTGCTCTTTTTCTTAGTGCCCCCAGGCATACTGTCCATAAGAAGTGTAGGTAAAACTAGCGTTTATTAGAATTTTTTTGGGGAAATTCTGCTCTGCCGTCAGGAGCTCAAGATTAGTCAGTCATTTTGCTCCGTTGCCAACCCTTCAACGCTGTTTTTGATGAAAATAGAAAGTACTGCTGACATCTCTCCTACTTCTTGCCACATTGTTAGTGCAGCATGTTGTTGTGATCACGTGGGCTCTGCATGCTGGATCCAAGCGCTGCTGGATAGAAATGCTGGAGTCATTGGACTGCTGGAACAGACTGCTTGTATCGGAGCGCTTTCAGACATTTTTTATGCAGGCCGATAAAATCCGATACTCGTTTTTTGGCTGATAACGGACCGATATTTGATATCAATAAAGGATTGGGACACCCCTAGTTTTTACAGTGAAGTATTTCTGAGCTACAGTGCTCCAAGCTGGGCTGGGTTTTCTCACTTGTTTAATTGCTTTGTTTTTGTGTGTTGTCTTTGCCATGTCAATGTCTATGTACTGCACTGCAACCAATATGCATATAACACATTCTTACCAAAATCAGTTTTGGTTATTTTATGCTACTTTCTTTTGTGTTTCCGTGCTGTTTTATTGTAATCTGGCTTTGGGTTGATGTGTTTAGGTGGGGACAGCTTCTCAGCTGCTCTCGCATCTCTTTGGCTGGTAATAAATGCTTCAGAATTGACAAGATACTGTCTCCTGATTAATGCTACCACAATACTGAGGTGTCAGTAAGACTTGCAGTTTGGTTGTTAGGAACTTATGTTTAATCTGTATTTTAAAGCAAGTGTAGCTGAAGTTTTTTTTTTACAAATGACCAAAATTACTATTTTTTTTCTCAAAAATTTCCCCCGGTTTTTAAATGATGATTTGTTTCTTGCTTTCCTTTTTCTTAGTTATCGCCTGTTTTCACAAGGTGACCAAGGACAATATTTGTGATGGGATTACAGCACCACAAATGGGCCTTGCCTAGTTATTACAGCATTTTGGGTCATTTTCTGCGCTTTTAGACCTCTTTGGCCTGGCTTCAAACCTGGGTTCTGCATGTTTGCATTAGCTCTTTTGGCCCAGTTCCATCCCATTTCTAGAATCCAGAGACCCATGATTTTATCCGGGCCGGTCTACCAGGCCCAATCTGACGTCACAGCTGCTGTTGCTCATTCATTAGTTCATTGACTGTGTGTGTGTGTGTGTGTGTGTTTGTGTGTGTGTGTTATGTCACACGCAAGAGTACCATGAAATGTTTGCAGTGGCAAAGGTTTTATTTTCACTACACAACAACCACAGCAAGCTACCAGGCAACAACAAGCTAACATTAGCTTACTGTTCGCTGTCATCCTGCCCTCTAGTCTTGAGTATTACTGCGGGATGGTCTGGTAGAGGTCCATTATTATTGTTGTTGCAAATAAAACAAAATAAGATCTGTGCATGTTTAATAATTTGATCCCGCCCACAGACACATTCTCTGCTCACTGCAAACACAACAGTCACAACACAGCACTCCCACTGGAGTCAAAGTGGGCCGAGTTGGGCCTTACAGTGCTAAAATGCTTACTGTGTGGTTGAATACATTTCTAGTAACTAGGTCATCTTTATGTGGATATTTTTAAAAACAACAAATAAAAAGATAGTTTTGACAGCATTTCCATGTGGACAAGACTTTGAAAACAGTGTGTCTCATTGTTTCTGAAAACCAAGTGGTGGCCATTTAAAATTCTCACCATGATGCCTGATAAATTTTTTGCATATTACTTTTAACAAAGGCTCTCTTGCTTTGGCAGTGGCAGCATGAATGCCTAAAGCATCAAATGTTCTGGGCCACTGGAAAATTGGAAAGCTTAGGAAAATGTGTTGCTAAAAAGGATCTTCCTGTATTTTTCATGCTGCTAATTAGTCATTTATATTAGTTAGTTGGGGGCGGCTGTGGTGTAGTGGCAGAGCAGCCGGCTTTGGGACCCGCAAGTCACAGGTTCGACTCCCCGCCATGCCCACATGCCGTTGTGTCCTTGGGCAAGACACTTCACCCGCCTTGCCTACTGATGATGGTGGTGCCTGTGTATGGCAGCCTCGCTWCTGTCAGTGTGCCGCAGGGCAGCTATGGCTACAATATAGTTTGTCATCATCAGTGTGTGAATGTGGATGTGGATGTGTGAATGTAAGTGTAAAGCGCTTTGAGTGTCCAGGATGGATCGAAAGGCGCTATATAAGTACAGTCCATTTACATTTACCATTTAGTCTGGCACATGTAGCACCACAGTAATGTTGTATATTTTATCTTTCAAGAAATGCAGGTTTGCAATCGTGAGTGTTTTTTGATGCATGGGTGCATGGATACAATTTTACTTATGGATCACAGAATAAATCACAACAGTATGTGCAAAACCTAGTTCTTGATAAAATCAGTTACTTCCTGTCCTACTATTTCTTGCCTCCTCAGCTGGCAGAGGGATCATAACCTGTGTGACCGTTTGGCTCTTGGCTCCTCACTCACTGATCACAGCATGTGCAGGAACCTGGATCTTTACTGTTTATTGTTTGGTACTGTCTAGTGGTCTGTGAGAGCAAATATTGTCAGCATATTCAGGATGACTCCTATTATGTTTCGGCATTAAAATCTAAGAAGGTGCAAYCAAAATAACCACAATATGAGCTCAGCAACTCTGATATTTTGTGTGTAAAAACACCTGATTATTAACAGATAATTTGATATTCAACGTTCATAGTTCATGGGCTAGGGTGGCTCACCGTGCCTYCCCCCCACAGAAGATGAAAATTGTCATCTTTTTAGTCTGTAGATTTAGGGTGGGTCACCATGCACACTAACTTCTCTGGTTTTTTTCYTGTACCCTAGGGTCCACTCTAATAAAAAGCATGTTAACAGAAAAAAATTTGGGTCTCACAGCCCCCCAGGGACTGCTTTTTGACCACACCCCTTTTTCATTTTGACCATCAAAGTTAGGTATACTTATCCTCCAGTATATGGTCATTGGTTAAGAGAAGTTATGTCTTACATTCATTTAGKGAAGATTAGATATACTGTTAGAGGAACTGTAAACATAATTTTTTGATATCTGGCAGCCATTTATACCTTTATGTAGAAAAAATTTCGGCAGATAATTTTGTGTAAAGGTTAAATATTGTTTCATTATACACAAACCTGGACATTGTATCACTTGTATCATACAAGATCGATTTTTGTTGTTTCAGTGGATCCGGTATAGGAGGGGAGGGATGGGAGGGATTTTGTGTGTGTGTGTTTTGTTTTGTGTTTTTGTAAGTCTGTTCTTTTTTGTGGTTTGTTAAAAAAATTAATAAAAAGACCTTGATCAAAAACAAGTTAGGTATACTTAACTGCCAATAACTTTGCTATAAACCAACCAAAATTTAAAAACAAGGTATCAGCAGATTCATATTGATTGGCTCTTCGATTTAAATGACATTTCATTAAACAAATATGCATTCAATGATAGGGAAGGGTACCAAATTCGATACTTTAAGTACAGACCAAATTCTGTCAGTACTACCGAGAACCTATTCACGTAACACCAAACTATCGTATTTCGGTACCTAAATGCACCATTGCGACTGTATTGGTGTAAGAGTGGTGAGTTTTCCATGCTTGTCCTGAACACAGCATCGCGCAAGAGTGTAATGACGTCAGCAGCCGCTGGTTCATTAAACAGAGCTCATTCTGAACCTAGCTTGAAAGCCTCGCAGCTTGCAGCCCCTAAACTCGTCGAATAGACCACCTCTGAATCATCTGGTGGATAAATTATCTTGTGAACACGACGTTCACTTGCTCAAAGTAAATAAAATACCGCCACTATCTTTATTTCATCGGCCATTAAACAGAGACCGGCAGAGGAAAACAACAGAGGCACTTGTCGACAGTCCGAACGCGTCTGACCTGAAAGAYCACAAGCAGCCAACTTGAAACGTTGGACGCGTTTTGGATGCTCTAAACGTAGCTTGAATACCTTTTCTTTATTTTAACTCAATCCTCTTTTGCTTATTTGATTTAAACTTATTTGCCTTCCATGGACCTCCATCACACAATTTTTCTAGCGGAGAAATGACATCGATAGAAACACGTGGAGCTGGATTTTAATTTGTGCAATAAGACAAAACACTACGTTAATTGTTTTCAAGAGTTTGCACTTTAAAGAAATAAGTTACACAACTGATGTTACAATACAAAGAGTTGGATGTTGTCTTGATATTTGTTAATTTTATATATTGAGAAATATGTAAAAAAAAGTTTATTATAAAAAAAAAACCAACACACACAAAGTACCAAAATTGGTACAGTTAAGTACCAGTACCGATTCTCAGTTACCGGATATTGGTACCGAATCGATTCAAATGCCAAAGGTACCCATCCCTACTCAATGATGCCATCAGGGGTTAAAATGTCACTACCCAACAAAATATGACAATTTTCATATTTTTAGCCTGTAGTTTAGGGTGGGTCACTGTGAGAAATACAGACATTGTTCAAATGAGATTATTAGTTGTGTTACTGTTTTTGTGTATTTGACTGTACAAAGAC
>NW_013952417.1:1492735-1494011 GCF_001266775.1 Austrofundulus limnaeus | reverse complement strand
GTGGCAGTGGAAGGTGTCAAAGCAGTTTGGAGAGAAAAACAAAGTAAAGAACAACAAAGAAAGGAAACGATTAATCGATTATTAAATTAGTCATCGATTATTTTAATAATCGATTAGTTGTGGATTAATCGATTAATCGTCGCAGCCCTAGTTTTCATGTACCCTAGGGTCTTACTTATGTAAACATGTTGTTTGGATTCTTCTCTTCTCCCTTTATTAAAACCAAACATTTTTATATTATCAATGTAACAATGTAGCTTACCATCATCAGTGTGTGAGTGGGTGAGTGTCTGTAAGTGTAAAGCACCTTGGGGTCCGGAGGGACTTGATAAGGTGCTCTATAAGTTCAGTCCATTTACCATTTAACCTAATTTTATTAAATGCAAACTACATACATAAATCTAAATTTTCAATTCAGAAACCTTGCTTTTTAGCCTTTAAAGGGGAATTCAAAAAATATTTTAGAACACTCCAATATTCAAAAAAATAGTAATGCTATTAAGACTACTGACATATGTACTCACTTTAACATTTTTGTGACCTAACTTTATATATAACTACATGTATTGCTGTATTTACGTTTGCTATGTAACCCCAGGCATTATTTTCTTGTTTATGCTGTTCATATCATTGTTGTTTTCACTATTTTGTCAACCATTGTGTAATTTTCAATAAAGATTTGAGGGGAAAAAAAGAGATGGGTGGAGGGGGCGTGTTTTACTGCTCGCCGTGCTGCGTTCACGGGCCTGAGAATAATTGTACACGCGTGTGACCAGAGCACACAGTGTTACAGGAGAAATGCTGCGAGAAATATAATATATATAAAGTACGAAGTAATCTTCGGTGGAAAATAGTCCAGGAAAACACAGAGGGCTTTCCCGGGAGGCGTTCACCTGAGCTGAGGAAACTGACCCCCCACCCACAGAGAAAAAAAAACAAAAAAAAAAAAACGGCAGCACTGTCAGTCAGACGGCATGGCCCGCCCTGCTCTGTTCTGATTGGGTATAATTTTGACTCTGGTTCTCTTTATTGGGTGAAGGAACCGTTATGAACGTTATGCCGCGGGTGGATGAACACCCGCGGCAGAAAACTTTAATCTACAGCGGGTAAAATAAGTATTGAACACGTCACCATTTTTCTCAGTAAATATATTACTAGAGGAGCTAATGACATGAAATTTTCACCAGATGTCGGTAGTTATTTGTAATAATGTGGAATGGCACAGGGAAAAAGTATTGAACACACTTCCTAAAATTTATCTAATACTTTGTACAAA
>NW_013952417.1:1487541-1489693 GCF_001266775.1 Austrofundulus limnaeus | reverse complement strand
ATAAATCTTTTCTGTAGGTACACAAATCAAATTTTTTGCAGGTGAATTTTTTTAACAGGAACACAAATCATATTTTTACAAGTTACAAATCTAATTTTTCTAAGTGGGTTTCGACACATAACAACTTCATAGTTTCTATGTGTTCCTTGGTTACATTCAAGTCTTAATTCTGTATTTGTTCCCCTGTCCTCTACACATATTGGAGTAACTGAACACACTATATTTTTCAGCCTGATGTGATACTTGTTAAGTAATTAAATTAAATTAAATTAAATTAAAAGTTGTTTGAGTACATTGAACTTTCCTGCCTGAATGTGTCAGAGAGAGCCTGTGTTGGTGACAACTGATTCAGTCACACATGCTGACAGTAGTTTCACACAAGAGCCAGTCACATGCAGAAATGGTTGTCTTTGTATCAGCAATGCTGTTGACATGCCAGACTTGGCAGAACAGAAGTGCATTGAACGGAGACACAGAAGGAATTTCTATGCCTAGAATCTCACTCTAAACAGTAACGACTGGTAGTATCCAGACAGTCACTCTGCCTCCTCTTCCTTCTCTTCAAATACCAAACACCCTCCTTCGCTCGGGTTTTTCCTTGATTTCTTCCCTTTTGTTTATTGTTCTGTTCTCTCATGCTTCAGTGTTTGTTCGTCTCCCTGCGTTGACAGAAGTCCCAGTTGTGTGTTTTTTTTACTCGTACCCCCCATTCATAACAGCCACCGTCTCTGTTGCCATTATCAGCTTCTCTCTTCTTCCCTTCACACCAAAGACCAGAGATGAAGCAGAGATAGTGGTGAATTTGTATTGAGCAAGTGTAAAATTAAGGCAGCAGGCCCAACTGGCTGAACCAGAGGGCACGCAGGGCCAATAGCTTACCACAGTTCTACTGCAAGGAGGCTCAGTTCTGCGCTTCAGTGTCACAAGCCGCTGTGTTTGTGACAGAGAAATGTGATGCATTGTTTTTGAGGGAGCCTTTCAGAGAACAACAGTACTCAAAACATGAACTGGCACATTACTCCACATTGGCTTCAGAAGAGTTCTTAAGTGATAGTCAAGCATTTGTAGAACAGTTAGTGGACCACACCAGTTAAGTCCTGCACTGGCATGTGAAGTAGGATTTAAGTGTCAGGGATACAACAGAGGTATCCCTGACACTTGAATCCTACTTCACATGCCAGTTTCGGCCCACTTTTTTGGACCTCCTCTCGAGGTAGTACTGAGGCCGGCACCGTTTGGGGCGTGGAGGTGCCGATCCACAGAAAACGCACGATTGGTCAGTGGCACAGACCAACATGTAAACATGTTGTAACAATTTCTGCAGTTTATAGCAAAGTATTTGTACCATTTGTACATTTATAAAGTGTTTGTTTGCATCGCGCTACATTCTCTCGTTGATTGCAGTGATTAGCGTTAGCTCAATGCATAAAAATCCTCCTTGCAAAGCATGCCCAGGTCACGTGACACCCAATCCAGTAATTTATATCAATGGTCAGAACACATGTCAAAAACATTATGGGGTGTCTTCTGAAAGAATCTAGAATGTTTGTCCTAGTTTTCAAAGCAGACTTGTGGAAATTTGATGCTTCACCTCACGTGATTCATGCATCATAATTATGACCCCCGCACGCTAAGCGGGAGTCATTGTTTTCGTACTGTTAATTTTTTTTTGTTTATTTTTTTTCTCCAGAGATTTCAACTGTAGCACAAAAACGGCTCCACCAATCAACATGAAATTTGGCAGGACTGTAGATGAGTGCGACCTACACTGCGCCAGCAGACGGTTTTATGATAGACCCCATATTTGAGGAGGGGGCTTCTTTCAAAGTGGGGGTGTCAGGACATGTAAAATCGCTTATAACTCAGAAACTGTTCAACATAGAAGCTTCAGATTTCTTTTGTCGTTTAGAGCTGATGAAGCTCTTTCCATCAGGCCCACCAATCAGTGCCCCCAACCCCCCGGACCCCCAATTTTTCTGAAAAAGGGGTGCCTGGACATGCAAAAATGTTTATAACTCAAACTGTTCAACATAGGAGCGTCAGATTTCTTTTGTTGTTTAGCTCTGATGAGGGGCTATCCATCAGGTCAACCAACCCCCCCGCCAAAAAAAAAAAAAAAAAAAAAACCCAATCCAAACCACTACAATTTTGG
>NW_013952417.1:1476136-1487531 GCF_001266775.1 Austrofundulus limnaeus | reverse complement strand
GGGCTTCTTTCAAAGTGGGGGTGTCAGGACATGTAAAATCGCTTGTAACTCAAACTATTAAACGTAGGAGCTTCAGTTTTTTTTTTTTTGCTGTTTAGCTCTGATGAAGCTCTATCCATCAGGCCCACCAATCAGTGCCCCCACCCCCGCTGAACCCCTAATTTATCTGAAAAAGTGTGTCTGGACTTACAAAAAGGGTTATTGCTCAAAAGCTATTAAACATAGGAGCTTCCAATTTTTGTTGTTTAGCTCTGATGAGGGGCTAACCATCAGATCAACCAATCCCCCCCCAACCCCACCCCAAAAAAAAGACCCCCATCCAAACCACTACAATTTTGGGATGCACCTATAGCATGACATTTATTAGGAATAAAGACTTCTGAGTTCTGGTGCATTTCTGCGTGCGGGGGTCATTATGTTACCACCATGCGGTATCTGGTTTTTTTACATACCTTCACCATATTTTATACTACAGTACAACAAAATACTTTCATACCGCCCAAGCATGAAACGTTATGTTTATGACAGAGAAACGTCAGAGCACTTCCTGTTGTGAGGGACAGTTATGCTTGTATGTGCCACCATCCCACAAACTGAACTTTAATATTTTTTATTCTTTTTATATGAGTAGTTTGACTAAGTCAGTCCCAGCAGATGTCATAAATACATGTTAAAGAGGAACTGGGTTATTTACATGAGTAGTAATAATGAAGGGATTGTGAGCTCACTCATGGGAAGTGCTCAACTGGCATGAAAACAAAGGAACTTAAAACAGTTCTTTCACATCTCGGCACTCGTTCAGCAACGTGAGCATTTTGTGAGAGGTGAGTTAACTTGCAGGTTTCCTTTCTTAGTTTTCATTTTAAAATGAAACATGTTATTATATGAAGAGGGAATTCAGACATTTTCCTGTTTTGTTCTCATTGATCTGATGTGCCTGTGCATCATTTTAAAAGTGATATTGATTATTTTTACTGCCATCATCACTCCTACTCCTTGCTACTTTGTTAGCACAGTGCGTTTTTGTTATGTGGGCTCTGCATGCTGGATCACTGTAAGATAGAAATGCTGAAATGGACTGCCTGTATCGGAGTACTTATATCAGAGATTTTACATGAAGGCTGATATAGTTAGATACTTGTTTTTTGGCTGATATCAGACTGATATTCAATATCAGTACCAGATTGGGGCACCCTTAACACAGTTTTTGATTAGCTGACCTCTTGCTTTCAGTGTTGAAACTGTATTTTATTGTTGGTAGAATTTGTTGAGGTAATGACTGGTGATAGTTTGTTTCCTCTGTTTTGATACAACTGTTTTTGGTCGTCACGTGTTTGCTTACGGTTCAATATGATGACCAAACTTGCAGAATAGTTTGTTCTTCCAAATCATAAATGGGCACCTATTATGTGGTCACATTTGGCATCTTATTAGTGCCACGCTGTTGAGATGCAGTGAGGCTAATGTGTGCACACATTTAAATTTTAAAAACAATAATGTGTCATGCGTGATCTAAACCTGTCTTGTTCTCACTCTGCGTTCACTCACTTTAATTAAATCACATGCTTTTTTACTTTTTAAGATATCAACTATAGCTTTTTTACTGATCACAACAAGATTCTTACAATCTGTTAGAAAGGTTCATGCTTGTTGCTGGACATAATCATTGCATGGGGCTAAAATTGTGTTGACCACAGTTTGTGGATTTGAATCTAAATAGAGGGGGCCACCTAGTGGTGATACTGTCGGCACTATAAAAGGCTGCAGAGGAATGTTTCTCAAGAAGTTCAATTCAGCTCAGTTCAGTTTATTTATATAGCGCCAAGTTACAACATACATTGTCTCAGGGCACTGTACATGAAAAGAACAATCTGAAGAAGAAGCCAGCAGATTGTGTTGAATCACTTCATCACAGTCTCCCATCCTGAGCAAACGGTGGAGAGGAAAAACTCCCTGCTAATCAGGAAGAAACCTCCAGCAGAACCAGGCTCAGGACAGGCGACCKTCTGCCTCGACCGGSTGGGTTGGAGGACAGGAAAGAGAGACAGTCAAACACAGAAGAACTGGTGCAGGACTTTGTCCAGGGGCACCTTCTTCTGGAAGAGAGACAAAAAGAAAAACATGTTATTGATAGAAATAATTACAATAAACATGTAGAGAAGATTGAAGATGATTTAACAACTTTTTACAGTTTAGCTAATGCTACTTTTGTCACCAGGGTCAAATAAGGTTCAAAATCGGATTCTTGATGTTTTTGCTGTAGTGAAACAGATTTAAACACTGAAGATAATCTTGTTGGTTTTGTCATCTCTCACAGGTGATAAATGTCCTTGCCTTTTGACAGATTGTGTCACTGAAGGAACTACCCCGGATTTACATTACTTGCGTTCTGTCTCCGCTCCGCTGCGCAGGTCGCAGCTGCACCATTTCAAGTCCAYTTTACACTACCTCCGCTCCTCTCCGGTCCGACAGACATGCAGGAAGGAGATCGCGCGATAAATTCTGTGATAAATGTGGAAGTTACAGCAAAAAATAATTAATTCTGTCAAAGACGAACTCCAAACACAGCTGAAAACATTGATATAAAGGCTTTTGGTATCTATGTTGAAACTGTCTCACTGTCAGCTTTCTGAAACTTCTGATTTCAAAATAAAATCCACGTGTATCGTGTGTGTACACATAGCTTCATGCTACATGTTTCCATCTGCTTCCCAAACAGAACGATACATTCTGACAGTATTTGTGTAGAAATATATCCGTATATTTATTAATATAGCTGCAATTTCGACATTATTCTGACAATTATTCTGTCCAATAGTGTCTTATTTTGAAAATACGGATGTTGTGCTCATTTCTTTTCCTGTTGGTGCGACGTAATCTTTAAAAATTGACTCCGGCGCAGCTCCGTTGTCCGGCAAAAATAGGATCTGTTCTAATTTTGATGGATCGCCGTCCGCTCACTGCCGTAGCCTGTGTAAACACTCTCATTGATTATAATGGGTGCGTATGTGCTGCGGAGGTCGGACCGGAGCAGAGACGGAACGCAAGTAATGTAAATTAGGGGCTAGAGATGGTTGTTCATGCTGTTATTTCTTCTTGTTTAGATTACTGCAACAGCCTTTTTACGTGTCTAAACAAATCCTCTGTAAGAAATCTTTGGAAAAGTAAGGAGGCATTTTGAAGCTTTTCTGTSCTCACTCTCAACAGCTGATGTTTCAAAAATCTTCTCAGGTTCTTCAACAGCCAAAAATAAAATCCAATGTTCTCTGCTTATTCAAGATCATCCATCACGTCGGGGTCACCAAATTGTTGGAAAAATATGCGTTGTTCAAAATGGTATGTCCGAATAAACAGGATTCAGCTGGGTTTCTTCTTTAAAACTTTATTTTCATTATCTTCTGACTCCAATCAGCTTCATTCAGCTCTCAGCAGCACAGGCCTCAGCGTACAACCTTGGGCCAAACCAAAACAAACACGGGAGCTCTGCTCTGAGCAGACACTCTGCAAAACACTGACAACTTCTTTACTATAATAATGAATTCAGCTTATAATGTGCATCTCTTCCTGGTTACACCCCAGAGGTGTTACCTTTTACGTCAGACGTCAGAACGTCACTCAGTTTTGTTTAGGCTAAGAGAAAGAACACATGATAACACACACACTCTTTGTCAGCTTCAACCTTACAGACTGAAATGATCAGAAAGTATAAAATACAAAACTGAATCTAATATTCAATTAATCAGTTACAAAATTTCTTCACCTCCTTGGCTTGCCTTCAGTCTATGCAGAATGCTGGAYCGAGGTTAACAAAGACCCACAGAAGAGCTCACATTCCTCCTGTTCTGGCCCCTCTGCACTGGCTCCCTGTGCATTTGAGGAGTCATTTCAAAATTTTGGTTTTAACCTTTAGAGCACTTCATGGTCAAGCCTCCAAATACATTTTGGACCCTTTGAAGCCTCTCCGTCCATCCAGAACTTTGAGGTCTTCAAACAAGAGCTGTTGGTGGTCCCTCGAACACATTACAAAACACCTGGAGACAAAGCTTTTCAGGTGGCTCTGGAACACTCCCCCTGTCCCTTTGCTGCTCAGATTCTTCTGACTCTTTTAAATTTATCTTCAGACATTTTTGTTCAGACAGGCTTCTAGTTCAGTGTTTTCTGTTTTTATTGTTCTTCATTATATTTATGATCTGTTTTATTGTTTTTAGTTATTTTGCTCCCTGTTAAGCATTTTGTGATGTTTGTGTCTGTGAAAGGTGCTATATAAATAAAATTTACTTACTCAAATGTCACAACACTTTAAAAACATAGCCTTAGTGTATTTATTCTTTGCTCTGGAGTGGGATTCAGTGAACAATGATGACTGTTGGCAGCCCTCAGCTTGTCGCAAGTTATTTCATACATTAATAAGCAGGTAGCAGACAGAAGCTTCATCAGCTCTCTTTGATATAACAAACAAGAGTGTCGATTTCACTGCTGAATAATTCAGCGGTTTGTTTCATTGTGAAGTCCCTGTTTATTGATCACTTTTTAGCAGAAAAGAAGTAAATGAGAAAGTTAATACTCCACTTATCCAGCTGATAATGAAACATGTTTAAAGAGACTCGTCTTTTCCACCAGTAGGATTTTTTTTCACTCTGTTAAGTTTGTGTCTTTATTTTTCTTCTCCCCTTTCAGAGACAACAGAAAGTGAATGATATAGTCAGCGGCCTGGGGTCCTCCATTGGAGAAGGTTTGTATCATACAAGTTCCCGCATATAAAAGAAGAGACATCCTACTGCGTCAGTGTTTGAATGTGACTACAGTTTGAACTTCTGCTAAGCCAGGTCAGTCTGTAAACAATGATGCACTGTTACATTAACAGAACTATTGTTCTTGAAAGCAGTCACGGAAATACTATCCTTTCTTGAAATTGTTCTGTGTAAATATGTCATGTTACTAAAACATACAATCATAGGGGAAGAAAATGCCCAGTCACTGTTAGTACTAGGATTTTATATATCCAGATATATTCAAAATCATTTAGTCTAATAAAATGTTGTGTGGTGGAATCTATTGTTTTTGTTAGACTGACATGATTTTAGAACCTGTTAAACAAAAACTACGCAAAATCGAAAGCTGCATGCGGAAGAACCAAGCCCAGCCTTACTGCTTCCTCTGGGTTTAAGAGACGCAGTATCAGCCAGGAGGTGCTGATCAGATATATTGATTAACTGATCATTATCAATGTACCTCAGGAGTTTGTTCTGTTGTCAACCTCCAGTCCTCAAGAGCTTCTATCCTGCTAGGTTTTTTTGTTGTTGTTGTTGTTTGTTTGTTTTTTTCCCTGCTCCATCACACCTGATTGATTGAATTCAAGTTCAAGTTCTTGGAGCCTGTTAATCACCCATTAATAAAAATCAGGTGTGTTGAAAGAGGAACTTACCCCAAAATTTACATTTTTTGGCTGATAAACTGTCTAGAATGTGTCTAAAATGTTATATAGTACTGTTTCTGTGCTAATTTTGACGTTTTTGTGCGTATTTGTTCTAATCTGTAATATTTGGTCTAAAAACGTCTTTTTGCTTCATATTATTGGTTGACCAGTGGTACTGCAGGCTAATTTACGTATTGGTTAAACGGTTCTCCAGGATGACGTGTCTTCTCCACAGTTTCATCACAGCAGCTGTGTTCTGGTATAAAAGCCTCTCTCTAAGACACGCCCCTGCAGCAGTCAGAGGGTTGGAACAGCTAGCACAGCATGATCGTCTGTTACAGCTTCGTATTAGCATGTTAGCAGCTAACATCACTTGAACACAATCACACATACACAGACACACAATGCCTCAGCAACACAAGGCTTCATGTATCGTTGAATCAACCTTTGAACCAGCAGCTGGATCTGATAAGACTTTAGCTCCACTGAGCTCCACAGCCTGACTCTCCCTCAGCCTCGGGTGAGGAGAGGAGGTGGTGGCTGCCTGCGCTGCTCTCTGTGTTGAACCAGCAGGTTCACACTGGACATCTGCCTCTTATCAGTCATAAAACAAACTGAGTTAACTTAGTTATAGATGCTCTTTGTGGTTCAATATTGTTTTAAACAAACTAAAATGTTTCTTTGTCACGTAGTTTTGATCGGGACTAAAACACACACACAGCCCAATGATCAATTTTTATTAGACCTGTTATTATTATAATACAACATAGATCATTGCCACAGTGTTCAGGAATGAATGAAAGGTGGACAGATGAAGCTCAGCCCGCTGTTCCTCCAGCAGAAACTGGAAAACAAGAACGTGTGTGTGGAACACCGCAGACGGCGGGAGGAGAAAAAGAGGCAGCGTAGCAAGGCAGTGATTGACAGCTGCATGTCCGCGATCAGCTCGTTATTGTGAAATGAAAAACAGTTTGAACCGGATCTGAACTTGATTCAAACAAGACCTGAACTTTTTTTTTATTCCTGATCTAAACTAGTGATCTTGGAGCAGAGTGGCTGCAGCGCATGTTTTTTRTTCTGTCAGGGCCATTCCAACTCTGCTGTCCGGGGCTGGTGTGGTCTGGGTCGGACAGAGAGCAGCCGAGGCTGCGGTAAAGAGCTTCGTGTCCTGAATAATCCAGGGAGACAACAGGAGTCAGTCCCAGACTGAGCTGACTTGTTCATTTGAAATGAAATAAAAGATACACTTCTTAAAGCAGGGCAACCTGTAAAACATGGAGGAAAGCAGCCCTCAAGGAGAGATACATGTGTGAATAAACACAATGCCAAGTAGGAAAAACATCAGCAATGACCTTAGAGAAGCAACTGTTGCCTGTTAATCTGGGAAAGTTAAATGTTGTTTACAAAGTAGAGAGAGAAAGATTATTCACAAGTGGAATAAAACAAACACAATTTCTCTCTAAAATTAACATGGCAGCACAATTTAAGTTTATAACGCTTGGGTTTGTTTGGGGTGGCTGTGGATGAGTGGTTAGGGGAGTCATCCTGTAGCTGGTGGGTTGCTGGTTACAGGATGACTGTCTTAGTTGTGGTGTCCTTGGGCAAGACACTTCACCTGCCTTGRCTGTTGGTGTGGGTCAGAGGGTTGTCAGTCTGCCTCAGYGCAGCTGTGGATACAATGTAGTTTTCCACCATCAGTGTGTGAATGTGTGTATGAATGGTTGAATGACTGATTGTAGTGTGAAAAGCTTTGGAGGGTTCAGACTTGATAAAGCACTGTACAAGTTCAGGTGTAGCAGTAGTGTGGTGATCACTGATGGTCATCACACAGGATATGGATCTGCATTCTTTTTTTTCTTGTTACACAAAATGGTGGGACAGTCAGTCCATTTCAACGCCAGCATCCTCCTATCCCCCAGCATAGAGACACAGTGCTACTCAGAAACATCTACTGTATGGTCCTAACTGGTCTTTTTTTTTGTCCTAACTGATCTTAAAACTTTAATTAGAAGTTTCCAATAACAAAATATTACAATAAACCAAAAATACATTTAAATGTACTCTGCATTAAATCAAATGCAATTAATTCAGGAGAAAATAATACAAGTCACTTCAATTTTAAACTAGTAGCTCTCGGAGAGCAAAAACTTCCGCCAAGCCAAGGCCATATGTTTGTGTGTGAGTGTGTGTGTTTGCTTTGTGTGTGATTTATTACATTTTTAGTCATGTAAAGTCAATTGCTTTACAATGACTAAACACGTAATAAATTACATGCAACAGAAGGAGTGGAACAGCATCAGCAAAAAGAAATGTTTAGCCATAAAAAACAGAATGAACACAATTGTTTAAGAAAACCTTAGCATTATGTATTGGATAACAGACCTGAACGGACCGGGGGGTGAGTTAGCTAGCTTACCTTTACGATACAGGTATGGGTAAAAAAACTCCAAAAACATAAACACAAAATACAAAATTCTTAGGATGCGCAGGCCGATAGTAATAATAGTAATAATAATGATAATAATAGTCATGCATTTTATTTATAGGCACCTTTCAAGGTCACCTTACAAAATTCAATAATAAAAACCACAATAAAAGCAATAAATCAGTTAACAACCGACCCCTCCCAACTCATTCTTGCTTTCTTCCCGTGAGAAGCTATTGCAAGCTCCCTCAGCGTTTTCAGACTAGCTAGGTTAGCGGCTAAACAGTTTCCAGGCATCCCCTTAAGGAGTACGTCGCCAAACGCAGTTTCCTGGCTTCAGCTTTGGACTCGTGCTGAGTAAGACTTTGTGAGAAGTATCTTTTGTTACACTCACGAGCAGTGACCACGTTAAGGCGAGCTGCTCCCGCTACTGCTTGGCTTTAAGTAACCGAACGGTGCTAGTTGTAACTTTTAACTAACGCGTCAAGGTGAGCTAGCATTACTTTGAGTTAGCATTAGTTCGCTAGCCATAAACTTTCAGCTAACGTGTCACGACGAGCTGCTAAGTTTAGGTGGTTTGCTCGGTTTTAACCCCACAGCAAATTTTTCAGACTGATAGCTAACGTGTCACGACGAGCTTTCTGTCCAACATCATGGCTACAGCACCCAAGGGGTCGGAACCTAAAGCCAAGGAGGTTGTATCCRGCCCGTGCCCCGCGTCATGTGGGGCCTCCATCTCCGGTAGGAACCCTCACCCAATGTGCATAGCACGCATGGGCGCCAAACACGAGCAAGCGTTGCTGGCGAATCCACAGGAGTTTTCGCACTGCTCCAACATGCCGGAGAAAATCCTGGAAAGGAGGCTGTCCTCGACAGCGGCTCCAGGTGTCAGCCATCAGTTGCGAGCTACAATCTGGGCGGACATGATGGAGGACGAGTCCTCGGTCCTGCCACCACTTTTCGAAGAGCTGGCAGACGGCGGAGAACTCGAAGCAGGTCAGGAGGAGGCAGATGTTGACGTTAACTCCGACCTCCTTGATATGGATGGCATGGAGGAGGAGGAGGAAGATTCAACTTTCCCCGCTCCTCACTTGAGGCCTCCCAGCGGCGCTGGTGCGGCTTCTCCTGCGGATACTGACCTGTATGAAGTTTGCAGACGGGCGGCTAATAAACTGGGCATCCTGTGGCCTGCAGCTCAGAATGCAGAGGGGACTGAAAGGGATCTGTATGACGGTACGAGGCTCCCACCGGCTTCTACACCAGCTTAACAGCTTTTTACCAGCTGTCCCAGCTTGTATAAGGGAAACGAACCGTTACTGGTTGAGCCCCTTCAGGAGCAAGCTCCCCACTAAGGGCTGCTCCAAGCTGGAAATACAGGGAATGGATATGAGCTGGGGCTGACCTAACCCCCAGCTGTYGAGCCTTCAGTGGCATACCACCTCCACCCTAACCGCAAATCGCTTTCAGCATCTACCAACATTTCTCTCCCATCTAAATCAGACCGCCTCACAGCGTCGATTTATCTTAAGTTGTTTTTAGGAACATTATTTTATTTTTTCTGAAAATACTTCATATAGTTTCATTTCTATACAGAGCTTGTGAAAGAAGAAATAGTTATATAGCAATGATATAGCAATAGCAAAGGGGACCCAAACCCACACCAACTGGCATTTAGTTTGGCTAGAGTCAAGTGTTTGCACTGGGAAAAATTATATTCAAATTTGTGCTGAATATTATCAGTTAAATGGCAGTTTCACCTTTTGATTTGTCACTTATTTGGTTTTGTTTTTTATCAACTGTAGATCTGCTGAATTCCTTAAAGTTTTTCTGTTTGGATAATGGATTTGGTTGTTTATTTTATTTTATTTAACTTTTATTTTACCAGGCAAAACATTAAGAATAACTTCTTATTCACAATGTCAGCCTGGTGGGTACTAGAGACACCCATAGGAAGAGGGTGGGGGAGAAACAAAACATCATGTATGCAACATGTCCAAGTCACATTAAGAATATATCAGATAAAAATAAATGAAAACAAAACATATAGCATAAAAGACATAGCGCAAAGAATACCCTGAAAATTAATGTTTCCATTTGTGCACCACATAGAGCACTTTAAATCATTTTTATAAATCGGGAAATTATGTTGAGCTAAAAGAAATGTGCAGGTTTTCATTCTGTGTTCAGTGGTGGAAATGCTTAGAGACGTCTTTTTAACTTTATCTTTGGTAAAACTTTCACCTTAATGGAAAACAGTCACTTAGAGGTAGAAAAAACTACTTGTTAAACAAATACAACAAGTGAGTCTGTCGAGGAACTTGTAGCTGCAGGTTAGGGTTTGCCTGCAAAAAAAAAAAAAAAGTTTCCTCACTGCACATGTAGCAGCGTGTCACCATTGCAGCAAAGCGTTTCTCCTTGTCAGTAGAATATGAAAGTGAATGAACACTGCTCCCTCTTGGTACATGCAAGCATTGAACTTAAAATTTGTCATCAAATCCATTTTAATGTATTTCCCCAGGATGAGAGCATTTAAAGCAGGAAATTGATGCTTTTGATGTTTTTAGTGTTGGTCTTGAAAGCGACTTTGTGATGAGTGAGAGATGAGGAATGAATCGGATGGTGAAGAGATGGTCGACGGCTTGCCACAGGCTGTGCAGTATGATCATCATGTGCGCGCTGCAGCACAGTGTCTCTTTTGTTGTCACTTTACTCTGACTGAATATCAAGGGAGGTTATAGATTAAAAGGTTTTCTTTACACTTAAATTATTTGAAGTGTGAATATGTAATAAATTATATCTTTAGTATATTTTTAGTTGTTCGTTTTTAATTCAGCCACGTTTTGTTATTCCCCTTGCAACCCTATGACGTACTGTGACCTTCAGCTTTTTACCATAAATCACAACCTCACATTACACTTTTTTGTTTAAAACTTGCTGTGATTGCAGTTTATGACCATCCTCCACTCCTAGGGACATTTTTCCATGAAAATTACTACCTAGCTCCTGCTCTTTGCCTCCAATAAAAGCTTCAGTGTGGGTAACTTTAATTCAGAGTCTTTGTATTTTGCTCTGTTTAGAAAGGACTGAATCCAACAGAGCAGAGAAACTGGTTCAGGATTTGTGCTCGGTTTTGTTCAGCAACAGTGAAAGGCAGAGCCCAAGTGGGACTTGTTTTTAGCCCTGGACATTCATGCCTCACACTGGCCCACTTTAGATCAAGACCTATTATTGTTAAAATCATATAATTATAACGTAAAGGTCAACAATAGTGCACAGTTCTTTAAAGCCTTGTAATTAAGTGTATTTTTCTAAAATAGTTTCAATTCATGTTTATTTCAACATGAGTGCACATCTCTAACATTATTCTTTACCTCACGTCCTTTAAAACAATGTCTGAATCTATACCCTGTAAAAAAAATTTCATAGATATTCAAACAATAAAAGTGAAATAAAAGAATAAATAAAACATTTAAATATGAAATATAAAACTAAAAGGTTTCGCCCTTTCCAAAAACACATCTCTTTTTCCTGATTTTTATATCAGACTCATTTTC
>NW_013952417.1:1472276-1474616 GCF_001266775.1 Austrofundulus limnaeus | reverse complement strand
GTTTTTAACTGCAGACTAACGAGCAGATCTAATCTGAGGCAGGTGTCCATTTATGGAAAGGAAATTGACTGGGTGTGTCCTTATTTTCTACCTCCAATTTGAGTGATTCCATACTTTTTTCCTCGGAATTGAGTGATTCCATATGTTTTTTCCCTGTGCTTGGTCAATAAAATTCACTGACTTCCACAATGTTTTTTCTTTGTTTTTGTTTTTTTGTTTTTGTTTTTTTTTTTTGTTTTGTTTTTTTGAGTGTTTCTGAAAGCCAACAAGTTGCACTTTGGAAAGACCTTATTATTGTATCATGTTTTTGATCTGAGTTTATTTTACAGAATGAAATGTCTGAATGAGTGCTCATCCAAGACTGGTGATTCCATACTTTTTGCCAGGGGTTGTAATATTGTTCATCGCAATATTGCATTAAAAATTGGTCTGAAATATATTTTTAGGTTATTCAAGTGCGGAATTTCTRAGGTCATTTCAAAGAGGAAACCCTAAATATTAGGGGGTGGGAATCTTTTACTCTCTCACAATTCAATTTGATTCTGATTTTTGGGGCCACGATTCAATTCAATTCAATTGATTTACATAAAATCAAGAATATTGTGGACAACACTGACCATCCTCTTCATCAGYCTGTCATAGAAAGACAAAGTGTCTTCAGTCGGAGGCTTCTTCAACTTCAATGTAATACAGACCGCTACAGAAGATCTTTCCTGCCCACAGCCATCAGCATCTACAATAAGTTTTTAGTTAAATGAGTTACAACAACACCTAATTTCCCTCTGGGATCAATAAAGTATTTTTGAATTGAATTGAATTGAATTGAATTCAGAATAGATTTTTCATTCAAAACTGATAATGTGAGGCCATTTGTCGTGTTCCCAAAGTGCTTCATCTTCATTTTGCAAACCTAGCACACCTTGCTCATGTCAAACTCACTCATTCAGTAAAAAACAAAATGTCCCCAAATCTTGGCATTCAGTCTAGACAGGGCCAGTTGAATCTCTCTTTCCTCCAGTTTTGTACTTTCCTCTTTGTTTTGGTGCTATCTGCACATTCATATGTTCCAGAAGCAGCTGTGTGATGACGTCAGGACGTCCCATGGAGTTACAAAATGGAGGCTGGCAGCCATTAGAATTTGCTTTATTTTTTTTTTAATTTATAAAAATAGATTTTGAGACCTTTTAAATCGATTCTCAGAATCGATTTAAAAGGTCCCAAAATCACGATTCTGATTAAAACATTTTTTTTGGTGCACCCCTACTAAATAGTATTTAGACGTTGAAATTTCTCATTTGGGGTAACCAAACAAAATGCTTTGATCGCTCATAGGGAAAATATAAAAAAATTSAGGCATTTTTGCTCAAATGCTTCAGTTTGGGTCTGTACTGCTTCCAGAAAAAGTTCAAGCGCCAAAAAAATTACTCCCAGTTGTTTTTTTGACAATATGTAAATGGTTATTTTAGAGTCAGCAAACAAGCAGTTTTTAAAATCTGGGGATAGTGATGTCACAATCCTGGTGACCTAGCAACACCAAGGTGAGCCCAGCCCCTCACCTGGTAACCCAAGCTGAGACTCCGCCCCATTCTTCATAGGCTGACCACGGTAGTTCTATTGTTTATACAACAGTCATGGAGAACAAAGATGCATGGCCTAATTTTATTTTTATTTAATTATATTTTTGATGGCAATGTTCTAGCAATATTGCCAAAGAAAGTTGTAATTTGTGTACAGAGTTGCACATAAGCGGTGCGCGTGCGCTGTCAAAAAAGGAAAAAGRGCACCAGATGGGACGTCATAAAGCTCCCTTGCTTACCTAAGCTTGTACCTGATTGTCTGTCAAAACAACAGCTAGCAGGGCTCTAGAGTGTCGCAAAGGCGACCTGATTTCTTTTTTTAAAAAAAGGATCCAGCGGCACTGGTGTGAATGGATCGTTCGGTGCGCCACAGCGGGACCCTGATAAAAGGATTAAACGGACACTGCCTTGAACAAATCAGATGAAATTCAGAGCCGTTTTATCCAATCAGAGCAGAGCAGGGCGGGACTTTCAGTGAGAGCAAGTTTAGTGCAGCGACGCAATTAGTCCTGGATTCTCCGCTCCTCCTGCACTTTGCACCTGAACTACCAGAGACTTTGGTCTGTAAAGCCTAACTTTATATTAAATACATGTTCAGAATGTTGTTATCAAACAGATCTGTCCAACTCTGTGTGACTAAACTCTCCTCCTGAGAGACTGCTGTGACGGGAGCACGTTGCTGCACGAGCAGGCTGTCTGTGAGGTTCTTCTAATTAAACCACATTAACTAACAAAACATTTGTTTGCCCCACATATATATATA
>NW_013952417.1:1469772-1471552 GCF_001266775.1 Austrofundulus limnaeus | reverse complement strand
GCACCAAGCAACAACCCTAGGTTCTCCCCTGAGAACCAGACCAAACATTTTATGTGCAACCCTATTTGTTTAAATAATTTCACATTGGACTACTTTGGAAACTACTACCAGCAGGATTTACTCAAGGACTTTAAGCTGAAGGAAACTTCTGTCCCAATTGATCTTCACAAATGTGCAGATGATGGCGGAAAYTGATGTGTTGTGTGTTTAGWGTTACTGTTTGGCATAAATATGATTTGTCATTTAGTACAAATTGACTGCGCTGCCCGGACTGACTACTGAGGAGGTGAGCCGCTTCGCCTTCCCCCTCTGCCTGGGGAAACAGCGACGACAGTCTGTGCTCCTTGCTTTGCCCTTGTGCTGTCTGTGCTGCACCGGGTGCTACTGAAGCACGAACAGCCCTCCCCTTTCCACCACTTCAGCCTGGGGAAGTGCGTTTGCCTCTCCGGGCACCAGTCTGTCGCTCTACCTGGGGTGGCCACACCGCGCGGTGCTCGTCGTCGTCAATCGATCCGGCTGCGCACAGTGCGGCCACTCCCAGGGCTTGGTAGGGAAAGACTGGAGCGTCTGACCAAAGTCAGGCACCTTTGTGCTGGGGAGGCCAGTGGGAGGGGTGGTCAAGGTCCACGACTAGCAGCCTGGTGACTCCCACGCCACAGCGTTCGTTTCCCAGGAGCCTCCAGGCTGCAGTATGGAGACTCCGGCACCACAGCGCTGGTGACACGGAAGCCTGCGAGTTGCAGACCTCGACCATCCCTTGGTTTATCTTCGCCGGCTGCAGGAATCYCCGAAGGACAGGCGTTTGCCTCCGCGGCACCAAGGTGCTTGAATTCAGTCAGATGGTCCAGTCTGTCCCTACCAAGCCCTGGGGGTGGCCACACTGCAGACAGCCTGTCGAAAGATTGTGTATTTGCTTATACTAGTCATCATTTAGTTTTACGTTTCMTAAGTTCTAAGATAAATGCCATGTTGGGAGGTTGGAGTTAAGGTAAACAAAATTGTTGGGAGGGGGTTGCCAACAGCAACCTATGCATAACATCACATTCTGAAAAGAGCTCACAAAGGGCAGAACTGAAAAGATMAAATCAAACTATCTGATTCATTTTGTGAATTAATTCAAATGAACATGTTTTGTATAGCCCACAGATGTATCCTAACTTGTTCTAGGACCCCCATAATAGGTCCTCTTTCAAAGATTACTGGTAGTTAAGATTATTATGTCAGTTATTTCATTCAAATCGATAAGATATTTATTCATTATATTTTTACAAATTATAATTATGGGAAATGTTTAAATCAAAACATATCTGCCTATTTCTCCACATGCCACTTGGTTTTAATCGTCACTTTGATGTGATGGGTTACATTCCCTGTACTCTCCTCCATCTTTATCACAATAAGAAATAATCTGTAAAGCTTTCGCATTTTTGATATGGAGAACAGATTTTGACTTAACCAATTAAGATATTTTTTAATGTCAAAATATGCAGGTTTATTTCATATTACTTTCATCCCATTCCTTTTCAATTGTGGGCTTTGTGTATTTACTATTGTATCTTCCTTTTAATTGTTAAAAATAGAAAACAGATTACTATTATTGTTCTGGCATAGAAAGTGGTTATATTGAAACTGGCTCTGCCTCTGACAATTCTGATGTTTTTTGTTTTGTTTTGTTTTTTATTTGTAGATTATGGTTTGAATTTTTTTTTAAAGAGGCAGGTATTATAAGATTTTTCTTCTTTCAGCTGCCTTTTGTATTTTATTTGTGATTTGTATTTTT
>NW_013952417.1:1455181-1469214 GCF_001266775.1 Austrofundulus limnaeus | reverse complement strand
GTGCTGGTCATGGATTGTCCATAACAAACACCATGTTCAAATACAAGGGTGTCCATACAGTATGTGCTCTTGGTACCAGGACACTGTAGGCCACAGCTCGATGATCGACTTTGTTGTCGTTTCATCTTATTTGTGGCTGCATGTCTTGGACACTCGGGTGAGGAGAGGGGCTGAGCTATCAACTGACCACTATCTGGTGGTGAGTTGGCGCCGATGGTGGGGGAGGATGCCGGTCAGCCCTGGCAGACCCAAACGTATAGTGAGGGTATGCTTGGAACGTCTAGAAAAATCTCCCATCAGACTTGAACTCCTACCTCCAGGAGAACTTAGAACACYTTCAAGAGGAGATTGGGGACATTGAGTCCAAGTGGGCCATGTTTCGTGCCTCCATTGTCGAGGCACTGGAGCTGTGGCTGCAAGGTTGTCAATATCTGTCGTGGTGGCAACCTTTGAACCCGCTGGTGGACACGAGTGGTGAGGGATGCTGTCAGGCTGAAGAAGGAGGCCTATTGGGTCTTTCTGGCTTGTGGGACTCCGGAAGCAGCTGATGGGTACAGACAGTCCAAATGAATTGTGACTCAGGTGGTCGCTGCAGCAAAAACTCAGGTGTGGGAGGAGTTTGGAGAGGCCATGGAAAAAGACTTCTGTACGACTTTGAGATGATTCTGGTCCACCATGCAGCATCTCAGGGAGAGAAAGCGGTCCACCACCTACACTGTTTATGGTAGGGATGGTGCGCTGTTCACCTCAACGCAGAACGCTGTGGGTCGGCGGGCAGAATACTTCAAAGACCTCCTCAATCCCACCAGCACGTCTTCCAATGAGGAAGCAGAGCCTGGGGACCCTGGGTCTGGCTCTCTAATCTCTGGCGCTTATGCCATGGAAAAAATAGCGGAAGCTAATTTAAAAGCGCAAGTTCAATTTGCCACTTACTAGCTGGCAATAATTCATGTACAATATATGCACAACACTTCCAACTAGCAGTAAATGAACTCTTTTACAACTTCATTCTGCAACCGCCGATTGCTGGGGATGTGATTTCCTGAAACAGACCTTTTAGCTCCTGGTGTAAAAATTAAAAAGTTGTTGAGGATTGCTAGTTCAGCTGCTTCTTTATCTTTTTCTTTTGTTTGTTGTAGATTTTTCATTAAAGAAGCATCATTAAAGTAATTTTAAAACTGTTTATTGGAAAACTGAAGCGATGCATTCTGGGTACATGACCGATTTTATTTGTGACGGGAAACATGTAGTTGCTCCAGTTGACTACTAGGTGTCAGTCTTCATCAGCATAACATCTTTAAATCATTTCTGAGTCTCTTAACACCGTTGGCCGATTGCTTCGACCAATTACATCAAGTATTGAGCTCCAGCATTTAAATTTTTTTAAAGGAGCTCCGATTGTAAAGTAAAATAAATCAATACATACAAAATTTTAGTATGGATTACAAACTTTAACTGTTTTTGCTATTGCCTTTCTGCTATGTAAGCAGACACAAAGCATTGTGGGAAATCAGAACCGTGGCTGAAAGCAACACTCAGCAAGGATGTTGAGAGAGCTGAGCCAGAAGGCGAAGCTCTCGATTTACCGGTCTGTCTACGTTCCTACCCTCATCTGTGGTTAAGAGCTTTGGGTAGTAACAGAAAGAACGAGATTGTGGATACAAGTGGCCGAAATGAGTTTCCTCCACAGGGTGTCTGGGCTCTCCCTTAGAGATAGAGTGAGAAGCTCAGTCATTTGGGAGGGACTCAAGTAGAGTCGCTGCTCCTCCTCATTGAGAGGAGCCAGTTGAGGTGGCTCGGGCAGGATGCCTCCTGGATGCCTCCATAGTGAGGTGTTCTGGGCACATCCTACTAGGAGGAGACCCAGAGGAAGACTCAGGATATTCTGGAGGGACTGTTTCTCAGCTGGCCTGGAAAAGCCTTGGGATTCCCCCAGATAAGCTGGCCCAAGTGGCTGGGGAGGGGGAAGTCTGGCTGCTGCCTCCGTGACCCGATCCTAGATAAACAGAAGAAAATGGATGGAGGGACCGCAGAGTGTGTTCTGACTAGACGGGGATTACATTTCTGAGCCTCCCTGGTTTGGTCTATTCAGGTCCTGGAGAGGAGGGCCTGTCGGATAGTCAAATCTTGYATTCAGGAAGAGCAGTGTGGTTTTCGTCCTGGTCGTGGAACATTGGACCAGCTCTACACCCTAAGCAGGGTCCTGAAGGGTACATGGGAGTTTGTTCAACCAATCCACATGTGTTTTGTGGACTTGGAGAAGGTGTTCAACCGTGTCCCTCTGGTAGTCCCGTGTCGGGTATTCCGG
Source organism: Austrofundulus limnaeus (assembly GCF_001266775.1). Lineage (NCBI taxonomy): Eukaryota > Metazoa > Chordata > Actinopteri > Cyprinodontiformes > Rivulidae > Austrofundulus > Austrofundulus limnaeus. The sequence goes on along the minus strand of NW_013952417.1, from coordinate 1,466,906 downwards.
GAGTATGGTGCACCAGGCCCATTGATATGGGGGTGGCTGTGGTAGAGTGGGGTGGCTGTGCTAGAGTGGTTAGGGGAGTCATCCTGGAACCGGAAGGTCGCCGGTTCGATCCCCGTCCAGTTGAGACAGTCGTTGTGTCCTTGGGCAAGACACCTTACCCACCTTGACTACTGATGGTGGTCAGAGGGTCCGGTGGCGACTGTGTATGGCAGCCTCGCTTCTTTTGCCCCAGGGCAGCTGTGGCTACAATTGTAGTTTGCCATCATCAGTGTGTGAATGTGAGTGTGCATGGGTGAATGTCTGTAGTGTGAAGTGCTTTGAGTGTCCTGGATGGATAGAAAGGTGCTATATAAGTACAGTCCATTTACCATATGGGCTGTTAGGTRCCTGTACGACCAGTGTCCAAGCTTGGTCCACATTACTGGTAGTAAGTCGAACTCGTTTCCAGTGAGAGTTGGACTCCACCAAGTTTGCTCTTTGTCTCTGATTCTGTTAATAACTTTAATGGACAAAATTTCTAGGTGCAGCCAAGGTGTTGAGGGGATTCATTTTGTTGGCCTTATGATTACGTCTTTGCTTTTTGCGGATGATGTGGTCCTATTTGCTTCATCAGATCGTGATCTTTAGCTCTCCCTGGAGTGGTTCATAGCTACGTGTGAAGTGGTTGGGATGAGGATCAGTTCCTCCTAATCTGAGACCACTATCTTGAGCTGGAAAAGGGTGGAGTGCCTCCTCCAGGTCGGTGAAGAGGTCCTGCACAAAGTGGAGGAGTTTAAGTATCTCGGGGTCTTGTTTATGAATGAGGGAAGAATGGAGTGGGAGATCGATAGGTGGATTGGTGCTGCTTCTGCAGTGATGTGGGCGCTGTACCGATCTGTTGTGTTAAAGCAAGAGCTGAGCCAAAAGGCGAAGCTCTCAATTTAACTGTTGACCTACATTCCCACCCTCATCTGGTCACGAGCTTTGGGTAGTGACGAAAAGAACATGCTGCCGAAATGAGTTTCCTCAGCAGTGTGTCTTTTGTCTGGGCTCTCCTTTAGAGAAAGGGTGAGAAGCTCGGTCATCCAGGAGCGTCTCAGAGTAGAGCCGCTGCTCCTCCACATTGAGAGAAAGTGGCTCAGGCATCTGGTTAGGATGCCTCCCTGGTGTGGCGTTCTGGGCATATCCCACTGGGAAGAGACCCAGAGGAAGACCCAGGACACGCTGGAGGGACTGCTTTTTGGCTGGCCTGGGAACACCTTGAGATTCCCCCAGAAAAGCTGGCTCCAAGTGGCAGGGGAGAGGGAAGTCTGGGTCTCTCTGCTTAGGCTGCTGCCCCCAAGACCTGATCTTGGAAAAGTGGAAGAAAACAGACAGAATCTTCTCATGTCATCGAGTTTTAAACAAAAATATCTTTTCAAAAAACCTTCATTACTCAGCTTCTGTCAACTACACATTAAACAGTAGACTGTGTATTTATTTTGTGTGCATAGACCAGAGGTGTCCAATTCTGGTCCTCAAGGGTCACCATTCTGCAGGTTTTGAAAGTGTCTCTGCTCCAACACACATGATTTGAATGAATGGGGCATTGACAGACTTCTGCAGAACTTGAAGAGGTAATATAGTCACTGACTCAAGTGTATTGGAGCAACAAAACCTCTAAACCTGGGGTGGGGGAGATGCATCGAGGGCCACAACCCTGCATGTTTTACTTGTTTCTCTTCTCCAACACACCTGATTTGAATTGATTAGGTGAGTGGGTGATTATCAGACTTCTTCAGAACTTGGAAGAGGTAATTCAGTGACTGAATCAGCTGTGATGGAGCAGGGAAAAAAGTAAAACATGCAGGGCTGTAGCCCTCAAGGACCAGGATTGCCCACCCCTGCTCTAYACCAAGCAGCCCTGGAGGACCAGGATTAGACACCCCTGACTGACTGTTTGTATCAAACTTCTGTCTGTTTTTTAACAATGTATTTTGACCATCAGGTTTGCTGGAATGGGTAACTTGCTAAAAGTCCTAACAAGAGAAATAGAGAACTATCCACACTTCTTCCTGGACTTTGAAAGTAAGTGTGGCAGATGAGTAAAGCAGAAACAAGGTGTGGGGAGGGAAGGAGATGTTTCCTTTCTGTCAGCTGCTCTCCATGACAAACCCATGAAAGGGTCTGCGGTCTTTCCTCTTTTTTTATTTTCCTCCTTTGCTTCTTTTCTCCTTCAGTTTCCTCTGCGTGGTTATGATCTCCAGCTCTGTTCGGATAACTTTTTTGTGACATTTTAACATCAAATACTTCCTTTCTGTCCTTTTTTGCTTTTTGTCTGTCTTTTGCAGAAACCAAATGGGGAATCTGTTAAAAGTGCTAACTTGCACTGAGCTTGAGCAGGGACCAAACTTTTTTCTTMACTTTGAAAGTGAGCACAACTTTTTATATCCTTTAAAGCACTAAACACGTCAACTTTTCCCTGATTATCTTTCCTCCTATCTGGTGGGTCAGGGGTCAGCATGTTCAACTATCTGAACTGTGCTTTAAATTTTTTGTGTTGCCTCTGAAAGCTTTTAATTACGATTAACATCAGTACTATGTAACATTTCTATTCTCTGGGCTTGAAAAATTAAGCTGACATTTGACCTGTGCTGTCTGCATAAAGGCTCCTGTGTGGCACACTCATAATGTGGCATAGTTAACACTTTTTATATATGTATTGTTTCAAACACAGTTTTATTCCTGTTCTTGTCTTGTTCCACAGTTCAAAATTTCCAACTAGAATCAAAAATTGTGCACTAAAAGAAATATGTTTTTTCATTTCATCACTGTAGTAAAAACACAGGATTTACTTCAGGCCTTTGTTGAGACCTACAGTATTAAAAAAAACACCAATACACTCTCACAGCGGTATTTCAGCTGCTGTCAACCTCAGACTTTGTTTATTCATGAAGGAGGAAATGATAGAAGTAGGAAGGTTTTTGAAATGCAAACCAAACCAGACACCCACGTTTTTAATGTCCGTGCTTCTCTATATTTAAAGCTGTTGCAGTAAATGTGAGTAAAAGCCGGTAGTCTAAGTTTAGTGCAGAGACGTGGCAGTAGTATGTTGACTTGGGATGGATTTGTGTTAGATATAAAAAATATTTCAACTCTGACCTTTACTTGTTCACACATATATTAAGCTCAAGTTATTTATTCTTTGTTTTCATTTTCTAGATTGATAAAGATACTCAAATGGAGACTTAAGGGAGTTGCATCATACTCATAAACAAAATAATGCCATATTTTTTGAGATTTAAGCAAATGTCTATCTGCTGAGTATTATTGATTATATTGAGTAATAGAATTACACAGACTACATATGTAATCTTTCAGCTAAAATTTGGGAAATCATGTCTTTGTGGCCTTAAAGATTGTCCTAGTGGGTAAAATTGTTCAAAATACTCAAACTAATGAATGAAATTGTTGTTCTTTTCAGTAGCGGCTCGTGAGCATGAAAATTGGTGGGGCGGACATTGTTTTCCTAAATCAATATAAACACAATTTGCGGCGTGTTTTCTGTGAAAAATATAGGCTATACTTTTAATCAGTTATTTGTGCACAAAGTTGTTGTCTATTTTCTCCCTCACCGTCTCGTTAAAAAAAAAAAGGTCGGGACATAAGCAAAAAGCCTCCCACCCGAACTTATTTACCAGTAGTTGTTGGAGAAATTGATCAGACAGGTAGCTAGTATACACAGCTTTCTGGATTAGATTTCTAAGAGAATTTTGAGTAGGCGTAATATTCTGTAATAAAGTTAAAGATGTCTTGTGAAAAAATTTTTTATGAAAGTAAAATAAAAATAAAACGGTGAACTATGCATTCTGCATGGACATAAGTAGGCGAATCTGATTAAATGGCCATTCGGAATAAAAATGTGTCATCCACCGGTTTATGCTCCAGCAGCACAGAACCGATAAACAAGGAAGACAAACAGGATGCGTTGCTTCCCCCCACCACAGACACACGCACGCACACAGTGCACATCACCCGTAGCTCAACCAGCCAGTGCAGTACCGTCTCCACTGTTACTAAAACCTGGAACCATGACTTCAGCTCTATAGCCTAGCACAAATTTAGCTCAGTAATTCACACACAGTTGCCACAGATTAGGTTAAAACTGTCCTACCTTCTTGGCAAAAAAAAGTCCTGTTCCCTTTTATGTCCTTAGTTCTTGGTGTTCAGTTCAAGCTTGCCCTGCCTGCTCCAAATCCATTTTTAAACAGAATATCTCCTCCTCTGTTGGATACAAGTTTTGCTGAGRGATATTCCTGCATTTTATGAGCTCGCGTTAGGTTTACTCTGTTTATATCAATGCGCTAAAAGCAGCAGAAAGTGTCCATAGTGCTGGATTTTTACTGCCCCAAAGAGACTCTAATCAGAGGAGTTGGTAATACCAATTATTGCCAGCAGGGGGCGTATAAATTAACATGATAGGAACGCAGAGCGTCAGACTGTACTGCCCTYTGACTGTAAATAAGTAAAAACCTGAGCTATAGTCACTGAAAAACATTTAAAATTGTCAAAGCAATTGAGAAGCACACAGAACAAAACAATACATGGTAGGCTGCGTAAATTAGCATTTTACATTGTTTATTAGGAGGAACTGCTTTGTGGGGTGAATGAATATTGTTTTAGGTGGGGCCGCACCCCACCTGCCCTTATAGACGAGCCGCGCCTGGTTCTTTTCCTCTTTTGCTAGCCTTTTTTAGTTTAGAACTAAAAACAAGCAAGCAACAAACAAGTGGCGTCCCAGTACCAATACCAGCATCAGTACATTTATCGATACTCCATTGAATGTGTTACAGTTTAAATTTAAAGGGAAAACTTTGTCACTTCCATGCTTAAGAAATTTATACAAGTTGAAATAAATGATTTTTATTTATATAAACGTGGCAACAGTATATATCATGTTGTATYTATGATTTGATATAGTCAGAGAGGGGCTGTAGACCTATATGGAAGAAAAGTCACCTAATTCTAGTTAAAAGAAATGTCTTTTTAAAGTAATTGTGTAATGTTTAAGTTCTAACTCAGTAAGTACTTTGAATCAGGAAGTACCCAAGCTGATGTACTTGTACTCAATTTGAGAAAAACTGGTATCAGGATATTCACCTGCAAAACACTTCTTTAGTTGTCCTGTTTATTAATTGACTCAATAACTAGTTTTAGAGCTTTTTTTCAGAAAAACACTCATGTTTATGATTTGTTTGCACCTTTAACAATGCAGTGAATATTTGCACAGTGTGTTCTGGATAGTGTGTGATGTCAGAGTGTATTAATCTGCTTTGGATTCTGTTTTCTGTGTCGTCATAAATAAAATAGCTGTTTTTACTACTTTTACACTTACGGAAAGCATCACATAGATTACAAAAAAACTATTTATCAGGGGTATAAGATGACAACAACATTAAAGTCAGTGAAAAGGTTTAGGGATCTTATTTCAAAAAACAGAATGTATTTTTTTTTCTGATTGCCACAGCATCATTGTTTTTGTGTTTGTATGTTTACACCAAGGTTTGAGTTTCTGTTTGAGCTGACTGATTTTTGTGTGTTAGATGCACAGCCGACAGACGGAGAACATAATGTGTGGAACCAGGTGGACTCGGTCCTTCGGGACTCTGAGAGCATCCTGACGGGCCTGCAGGCCTACAAAGGAGCAGGACAGGAAATCCGAGATGTAAGAAAACACTCTAGGATGTTCAAAAACTCTTAACTTGTATTATTTAAAATAAAAATTAAGACTGTAATATGAGTTGTTTCACTTAAACATCCACTCAAGTAGTTTTGAATAAATAGTTGTTTACAGCCCCAAATTGATTATTCATTTGGGAAGTCCAAATTATGATTTATTGAATTTATAACTAGTAGTGGACTGTTTCATCATCCGATTTTGCTGTTTTTTTTTTTTTTGTCTCGTCTTCAGGCAATTCAAAATCCCAATGACCTGTTGCTGCAGGAGCTAGCCTGGAACTCTGTCTGCCCACTTGTCTTCAAATTGAAGAATTTCTACGATTTCTCAACCAGACTAGGTGTGTTCACACTGCCCTGTAAATTAGCATGCAGTAAAAACGTTTGTGAATTTTATGAAAGTAAAATGAAATATATAGGAATGCCTGATATCACAATATTGAAAATATTGTTTTGTGTAATGATATTTTCATTCACAACTAATACTAAGATATAATATAATATATATAATATAAGATACATTCTGAGGTAGTCTTACTATTCATCCAATTATGCCCCTAGGTTAGTCAAATATGAATTATTAATTATTTTTATACTGTATGTTCTAGACAATTTTAAAGAGAGTTGGCACCAACAAAATCTCTAAGCTATACATATTATGAGATGTCTTTGTTTGAAATATCGGCAAAACTTACCTCAACTCAGGTTGGCTGTGGCGCAGTAGTAGGGCAGCCGATATGTCATGGTGTCCTTGAGCAAGATACTTAATTCCAGCTTGCATAGCTGCCCTCTGCTCCTCTTGGGTGTATCTCATGTGTAATAGATTAAATGCAGAGGACAAATTGTGTCATTGTATGGGGACACAGAATAATYATAAAATAGGCCTTTTTACACTGTTACACCTGGCTTGGGTTCAAACTCTGGTTCAGTTTGCYTTAACAAGTATTATGGCGCTGTTCCACCCCCATTTCTGGGACCCTAAGATCTGTGGTGACATTAGCTACTCTTGCCCATTGATTGGTTCACTGACTGGCACGTCACCACACACAGATGAGATAATTTMTATTGTGTGAAATGACTGTAATGTTTTTCTCAAACAAGTTCAACTAAATAACAATTGTAGCAAACTACCAAGCAACAAAAAGTTAACATTAGCTAACATTAGCTTACTGTTTTCTGTTGTCTTGCCCTCTTTGTCATTATGACTTCAAGGAATGCTAATAATGCTAATAATTAAAAGGAAGACTTTCAGCTATTTTAAAGCATTTGTCAGCTGATTATCTGTCTTAATAACAAATCCTCAACATATAATGTCAGTGCTGTCTTTCTTACTGTTGAAATGGTTCATCTATGGTGAAGATGGTGGCTGATGTCTGTGTTTGTTAACAGAGGATGCTCTTAAGAGTCTGTTGGAGTCCCTGACGTGCCCACCACTCACACCGACTCAGCACCTGGAGAGGGAGCAGGCGCTAGCCAAGCAGTTTGCAGAGATCCTCCACTTCACTCTGCGCTTCGATGAGCTTAAGGTCTGCTTGACACACACAAACTCACTTTCCTCAGAGTCACACACACAGTCTTACTGTATGTGTTAGGGCTGAGTTTGTACTGTTTGTTTGGATTCAGATGAGAATTCCTGCCATTCAGAATGACTTCAGCTACTACAGACGGACCATCAGTCGAAATCGGCTAAACAACATGAATGTAAGTTATCAAGAAATGAAAGATTGCTTTTATTTTACATTTTGTTATTTTTTTTATATAACAATCTTTAAAAAGTTAAAATGTGTGAAATGTAAATAAAACAAAATCAAATCTCAAGTTTTAAGTGTCATTGTATCGTACAAGGAAATATCAAATGTTTAAACTAAGAAATTTTACCATTTGTTAAAAGAAAATTAAAATAATTTTAATTTGATGTAGCAACATATCTTAAAAAGTTTTGACAAGTGATAGGAATAAGAAACAGATGGATTTTGCAACTAATTACTGTAATTATGTGTGAGMATAATGCAAACCTGAATTTTTTTTGTGTGTGTGCTTAAAAAGGCTTTAAAAATCTAATCCTGGCATAAAATGATTCCCCTAATTTGAGACAGACTTTAGGAATTTTCAGGCTTTGTGGTGTACTCTCTGGTGYGGAAACAAATTGTTTTAAGGATGCACACTTGTGAGCGTGTTTGTGGCTGCAGAGCAAAAGTCTGCAGAAGGAACAGCCTGTGCATCTATATGTCACAAAAAATGATTTGCTACCAGAGTAGAAGCTGGTTAAGTTAGCAAGATGGAAGGCTTCAAGGAGCAGCTCGTCTGGTTTTATTGAGTATGCAAATGTGCAACTGACTTCCACGTCTTCTTTCCATCTCCATGTTTCTTAAGAAAAACAACTAGTTTTTCTTCCTCCAAGTAGGAAAAAAAAACAGCTAGCTTTCATATACTTWGTTATGCATGACATATTCAACAGTGGGAGAGTGGAGGGAGAAATTATTATGATTTATTCCCAGTGACACAATATTTCACTTATATATGAGAAAATATAAAAAATTATTGTGGCAAAATATTTTGGTTAAAAAAAACTCTTGTGCGTATAGTACGAAGCCAAAATTTATTGATGATTTTTGGGTTTAAAAATTTACATTATACATGCATAAACGGTAGGGTTATTGGCAGCAGGGGCCTCATGTACAAAAACTTGCGTGGATTTTTTACTGAAACCTGACGTACGGTCAAATCCAGAAAARGACGTACGCACAAAAAAATCCAGATGTATCAAACTGTGCGTATGCCTGAATCCACACACATTTGTTTTGTACATCACAATTAACGTGGAACTGAGCGCACATGAGACACCTCCCCTGACACGCCTTCATTAACATGTGTTAAACAGATGCAAATTACTTCCTGCATGTGGGAAGGACACGTTTGAGTGATCCCTGCGCGATCAGAAATGGTTTCTAAAGTAATAAAAATAATGAATTTAATATAATGTGAGTGAGTGTTACGACCCGGCTCGAAGAGTTGCAACATAATTGGAAACACGACACAGGATGCCAGTTTAAACCTTTAGAAGGCCATTTATTTAAAGTGTCTAGGAGTAAAAAACTGTGAGTGGGTGTCGCCCTCGGTGCTCCATACGATGGATGCACAGAGCGTCTGTCTCACCACCTGGACCACTTCAGGAGTGTGGTCCAGTACCAGATCTGCCTCCACATCAAGGTCTCTGACTGGTCACTGTCCTGTCCACCGTCGTGCTCCCGGTAGACCTTCTTGTCCACCATTTAACGTCCTCTCTCGGAGTCGTCTCCTTCTAGAAGAAAGCTGTCGTTCTCGTCCCGGTCCGTACATCACCATTCAGTCAGTTCCAGCCTTTTTGCGCCACCAAGCCGTCCTCGTGCGCCCGTCTTCGGATCCCAGCGTACCTGATGCCTTTCCTCACACCAGCAATCACGACTTGGTTCCCCACTGCTCCTTCGGCTGCGCCATCTCGCTGCCTACCGAGCTGCTGCGCTTCAGCTGCTGACTCTGCTGCTCAGCTGTTCCTCCTCAGCAGCTCCTCTGTCACTTGTGTCAACGTGTGCATCTGCCTGCTTCTATTCACACCTGCACTGCTGGCTGCTTAAGACCGCTCTGACTCCGCCTCCAACAGACCTGGATCAGGTAACGGGACGCACCTGCGAATGACAATTAGCTCATAGCAGGAGCAGGAGCGTCACAGTGAGAAAAAAAATCCCAAGTAAAAATAGGAATAAAATATGTTTATCACGCAAAAAATGAGTGATTGTGTTTCGGTGTATGTGTGTGTGTGTGTGTGCGTGCACGCTGCTGTGTTGCGCAACCGGCTTATCCATCCATTCTGAGTCTGAAAATATTAACTTTGCACATGAGTTTATTACCATAATTACTGTAAACACAGAGGAACTTAAATGTTTAGTAGAACATAGATCTTAGTTTATTTCATAGCTGATATGAAGAAACGAGTCTCTGCGTCTCAGTAGAGTTCACATGACGTGATGTGATGTTGGAGAGTCTCCATAAAAGCTGCGCGCGCTGCAGCCTTTGTGCACAGTCTGTCTGTCTGTCAAACTTTTGCTGTCCTACTTTACAACTTAAGTGTACTTCCACATGTCATTTTGGAGAAATCTACAATGTAAACGCCAAGAATGAAACACCTCCACTCCCAGCGAGGGTGCGCGTGCTCAAGCGCGACCATAACTCAGCCTTCAGAATCATATGGATGAGACCATTCCATTGGTCATGATTCAGCTTTGGGTGGACTGGACTGAGTCCCGATCGGTCTGCCAGCTCCCTCTGGAAAGCTCTTGTGGAACCCCAGTTCAATCACTGCTGCTGCTGCATGTGGCGCATGCAGCTACTTACTGCTTCGCGCTCCCAGAGCGCAGCAGTGCCAAACTAAAAAAAATGATTTTTCCTCAAAACGGCTGATGAGCCACTCGTCATCAGAAAATTCTGTTTATAAATAAAAGCTCTGCGTGTTACACTATTTATTATATCCTCCAGTAAGGCTGAATCTGTTCCTGTTAAATGTATGTTTGGCACAACTTTGCGCGCCCTTTATTTAACTGCATCCATGTAGATGTAATAATTGTTTGGTGTGAACAATAATCATTTTCACATCATGAACAGTTTCTCAGAATCACCTCTAAGTGTCGCCAATGGAACCAYAGCCACAGAAACGTGCGTACACCAGCCCTGGAGTTGGCGTGGGGCTGCYCACATTTCCACGTTCAGTTGAGTTTTGATACATCCGGAGTTTTTGCGCGGAAAATGGCGTACGCAAGGTTTTTGTGTGTACGCACCTTTGATACATGAGGCCCCAGGTGAGTAGGATGACTGTATAAAAAGCATCTTAGAGAGACCGAATACCTCAAAAAGTAAACATGGGCAGAGCTTCACCTGTCTGTGAAAAAGTGTCTAAATATTGTTTTCTGTTCCGAACATCACTGCATGAACTCAGGAACAGTTCTACAAATTATTACCTTTKAACACAGTGTGCCGTCCTCTAAAGCAGGTTTACGACATTATTTGCAAATCATCACCTTCTGTTTTATTTACATTTCAAACGATCTGTTAGTGTAAAGAAGAAATGTTTTATAATATATCAAGGGAATGTGCTCTCTGTTTGATATTTTTTCCCACTTCAGAGTCTAGAAATATATCCAATATGTGCCCAGTGATGTAAATTTATAATAGGAAAATAAGAATGAAGGGTGAAGCAACGTTTTGTTCACTTTTGGTTTTCACCATAGTTGGACATTGAGAATGAAGTCAACAATGAAATGGCAAACAAGATGTCTCTGTTCTATGCTGAGGCTACACCCATGCTGAAAACACTCAGCAACGCAACAACAAACTTTGTCACTGAGGTGAGAGCGTGAACATATGCGTGTTATCTAAATCTGATTGACCATTTACACTTGCACATGAACAAACACTGGTGGCATAAACTGTGCTTACTAAATACATGTAGCTTTGAGGTCTGTAGTTAAATTATGTAAAAAATATTTATTTTCAGTCTTGTTTCTTTTGCACACGCAGAACAAAACTCTCCCTTTGGATAACACAACAGATTGTCTCAGCACCATGGCCAGTGTCTGTAAGGTCATGCTCGAAACACCGTGAGTTTTTTTTATGCACAAAAACAATGTATTATAAAATGAATCCTACAGTTTAGAAACATAACTGTGGGATAAATCTTGTACCAGCAGGAATTGACTTTGAATTGCTCAGATTGAATCTGAATGTGTATAATTTGAAATTAAATGCACTGGTTTGAAAATAGATGTTATTAAATTGAAACTGAATTTTAAGTTTTGAATTTGAATTTATTTGCTTTGAAACTGTATTTTGGTTTATTAAAAATTCGGTTTGACTACTTTCACTTTCAGATCCATAATTAAATTTTCATTTCCAAAATTCAGATTTTTGTGTCACACATCCTGGTCCTTGAGAAAGCCAGGCAGAGTAATCAAACACAGATCCACAGATTTATGTTTCACTTTGGTGAAGTTTCCCTTCT
>NW_013952417.1:1450252-1452871 GCF_001266775.1 Austrofundulus limnaeus | reverse complement strand
CATAATAAATTTATGAAAGAACCAAATTTTATGACTGTTTTTTGTGACAAACATGTATGTGTTCCGATCACTCTATCACAGAAAAATAAGAGTTGTAGAACTTATTGAAAACTCAAGACAGCCATAACATTATGTTTTTTTACAAGTGTATGTAAACMTTTGACCACAACTGTAGATATCTGTCAGCTGTTGTTGTAATGTCTTTAATTTCCAATCCTAAATATATATGTGGGAAATCAAAAGGTATGTTTGCCTGAAAAATATTTTGTAAACATCTATGAATTTCTTGTCAGAAGGGTAAAATGTTTGGACAGGCCCAAATTATGTGGTAATGGTTTGCTTTTGTATCACCACATAGTCTCCAGCAGGCTGTACTTATARGTTGATGAGCTTTTTGTGCTGGGGTGATAAAAAACCTCATTACATTTTTCCATCCGAATTCTCTCCAGCTCGCTGAGTAAGTTGTTTTCCATTGTATTTTACACAAGAATTCCCAATAAATATTATCTATTTCTGTACCCATTTCTTTTTCCCATCTCTTTTTAACACCCAGTGTGTCAAGAGATTTGTTTTCCTGAAGTCCTTTGTATAATTGTGCTACGACTCTTTTAACTGAGCCATGGCTATAAGCCAATTTAAATATATTTATTATTGCATTATTACTTGTCCCTGAGATGGTTTTCTGGATTTCCTTATATGTGTTTCTTATTTGTAAGTATCGAAAGAAATCACAATTATTTAGACTATATTTCCCTTTAAGAGTTTGAAAATCTGCAGCTGCCCTTTATGTTCATATTTAAAGTATGAGGTGAGGCCATTTTCTGTCCATTCTTTAAATCTCTTGTCATGGCGGTTAGGTAAGAATTCACTATCATATATGCACCATCGTAACATTATTTCTGCTTTGGTTAGATTATTTTCTTTACAGACTTTATTCCAAATGTTAAGAGAGAGTCCTATCCAAGGATTATTATCATCAGTTAGTTCAATTTGTAGTTGTCTATCTGCTATTATAGCCTGTATTGGGGTGTTTCTAGTCAAATGCTCCTCTATGTCTTTCCATCTGGCTGTAAAATTAGAATCACATAAACACACCAGAGGCCTTAACTGAGCTGAATAATAATAATAATCTGTTAAGCTTGGTAAGGATAAGCCACCCCGACCTTTTGAAAGTTGTAATATACTGTATTTTATTCTTGGTTTTCGACTCTGTCATATATATGTTGAAAATAGTCACCAGAAAGAAAAAAAAATTAGCCACCAGTAAACCATCAATCTTTTCCTTAATCAGTATATATCTGCCCTCTTTGTCTTTCTTATCAGATAAATGTTCATAGCGTACATGTTGTGATATTAAGATTGCGACACCCCTTCTATGTCCTGATTTATATGAAGAGGCAAAGATCTTCTTGTAAGACCCTCTTTTTAATTTTTCGTGTTCCTTGTCTGACAAATGTGTCTCTTGGKGTAGCACTATATGGGCTTTTTTCCTTTTTTAATTTAGTCAATATTTCTGATCTTTTCTGTGGATTTACAATACCATTCACATTATAGGAGAGGATTTTCATATTCTTATTAATGTCCATCCGGGTGAGAAGTTGTGGTTCTTAGCCTATCTTTACCGCCTGTCCTAATAATGAACTTAGAGCTGCACAGAACAGCAGCCAACGAGAAAAACACAATACTGTAAAAACTCAAAACAGGAAAAAACATTAAAGCCATCTTGACTTCCATCTGTGGGGTTTTCTCTGAATAACCCTTTAAGACTGGGTGTAGTAAAGTCTTTAGGAGGGAAAACCCCCCTATTAGGGGTGGGCCCTTGAACAAAATGTCCTTGTCCTCTGGATTATACATTCTGTACATATAATAAAACAAGCTTTTCCCGGCTTTCAAATCTAAGCTAAGCAGTAATTTTATACATATTTATGATGCTGCACATCGTTGTTTACATACAAGCTGTTGCGTTATGATGTCTCTCTCCAATACTGTTGAAGTCTGTCTGCGACAGATGGACCTGCTTGTGTATCTCCATGTGTARGTCACTGACCCTGCTCTCTCCATTTCTCTTTGGTCGTTGTCCATGTTAGTTTCTTTATTTGCTCCACCAGCGTCTCTGGTGGTTTGATGACAGTGATGGGAAGACCTCTCTCGAACATATCTTTTGTCGCTTCTTCCACCATGTTGTAGAGTCGTGTCTCGTCTTGATAAAACACTCGTAGTTTCGCTGGAAATGGTGTTTGAAAACGTATCCCTTTCTCTTTTAATACTCTTTTAGCTTCAGCGTATTTCTGTCTCCCTTTAAGTATGTTGGGTGCATAGTCTTGATCCAGATTGATCTGTTTACCTCTCCAAAGGAAACTCCTTTTATGCCAAGCTTTTTAAAGGACTTCTTCTTTAGTTCTATAGCTCAAAAAGTGTGCAATAATGGACCGCGGTGGTGCACCATCTGGTGGGGTAGCAAGGGGTTCCTCTGTAGGACCCTGGGGAGTAATAAAATGAATGAGATACAAATTATCACAATGGCTTTAGAGGACAATTTAATTTTATTTTGTTTATTCTTGATTTAGTTTTATTTGTAACATGTCATTGTGCCAAGCAATGATGACACTCAAATGTATG
>NW_013952417.1:1440751-1447598 GCF_001266775.1 Austrofundulus limnaeus | reverse complement strand
TCAGAAAAATAATAATAATAATACCCCTAATAATAATAATAATAATAAAAAACGGAACAGATACAATAGGGTTCCATGCTCCGATGGAGACATGGAAACGCTGCTGCTTTGCAGCTGCGTTACCCTGCTTCCTCGGGCTTGGACCCCTAATAATAATAATAATAATAAAAAACGGAACAGATACAATAGGGTTCCATGCTCCGATGGAGACATGGAAACGCTGCTGCTTTGCAGCTGCGTTACCCTGCTTCCTCGGGCTTGGACCCCTAATAAACATATAGAGGAGAAACTAAAGACAACAGCAAAGTGAGGAAATGTGCTCAGTTTGTGCTCCAGCAGTCTAAGTCTATAGCAGCAGAAATGAAGAATAATTCAAGATACAAACCATTAAATTCAGTTTCAATTTAGTGAAATTCATTTTCAAACCAGTGCATTCAATTTTAAATTTTGCACATTCAGATTCAATCTGAGCAATTCAAATTCAGTTCCTGCTTACAAGATTTATCCAATACATAACTGGTAAAGTTCTTACAGTTTTGGATCCAGATCTTTCTTTCTGATTATGGTCTCTTTTTTTTGTGTTTAAGGGAATATTCCAGTCGCTTCAGCAGCGAGGACACACTCCTATTCTGCATGAGGGTGATGGTTGGCGTCATCATTCTTTATGACCACGTCCACCCCAATGGTGCTTTTAACAAGTCCTCTAAAATAGATGTAAATAGATCATTTGCTCCTGAAATTCTACAAAGAAAACTCAGTTGTTCTGTGATCCAGATGTTTATTACTTCCACTCTCACTTGTTTGTTTCAGATGAAAGGCTGCATTAAAGTATTGAAGGACCAGCCAGCCGAAAAGGTTGAGGGCCTCTTGAATGCGCTCAAGTAAGCAAGTTTTTTCTTGCTTTTTGAAAATGACTCCTTAGCTTTTTTTTTTAAAGCCACCAGCCCTGTTTAGTCTACTTTAATCAAACCCTAGCTTGTTTGCCTAGAACAGGGGTCTCCAACCAGTAGCTCGTTAGCTCATTTAAAGTAGCTCTTCATTGCTTATGAAAAATTAGAACAGATCATCAATTTAATTTGTCACTGGCCAAACAAACTTTCATTTAACTCCAATCAGTCTATAAATGTCCCTTCCCCTTGGTTGTCAATCAAACAGTTTAGGGCTCAGTATGGTTGTTTTGCGTTCATTTTCGCACGCACCTTTCATAGCCCCTTAAGAGACACTGTGCAGAGTTCTTGGAAACCCCTCCTGTTGCGGTATGTCATTGCACGGGGTTTCTTCCCACGTGGTCTACATGTTGTTGTTTTTTTGTGTGTGCAAAACAAGCTTATTTCAGTGGTTTAAGTTTAAGTTCAAAATTAAATGTCGCAAAAAGTAGCTCTTGGACATTTTCGTTTTGTGAAAGTAGCTCTTAAGAAAAAAAAAGGTTGAAGACCCCAGGCCTAGAAAGACCAAAAAATAAAAAAAAAATAAAAAAGTAAACTGTGGTCCACCTAAAAATCTAAGTATCTGCTTAATTGAAGTGAACTTTGGTGCGGTTCAAAATATGTTAATGCCAAGCGGACCGGAGACTGCTCCAAAAGCAGGAAGTGGAATGCCCAAGGCATTCTGAATATTAATAGTAATAAAGTTACTCGTATACCTTGCTCAATGTCTGTATAAGGTGAACATCACTGCTYCAAAGTTGGATGCTCTCCTACTCAGTGCACACCGCCTCATACGAAGCTGTCTCAGCCACTTTATATGAAAAATAAAATTCTCTCTTGTTCTGCCTTATCTTCACTTATGTCGAAACCATTGTTGAAAAGTATTTGTTTTTTACATTTGCCAAAGACAAAAGAGAAATCCTTCAACTGCTAAAATCTGACGTCACTTCAGTGGTTCTTGGTGCAGTGCCCCCAAGAACCAGTGAGGAGGTGAACAGGTTGTTCACAGGTTTCAGTTTGCTTGACAAAGTACAAATAAATGTAATAAATGTTGCAATTTTGGTCCCCAATCAAACAGTCCAGAGGACTATCAGGTGTGAATACAACCTAAAATGATGACTTCTGCTGATGAGACTGATTTCAGTTCTGCTAAAGTCCACTTTGCTTCATTCACYTCTCCTCAGGTTCACCACAAAACACCTGAATGATGAATCCACTCCGAAGAATATCCGGACGATGCTCCAGTAACAAATTTTTCTTTATATATATATAAAACAGGTATGAAGAGGATCGTTGTGCTGACCTCAGATAAGATGGACATGTTTACATTATTTAAGAAGACTCAGTGGTAATACTTTTATGTATTTTGAAAGGCACTCCCTCCAAGTTACTCAGACCAGCAGAGGACATACTTTGTTCTTTGGAATAAAACATGTGTTGAGTTTTGCTGTCAGCACAGAGCCATCAGGCCTTACTGTTTGTAGAAAACTGAGTTTCATTAGAAGCAATTAGAAGTGAAGCAATACACCATCCAAATCTCCTCAAGTCAGACAATGAAATTTGTTTCAGGTTTAACTTTAAATGAATTTCCTCTGAGTTATTTTGATGTAAAAGAAATGTTTGTTTTTACACAGTTTTGAATCTTGACTGGTTGCTGTTTGTAATCCTTAAGAGAACAATCATACAAATGGAAGGTGATCCACACAGAATAGGATTTAATAGAACAATATGCAAAATAAAAATACAGGCATTTTGAAGTGGGGTTCTGTGGATAAGTTCTACAGAAATAATACTTTACCTTTTGTATAACACTCTTGTAAGAACCTTTGTTTAGAGAAATAAAAGTTGGACAAGCTAGCTAGTCTGAACACGGCTAATACCAAAGTGGATTGCGGCTGTCTTACAATTGCTCCAATTTCAAAATTTCATTGTTGTTCATGCAAAAATCTGTTTCATAGACCTTTCAGTCCCATTGTTTTTTTAATTACATGGTTTTTCATAAGCATTGTTAGTGTCTGCATGTAGTTTCAACACTCCCTAGCCATTAGCTCCTCAGACTCAAACTGAGGTTGTTCAAATACCTAGCTACAACAGGTAAGATATTAAGTCCTCATAACTTTTCCACAGAAGCACACCTCAACATACGTAGTTGGAGCGTCCCTTTTAATGTCAACATTTGTCTAGGGTAATAAAACTGCTGTGATGTGTTGTTCAGATCATTTGGTTTTTTCTTGTCAGTTTAGTAAACAGTGTTTTAAATCCAGCCTTAAGAATCTGTCCTGTAAGAACTTTTGTTTTGTACCAAAATGTGTTGAAATTGAAAAGTAGAGATAGTTAAACAGACGGTGAGACGAAAAATTACATCAGTCAACCAAATTTTCTCTGTGTGAAGCTTTGCTGTTAAACTCGTTCTTTAAAAGAAAATCCCAAAAATATCTACTTAATTTTATATKATTTAAGATTCGTTCTTTTTGTTTGTTTTAGTAAGGATTTAATTGATTGCAAAGCATGGCTAAATCTGTTTAAAAGAAAATTTCCTGGGTTCARCTAGACTCCACTCTCAGCTGTCTTGAGACCTCAGTAGCTGCGTTTCCATTGACCATGAAAATGCGCAAATTAGAATTTCGAAAATAAATTTACTCAATGGAAACACGTCAATTTCGAAAAAAAAATTCATTTTTCGACAAAAGTTTTTTGCGCTAGGATGAGGTGGTATTTCGGCCGTATCAAAATTGGTGTTTTTCGCAAAATTGCAATGGAAACACTTTTTTCGCATCACGGGAGTCACGTGATCAACAACCGGCTGTTTATACTGGCCAAAAAGACAATGACGAAGTAGATAACAGGAAGTAGAAATAGTAGTAAAATCACAGAAGTAGTATAAAATAGTAAAGTCACCGACTACAATTTCCCAAAACCACAGCATACGTAGCCGCTCCCAAGTAGGGACTTGTTGCTGGAAAACCTCGATAAAAGACGCCGACGTCTCCTCTGATGATGAGTGCTAGTGTCGCGGTAGCAACAMGCTATGTGTTTARATCCATCTCCGCCGTGTTTGTAATGACTTATCGTGAGAACAAACGTATTCATGCGTGACTTTAATAGCATTTCTTACTTAATGGAAACATCGCAGTTGCGAAACTGTTTTTTCGACATAAACAGAATATCGACAAAGTTTTGRGCACATTTTCAATGGAAACGCAGCTAATGATGCTTAGCTTGAGATCACTTCTATTCCTGGTATTTTAAGTTTTGCACCCTTTAAAATGTGCTTTCATCAAACTGTTGCTGCTCGGAGATAAAACTCAAAGGAGCAACTTATTCCGTAAGTGCCCACTGGCACTTCTCCTAACTGAAAGCTGCTTCATTATGTATTTTTTTTAAATATCTTTACTTCATTCCTGCTTGTTCTTGTAGATGATTAAACTGGATGGGATAATCTCTGTCAAACTATGCTTTTTTTTAATTATTAACTATGGAGACCAATGAGAGATGGTATGTACTAACGAACAAACCAAACACACGTCTTATTTTTAGTATAAATATTTTCTATGGTGAACACTTTTACCATCCTAACACATTACATTTGACTCCCATATGAATATTAACATGATGTTGTAGAATATGGAAATCTTAGAGGGTCTACACTGTGTTCCAGATTTGCCTTAAATTAGCCAACAAATTTCAGTTTTAGTATTTTTTTTACTGAACCTCCTCCAGAAGCTGTGTAATGTGAACCACCTTCTCTTTATAAACATGTCATCTTCTGTTCACTAATGTCACATTAGCTGGCCTTTCACTGTAGTTTGTTTTAGTCTCTTTTGTTCAGAAAAAATGTCCATGTATTTATGAGCAGGACTTTGGAAGCAAAATGTTCTATATATTGAGATGTAAATCCAGTTGTATGAATCATTGTAACATCTCTGAGTGAAGAGATTTTTAAGAACACAKAAAAAAAATCACTTTTTCTGTCAGGACACCGAGTTCCCTTCTTTGCCGATGATATACTGTACTACTGTGTTGAATGCAAAAAGTTCCTTAAAATACTTCTCTTTTTTCTTCTTCTTTTTGTCCCAAACGGACWGTTCTTGTTCCAGGATCACTGTTTATATAATTTGCTTTGGTTTTGTTATTACAAATTGAATGGGTTGTGTTGGTTGGATAATAAAGGTGGTACATTTGTTTTTAAAATAAAGAGTCTGTTGTTTTTTTTATTCCCCTTTTGTTTAAAGCTCAGCTGGTCATGAAACATTTTATCATAAGAGGATTGACATATTTGGACTGTTTTATATCAGGAAAACATGCAGTGTTTTGGTAAATATTGATAAATACTGTAACCCACGTGTTCTGTCTTCATGATGCACTGCGTGTGCCATCTSTGTGGATTTAGGAGAATTGCAGTCTGTTACTGGAATTGTTTGCAATATTGAGATTTTTTTAAATATCTTGCCCTGCCCTAATCATCAAGTATATTTATATTTAAAACATAAAATAGAATATGTACCCAAAAAGTGCCATTAATAAAATTCCCATGGCAGATTTAAAATTGCTGGGGCAAAACAAAAGCTAACATTTCTGAAAGTATCATGCAGGCTTGTGACTGTTTGGACCAAAATTGTGAAGAAAAASAAAGCACTTTCTGTTTGTCACCGATACAATTGCATTGTAGGCACATTATTTTGTTGCCCACTCTTGTACTCACCTCATTTCATTTTGTAACCACAATGGCAGCAGCCCCCGTGTTTAGGATTTAATCTGGAAGATACTTTGGAATTAAAAATTTGGCACRTTTGGAACAATATGTAATAAAAAATTATGAATAGAAACCACAATAGCTGTCAAAATAAAAAAAAAAWTCTTGGCTGAATATCTTGTGTGCCAAAACTATCCAAGTGTTCTTGTAAAATGTTGGAATGAACAATTGGTAAATGTTTGCAACAAAACATGATTCTGCTGATTTCACTTATTATAAATTATGCAGTAGACATTAGGGAGTAAATGATGCATATTTAGTGGTTATGTTAAACAGGATATGCATATACAAAATTTATAAGAATGGTGAGAAATGCATGTTCACAAACTATAGACCAATCTCCCCGTTGCCGCAGTTTTCAAAGATTTTGGAGAAATTATTTGTAAACATCAATTTATTGATAAACAAAATTTTTTAAGTAACACTCAGTATGGGTTTAGGATAAATAGGTCGACATCAATGGCTCTAATTGAATTAATGGAGCAAATAACTGCTGTTGATCAAAAGCAATGCTGTGTTAGTGTTTGTGTTGATTTGAGGAAGACAGTTGACGCAACTGACCACACCATTCTTCTTGGAAAGCTGAATCAATATGGTATCAGAGGACCAGCACTACAATGGGTATCAAGTTATTTGAAGGGTAGGAAACAGTTTGTACAAGTAAATGATGTAAGATCTGACCCTTTTAACATCACGTGGAGTTCCACAAGGTTCTGTGCTTGGACAAAAATTGTTTATTTTGTATGTAAATGACTTGGTAAATGTGTCGGGACTTTTGAAATGCATTCTGTTTGCAGATGATACAACATGTTTTTGTTTGGGTAAAGACATAGAGCGAATGATGGGGATGATGCAGATAGAATTTGTTAAAATACAAACTTGGTTTCATCTCAAAAACTATCATTAAATTTAGATAAAACTAAATATATGATATTTAACAAAAGAAAGAAAACTTGATGTTCAATTTAAAGTCGGTGATGTTGAAATTTGTAGAGTCAGTGAAGCAAAGTTTCTGGGTGTTATCATAGATGAAAAGTTGACATGGAGAGCCCATATAGATAATTTAAGAATAAAAGTAGCTAAATCAATTGCAATATTATATAAAGTAAGAGAGTTATTTAATGATAAATCACTGTATATGTTGTATAACACATTAGTTGTTCCGCAC
>NW_013952417.1:1436804-1438615 GCF_001266775.1 Austrofundulus limnaeus | reverse complement strand
ATCTTAAAATTGTGAAATTGTCTCAAAGCCTCATCTGTAAGCGGGTCTGCGTGCCTTATGGTAGCTTTTACAGTGGAATTATTATAATCAATCTTATTTTTCTAAAACAGGGTTTTTGAATTTAAATTGGTAATTACTTTCACACAGCACCCGCCACACAAACATCAGCACATTTTTACTTCCACAAAACACAACTACCAACGGCCTTAAACTGAGAACCTGTTCAGAGTGGGAAGTCTTTTGTTTCTATTGTGACAAGCCGTTTCTGACAGAAACCGAGTAATGAATGGGACAACGACTTGAGTTTAGCTCATGTGGTTGCATCAGTGTGTCCCTTGACAACCAAAACTACTTTGTGTTCTTCTGGAAACATCTTACAGCCACTAAACCACTTTGAGAATAGGGAAAGTCCCTTCTGTACAAAAGAACCAGAATAATCACAGTTTAGAAGTCCACATACGGATGTAGCTCTCTGTTGTATCATTTGTGCAGGACTCTATATATTGTTGTAAACAGGATAATAATGTATTTGCGAGGCATGCCGGACTAAAACTGCATCAATCTAATGTTTGTAGAGAGTTACTGATGAACATATTTAATTATTTATTTCAGTGATTCCCAGCCTTTTTAGACTTGTGTACCCCCTGAGCCATTTTGTCACACCGCTTGTAGCCTTCAGTCAAACGTAATGATGATTCTCCAAAACTACAGGGTGTATCAGAAAAAATGATGCTCTCAGAAAAATCGCCATAAAATTAACATAGATAATAATTTTGAAAATGTGGGTGTAACCTTTGGTAGAGGGGATCATTCTGCTTTGAATGACACCAAAATTTTAATTAACGCTTCATGCTCCAGTGAGCAGGGACAATTGGAAATTCACAAAATTCATGTCCTTTACGCAAGGAAATGTGAGGGTTAAAATACAATCTTGATTAAAAGTTAAAAGCTTAGATGGTGTTTTACATGCATGCCAAGGTGTTTTTAAAATAATTGACCCTTTCATGTCCTAATGTCCAAACAAAAATACCTCACGTTTGAGTGGATCATAACCAAGGGTTAACAAACACGTGAAATGGCCGTGGATAAGTCAGTCCAGCCAACTAACATTACATGTAATGTACTGTTCATGTACATGTATTCAGTGGGTATTACATGTAATTATTCCATAACCTGGTACAAAATCATGTGATCGTGTGTTCATTTTCTTTCATTAAAACAACATGATCTTATTTTCTTTCTTATCTTCTCACTTAAAAAAAAGTCACTGATGATGAAGAAATAAATAAACGAAATACACTTATAATATTTGGTTTTGTTTTCTACTGAAGTGACAAAAAAACAACATGATCACAAACATCACTTTATCTTATGCAGACAATTGCATAATTCCTGGACATAAAACCTGTCAGCACCTGTGCAGTTATCTCTCTTCCTGCCTTAGCCTGTGTGCTGTAAAATGGCCCACCACCAAATTATAATCTATGTTAACTTTATGGCGATTTTTCTGATACACCCTGTATAATGTACATGTAGGATTCCTACACCTCTTAGACCATCGTGAGACAGGTTAGTTTCACCCTACTGATGATGTGTTGTTGCAACAGTAATCCTATGGATTGGAGGATGAAGGACAACAGAGCTGCTTCATGGAAGAAGAACCTCAGCTTAGCCTGTTAGCTTTAGCGCCAACGCTATATTGCCTTATATGTATTAGCTCTGCGCTAGCGCGACAAACAAGCTACACTGTTGTCCTCCATCCATATTTTCAGTTCCAGGCTGAGTCATTTCTACCTTCTCCTCTCTGTCAA
>NW_013952417.1:1433535-1435574 GCF_001266775.1 Austrofundulus limnaeus | reverse complement strand
GCAGGATAGTGGGTCATGAGGACCGGAATTCAGAACCACTGCGCAGCTTCGGTGTTGTGTTAGCTTGAAAGCTAACTTATAGAAAGAGTGCAACATAATTTACATGTAACGTTACGACAAAAGGAGCACTTGTGTAGATAAAGTATGGGCAAGACATGATAGTTAAAAATAAATTTTTGATGGTTTGTTCTTACCTGTGACGGCAGCTTAGCTCTGAGCTCTGTGTGTTACGGTGAGATCACTTCCTGTTTACAAGCGTGCGTGCTCCCGACTCTGGACCCTGCTGTGGGGGAGGAGCTTAGGAAGGGGAGCTGAGAGCAGGGGGAGGGACTACAAGGTTGTTTCTGTTCAAATTTTTTCTGTTTTTGGGTTTTCAAGAAACTACATACAGCAGCTTTAATGTAGAAAACTGGGAGTTTGGGCTTAATGAGGTTAATAACTGGTGGGCTGGACTTCGATCACCACATCTGGCCCACAGGCCGCCAAATGAATAACCCTGTCTTAGATATTTTTTTCAGCTATGCTGGCCTGTTGATTTACATTAATTCCTTACAGCTATGTTTTAATTATCATTTTCTAATATGTTCAGCTGTAATGAAAACGTGTTTAAAAGAAAGGTCATGTGACATCGTGACTGTCTGCAGGTGAGATAGGACATAGAGTTCTAAAAATACAACATTGCAGCTTGCGTAAAACGTTGGCTAACATTCTCAACGATGAAGAAGGCGGGGTCACAAAAATCAATATTCAACAGGGTGGAAGGTTTGATGGAAAAAAATATTTCAACAGGATCGATGAGCTAACAATTAATACAAATACAGCAATTATCAAAGTGGATTGCTGCTGTTTTAAAGCAAATCCAATCTCCAAAGTTTTATAAAAGCGGATCCAAACACTCTCCTACTTCACAAACTTTTGTGCTGTTGTCAGTTTCAAAATGTCTATCTGCAAAAAAGTTTGTGGTTGTAGAAAAACAGAAAATAGCAGCAGGGAGATGTATCGCTTCCTGTGTTGCTTGGAGCACTTCTTTCAGAAGTATTATAATATGAATACCTGAATATGGAATAATATTCATATCTAAATATTATTTAACATTTGCTGTTCCTGCTCTGACATTTCTGAGGCTGGAGATGTTACAACAGAACATATTCTGAGTTGTCGTCATCATCATTCCAGTCAGAATTACATTCTATTACATTCAACTGAAGTTGTTCAAAGAGCTGTCTTCAACAGGTAAGATACTTATTGTTCAAAACATCCCCACAGAGCCTAACTTTGAAAAGGCCAGAATATATTTTTAAACACAAACAGAAGATCTTTACTCCACAACGTTAGCTCACCTGCACTGGGTTGAAATGGTCACTGGCGAAATCAAAGATGAGCTCTGGCTGCTGTAGCATGGTTGTATCTTCCAAAAACAAGTCCCACCTCATGAAGTCAGCATCACGGGCCTCTTGTTTGAGGAGCTTCAGTAACAGGACAGCTCCCAATTCAGACAGATCTTCTTGCAGAGAATTTCTGCCCAGGGAGGAGTGATGTGAGCGCACTAATTGAGCAGAGACACACAGTGGCGTCACAGGAAACCCATACTGAGCTTCGATTCTTGATGAGGAAGTTGTGTGTGTGTGTGTGTGGGTGAGGGGGGGGGGGTCTGCTAAACTGTCCTGTGGTCAGACTGAACCTGCCAAAGAGCAGAGAGGCACAAGGGAAAATATGTGTGAGTCGATGAGCTCAAGAACCGTTAGAGGCAAACGGTGAGATCACACCTGCAGGTGTTGAGAATCACCCTGTTGGCAGAGAGGATTTCTAACAACACAACTGAACATGAAGCACATGAACACACAACATGAAGAACATGAACACATAACATGAAGAACATGAACACACTGAGACAAAATGAGCATCTCTGTTTGAGTCTTTCTTTTTCTCTTATCATGTTTCTAAACTGAGCTAAACCAGCAACAGGAAGGAAGTGTTTGCGCTGCACTTTGTGCCTCTGTGTGTGTGTGTGTGTGTGTGTGTGTGTGTGTGTGTGTGTG
>NW_013952417.1:1431368-1432995 GCF_001266775.1 Austrofundulus limnaeus | reverse complement strand
CACACACACACACACACACACACACACACACACACACACACACACACACACACACACAAATAACTTAACTAATTTTAGTCACCGGGTCAAAAAAATGTAGAGTTAGCTGACAATTATTTCCACCGCACTCAAAACTCTAATAGATTGCATTAAATCTGATTTGACAGATTTTTATTAGCAATTAGTCAGAATAGAATAGAATAGAATAGAATAGAATAGAATAGAATGCCTTTATTGTCATTACACACATGCATAATGAGATTAAGAGCCACTCATACAGCAGTGCAACTACACATTAAAAGAAATAGAAAAGAATAAAATGTGCTAAAATATGCACATATACATCTGCAGACATGGATATATATGCATATACCTGCACATATACAACAATAATAATTAGCACAATAATAAAATGTAAAACTAAAGTAAAAAGTAAAGTAAAATGTCATTGTTGCTCATTGTTTAAATATTGCACATTATGGATATTAGGGTATAAGGATTATGCTGGTATTGCAGGTGATCATTAACAAAATAAAGTGATGTGTCCCACAGGTATTACACAGTAAGTTTCTAGCTGATTGTAAATCAAGAGTCAGTGCATGTGAGAGTTCAGTATGGTAGTGGCTTTCGAGAAAAAGCTGTTCTTGAATCTGTTTGTTCTTGTCAGCAGTGTCTGTCTGTCAGCAAAATATCTTATAAAGCAGTGGATGTTTTTACTCTCAAAACTTAATTGATGCCTTTTTTGTCATTGTACGGATCACAATGAAATTAGATTTAAGAACACCCATTCAAGAAGACAGAATTTATTAACTGGAAGCCCATCTACAACTGATTTATTTTGGGAGCCAACCCAACTCAGGACAGCCTCTACAGCTAACAGAGCAAAGGAAACACAAACACAACTAAAATTAAACATATTCAGCTAAAAATTGGCGTGGTAGTTGCCGAGAGTCATTTATAACACATACTCTAAGCACTATAACACAATACATGTGCTTAAAACTTTGAGAATAACTGTTAGAGTCAGCACTGACCATTACCAAAATATTAAATGTATTAATATATGTATTAATGTAATTAATAATGTATATTAAAATATAAAATGGTAAATTATGAAGAAACTCTCGGACTCTCGCTGGATGTACATCTAAAACTCATTAACGTTTGGGGCCAACCCAATTCAAGCGGGCCTGTATATTTATACAACCTTAGCTAACACAGAAATGCTAAAACATAGTTTTTTGTGGATACTGTATTAAATTTGGTGTGGTAGTAGCTAAGATTCTATCACACACACACATGCTGACATGGGTCTATATTTACAGAGCAAACTGTGATATCAGCTCAGACATTAGCCATAACCATAGTTAGTATTCTCAATCTCAGCATGAAACATGGGTAACTTTGATTTTGGAATCCTTTTAATGAAATTATGCACATGACCTGTAGGTTTCTTAAGGTTTTTTTCTAATGACATAAATAAGTGAATGATCCCAGATTGAAGTATTTATAACTCCAGATATGCCATATATGGGGGATAGATTTGTGCAAATAAGAAATGGAATTGCATGTCTTGCCAAATCTTGTTGGTACTTTAATTAACTGCTGAAGCCCTAAGTTTATAGAC
>NW_013952417.1:1421639-1428418 GCF_001266775.1 Austrofundulus limnaeus | reverse complement strand
GGGTTGGGTTTAGGACCAAGGTGTGAATTGAGTTTAGGTTAGTTTTAGGGTCAGGTAGGTACCTGTGAGGTTAGGGTTGGTGGTCAGGGTTAGGAAATAAAATTACCAAAAAATGAATGGAAGTCAATGGATGGGCCCCACAAGGATATAAAAATAAGTTTGTGCGTGTGTGTGTGTGTGCGTGCGCGTGAGAGATAGAGTCAAAACATGTTGGGGTCAGTTATCACACAGGAAGCACAGCTCAGTTAGGGGGAACCGCTTCCTGAGTTTCTGTACCAAACCACTGCTACCATCTCTGCCAGCCGAGGCCCTTTTTTTGTTTTTGCTTTCTTCTGATGATCGCACACGTTTGGCTCGCAGTGATGTTAGTCAGACCTGACAGATTTAAAGGATAACTCACTCTCAAAAGTGAAATTGTTTTTCAAAATCAGTAGGAAAAAGTATTTCCTTTCACTAAACTTAATAAACTGGATTTTAGGTGAGCAAAAGCCAACTTTATCTTTTACATAATCTAAAGGTCTTTGTCGCGTTATCAGTTAAAATCAACTTCATTAAAAAATACTCTACAATTGACGTGTTCAATGAAATATTTAAGTGTTGTTTTCAGCTTTAGGAATTAAGATGTATTTTTTAACATCTTTTATCCAAATGGAGAAAAAATAAAGCACCAGGTTTAGTTTAATTTGTTCAAGAATATGCTTTTAAACAAACCCATCTATCTTAAATGCTTGGTTTGTATTTTAAACAGCTTTTTCTAACATGAACATCTGGTTAAGGGTGTACAAACTTTGTAAATGACATTATGTGCACTCTCATGCAAAGTCTTGTGAGATGTGTTAAAGTGCTGAATAACTTTCAGCTACACCAGCATTCAGCCCAATATCTGTGTACAGAGTTCTGTTTAGGCTATTGTTGATTAGCTGTGGCACCACCTTAAATTAGGAAGTCAATAAACGTTAATCAGTGATGAGTTTCTGAGTTAGAATAAAATAAGTGTAGTGAATCATGAGATATTTTGCTGACATGGCAGGCAAATGAACACCCACAGACACATCGTCCTTTAGTCTCTATCAGGGGTTGATAATTACATCCACTGTCAATCAGTTTAATTCAGTTCAATTCATTTAAAAAATAATAGTATTAAATTTTAAATATGAGTCATGCTTCTACAAACACAACATCATTCTACCATGTGAAAACAAACTGTTCAAAAACGTTGTTTTCTCTGGGTCGAGGATCATTTAATCAGAAGCCCACCATCTTTAACCAGTTAAAATTAGACTTTAGTTTTTGTGCTTTAGTGCCCTGATGGGGAACATCCTGCGTTGCTGCGTTCTTATCATCCCACAGATCAAAAAAGCAGCCTTCATTAGAAAACTAAGCCCAAGGTCACAGTCTCACTGGTTGTACAGAGCTGCAGGTTTATTTCTCCACAGCTCCAACTAACTCCCACAAATATTATTCACACTTGTTTTGTGCAACAACTATAAAAAACAACAAAACTGTTGCTTTGTCATGCAATAGTAATCAAATTCGTATTTGTACTGCATGAAAACAAATTCCTTTTATAACGTTTCTTTAATAAAAGCAAGTTATTCAGGGAAAAAATACATTTCAAATAAAAATACCAAAACTGATTTTAGCAAGTGACAAACTACATTTACAAGTTGTTTTACCTTTTAAATGGTATCAAATTATCCAAATGACTCCAAACAAGAATCCTGAAAAAAATATTTGTATTCATATTTTGATACATCCAGTTTTTTTTAAGACAAAGAACACAAAATGTCTCAACTTAGATGTCTTAATCATTCTTGGGCAAGTGGGAAAAAAGTGTTTTATTGGAGTCATTGTCAGAAAAAGGACAAAAAACAAACAAACAAACCAACAAACAAAAATGTGCTGAATCAATTTTAGACGAATTAGAAATGCTTTAAATGAAATAATGGTGTCTAATTTTTAGCCTATAGGCTCAAATCTACACCAGCTTTTTGCAATCAATAGTAAACTATTTTAATCTGCTATTTTTCATGAAAGAAACAATGTCTGTGTATTTACTCTGGGATGCAATTATTTACCGTCTCTAAAGCACCGATCTACTAAAAGTTTGTCTGTGTAAAAACACACAAACATGATGGCTGATCCATAACTGTATGCACAGAGGATCAATACATTTAGTGTGTTTTCTTTTATGAAAATGCAGAAAGCATGTTGATTATCAGATTGTGAAAAACACTGTGGGGAGGAGGAAGTGTAAATGTTGTCATTCAGTAACTGCAACACAAGTGATCAAATCTAAAGCAAATTCCTGTCACTGTTTTTGCATCTCTATTTAGCACATTTGCAATGCATGTGCGAACAGACACAACGTTAGTGTTGGCTCTAGCCATTTTGGTGCCCTAGGTGAGTTGAAGTGCACCCCCCACCCCACTAGTTTACTATGGTAAACTTAGATTTATTTGCTTTAAACACAAACATACCGTATTTTTCGGACTATAAGCCGCACCGGACTATAAGCCGCACCCGCCATTTAAAAAAAAAAACCTGCGAACATTAACATATAAGCCGTACCGGACTATGAGCCGCACCCCCAACATGAATAAAACAGTACACCCAAATTTGTCGTCAAAAAAGTGAATTCAACGTCAAAACATAAAAAGCAAACCTTTAGGAATTAAAGTTTGGAGGAATACGGTTCATATAGCTGACCTTATTTTGGTAGTTTTCTTTAACAGTTTCTGGTCCAACAAAACGTCTCATTCATCATCCTCCGGCGCACTGAAACCATTGAAGTCCTCCTCTTCAGTGTTGGAGTTAAACAAGCTGAGAAAAGCTGCGTCACACAGCGGTATCTGTTCAGTGTTGCTTTCTGTGTCACTGTCCTCCCGGGCTAATGCTGGCTCTGAAGCTGTGGTGTCCTCTTCACGTAGCAGTTCAGCCTTTCAGAACCCATTGGTGATGGTGGACTCATTCACTCTGCTCCACGCTGTTAGGATCCACTGGCAGACATCAGGGAATGTCGCTCTTCTCATTCGGCCAGTTTTTGTGAATGATTTATCCCCGTCAGTCATCCAAGCCTCCCATTCACCCCTGAGTGCTGCTTTAAATGCACCATTCACTCTGATGTCCAGGGGTTGCAAAAACTTTGTTGTACCTCCAGGAATAACAGCAGGAATTGAGTTTGTTTTCTTGATGGCTGCTTTCACCAAATCCGTGATGTGGGCCTGCATACTGTCCAATATCGTGTCTGTCGAAGATCCGTCGTGTCATGTCTGCTACTAGCTAAAACAAAATGGCGCTACACCTCTGGCTAAGCTGGCAGTATGGTTGCTCAGCTGTCGACCGGTCGACACGCCGTCACGTGGTTGTTCGGCGTTTGTTTTCGCACTGACCTTTCATAGTTCCCCCGGGAAACCCAGAGCCTAGCTGCTGGGAAAGCCCTGCCGCTCCAGCATACGTCACTGCATGGGATTCCTTCCCCGGAGAGTGCAATGCGAGAGAAAAAAGTCAGCGGCTCTTCACTCGATGTTTATCCACAAACTGGTCCTGGATTAAGCTCCAAAGTTTTTATCAGTCAGATCCCACCGTGAAAAATGTCTGTTTTATCCCCTTTTATGAGTTTTTGGCCATTGACTATCTTTAAATCGCTGCTTCCTGGTACAACAGTCAGCTCTGGAAGCAATCGCTTTTTTCTCCTTTTTTTCCCTTTCATTTTTTTGAAGCGAGTGGTTGAAGCAAATGGAGCATAAGAGCCCCCTGGTGGCTGAAGAAAAAAAATCCACATATAAGCCGCACCGGACTATAAGCCACATGGTTCAAAGTTCAGGAAAAAAGTTGCGGCTTATAGTCCGAAAAATACGGTACATCACACAACAAATTAAATGAATAAATGAATTAAATATAATTAAATCAAATGACAAGGATAAACAAAAGAACCTGCTCACAATTTGTGCAAAGATTTAGAAGGTCCTCTCTTTTTGGAAAATATAAGTCTGATTTTACCTCATAAGGTCCTCGACTGACAAATTCAGCCCTCACTGTGTCAGAATGCATGTCAGCAGGATTAGTAGTAGGAGTAGTTTATTTTTCCTTTAATACCTCATTATTGTTCTTTAAGACAAAGCTAATTGAAAGGGTTACAACCTGGGGTTACAAATAATAATTTTTTCTTCTGCAGTTCGGCGCCCCCTCCAGCAGACGGCGCTCTAGGCGACCGCCTAGTTTGCCTATGCCAAGAGCCGGCTCTGTACAACGTTATGAAGAAATGGCTGTCATTGTGGAGAGAGGGAGGCAAAGGTGCAATGATAGATGATGAAAAGAGAGAGAATGTTCTGTCAACCTTTGGGCTGTCAGAAATATAAATAGTAAAGACATGTTTTCCATCTAGCAATGACATTTTAGGGCTGCTGGATGACAAAGCCTGTGGAACCCCTCCATCAAGACCTCCAACTCCATGGCTTTAAACTTCATTTTTCTTTTATTGTCACTCTGCTCTTCCAAACTTCATGAAGACAGCCAGTACGCAAAAACTTCCTTTCATTTCCTGTCATTTCATTTTGTTGCAACAGGTCCACTAATATCACATGCAACGTTTTAGTTTACATGCACAGTTTAGTGCTTGTTTTCTGAGACCTTAATAGATCAGGCTCTAAGTTTTAAGCCACCACCAGCACCAAGATCAAACTCTCCACACAGGTCAGAGACAAAGATGTGGAGAAGTATACAGATCTGGGTTGTGTCATAAAAATATCCCAGAACCACAAACATTTCATGGAGCTAAATCCACTGTTTGGAAACTGAAAAAACAAAACAGCAAACCTGCCAAGAGAGGTTGCCCAAGAGAGAGGGGGTATTATTTAGAGAAACAACCCAGAAGCCAAAGGTAAAAGAGCTGGCAGCTCTTCTGCAGAGATGGGATTTTTTGTTCATGGAAGACCCCTAAAAGCTGCAACAACCTGGGCTTCATGGGACAATGGCATGAAAAAAACAAACAAAAAAAAACATTGCTTCAATAAAAAACAAGGTGGCACATTTAGAGCTTCTCTAAGAGCTTAATGGAAACTCTCCAAACATGTGGAAGAAGGTTCTCTGGTCAGGTTTTGCTACTGTTTGGTTTAAACTTGACACCTGTCACTGTGCTGAGAACATCAGCCCCACAACAAGGCACGGCAGTGGCAGCGCCATGCTGTGGAGATGACAGGAACTAGAAAACTGATGCATATAGAGCAAGCATGGAGAAAATAGTGAACAAAACCAGTTTCCAGAGATTTGAGACACTTTCAATGAACGTGCAGGTGAATCAGATGTTATACTGACAAAAGAGAAGCATTTCCCTGAGGGGGTTCATCAAGTGCTTCCTGAAGATCACCCTGGTACTCAATGAATCTAAACTGACTGTAAGTGGTGGGCACAGTTCCACTAAAGCACTAAAGCACTAATAGGGGAACTAATTTCCTGATTAGTGCTTTAGGGCTTTTGCTAATTTTATAATTTATTAGTGGATTAGCACTTGCTAAGTTTATAGGCTATATTTAGAAGCACTAACTGAGGTCTATAAATGTTATTGATCAACATTAATGTTAACAGCTGAGGGTGAAATCTGTCACACATTTTGTTCACATGTGTGTCACTTATCTAGGTGACAAATATGAACCCAAATCCAGCTGTGGAACGTCAATGATAAGTCTTCAGAGAGCAACATGTGATTCATGTTGTCTGTTGAAGAGTGTTCATGGGTTGACTGGGTTATTTTAGTGCTTTAGAATTAGCTTTTGCTAAATTTTCAGTGTGTTAGTGCTTTAGAATTAGGAGACTTAAATATTTAAGTTAGTGTTTTAGGGCTAGAGGAACAAATTTTTGCATCAGTGCTGCCCACCACTGGTAATAGGTAATTTCTATAAATTGGTGGACACAAGCAGCACCCATCCCACTTGAAGGAGCTGGAACAGTTTGGTTATGGAGAATGAGCAAAAAATATTCTGGAGGCTCGCATGAAAAGACTGGATGCTGTAACGGTGGCTCCACACATTAGAGACTTCTTAGTATTTTTACCTTGCTGAATTTGTTGAAAGTGTATCAATACTGTGATAACAACACCAGTATTACAAGAGTATTGCAGACACGAACTGAATGCAAAAAAGAAAAGTTTGGTCATCATGGACAGCACTACAGGACTGTGATTGATTTTTTTAAATTGTGCAGCCCTACACAGTTTTTTTTTTAGAAAATGAATCAAAATACAGGTTGTAAGGGATCGTTTTTGTTTTTTTTTCTTTCAACAGTGGCCCCCTGTGACTGGCCACCTCTGGGTCACATGTGTATGACTGTCAGTGTGCCCTGCAGCCTGCTGGGTCTAAAGAGCACTCTCCAACTACAGAGCCTTTGTTCATCAGCAGTCTGCTCACACAGAGGTTTGTCTCTGTGGCCCCGGCTCTGGGATCTGAGTCTGTGAAGTGGCTGCCAGGCCCCTAAGGACACAGATAAGCCCCAGCCATTTATAACATTCATTCCCCCGTCTGAGTGTGTGTGTATGAAGTGGAGCGAGTCGGTGGTGTAAAGATAGAAAGAGCGAGGGTGTTTTCAACACAGAAGAACAGAGAGAGAAAATGTGTGTGAACCAGGCCAGTCTGATAACTGTGAGAAGTGAGGGAGCAGCTGATAAGACCCGCTTGTTGCTTGGGGTAACAGGGCCTTGTTAAATGAGGCACGGTGAAATATGGCGTGTGTGTGTGTGTGTGTGTGTGTGTGTGTGTGTGTGTGTGTGTGTGTGTGTGTGTGTG
>NW_013952417.1:1420147-1421494 GCF_001266775.1 Austrofundulus limnaeus | reverse complement strand
GTGTGTGTGTGTGTGTGTGTGTGTGTGTGTGTGCGTGCGTGCGTGCGTGTGCGTGTGCGTGTGTGTGAGAGGTGGTTGCTACACTGTTTTTACAACCTTGCCCTTGTTCATGTGTGTAAGAGGTTGACGTGAACATAAATCACAAATTCATTGGTTTTATTCATTATTTCCTGGCATGCTGTTTACACACACAAAACCAGCCACGCTCACACACCTGAAAAGTACTTTCACTTTCTCTTCAGCATGCATGCAGCATACAAACACTCTGAGGTTTTTTTTTTTTGGCTTTTTTCTTCTATTATTGTTTTATATTTCAGATTTTCAGAAAAAAAACTTATGTGGTTGTTCAATGGAATAAAAAAAAGCGCTTACCTGATCTTTACAGCTGCTTTCAGCTGCCTGAAGAGCCCAGAGAGGTGAGGAAATTCTCATTAGTTTTGGTAAAGCCAGAGTCTTCCTGTGCTGACAGACCTGGGATCAGTTTCAGTGAGCTGCGCCGGGTGTGACGTACAGACTGAAGATCAGTTTCTGCTCCACAGCCTGCTGAGTTGAAGGTTTTTTTTCTTTATACTCCTCATCAAATCTCCTTTCCTTTTTTTCTTTTAATTCTAGAGAAGTGTTTGTCCTCTTCTCTCCACCCTCTTCCCTCACCCCCACCCAGTTCTGTGATCTTTGATTGGTTACCTGTGTTGTTAGTCGGGGTAACCCTAGTGACCACTGTCAGCGTGGAGCAAAGGTAAACATGCATTTATTTGCAATGTAAAGCAGCAGAGAGCCTGGTAAGCCATCTGTAAACAGATGTGTGCTTTATTCGAGGCTGTGATGAACTCCCTAATTCACTGCACTCAGCTAAAACACAAACATACATGCAGGTTTTCTTTTAGAGCTAATTAAGGACAAGAAAAACAATAATAAGACTAATAAAAAGACTAACTAGAAGAAAAACTGAGAAAGTCAGACATAATTTGTGTTTTATAAAGGCCCTAACGCTCCCTAGTGGCAAAACTTTGCAAGAATGCCTAAAAAAAAAGCCTCGCTGACAGAAACTGATCAGAAAATCTTATAAACTATCCATTCCACAGTGTAATCTCTAAAGGATTTGTGAAGATGAAGTTTTTCTCAACTTTTTCATGAGAACTGAAGCTTCGCTGATTCTATATTCTGTCTCTGTGGAAATGGTTGCATAACTGCAGCCTTCTTGAAAATCATGACTTGTAAAATAATTTCATCTGTGGATAACATCTGAACATCACCAGACCACAATTACATCTATCTATCTATCTATCTATCTATCATCTATCTATCTATCTATCTATCTATCTATCTATCTATCTATCTATCTATCTA
>NW_013952417.1:1418718-1420087 GCF_001266775.1 Austrofundulus limnaeus | reverse complement strand
ATCTATCTATCTATCTATCTATCTATCTATCTATCTATCTATCTATCTATCTATCTATCTATCTATCTATCTATCTAATAAATTAGTCCATCAGGCAGTCTACGAAGGTCCAGTGATCATAAAAATGTAGGTTTTTACTTCCAGCATTATAAGAGTTAAATAAGGTTATTTTTAGGCAAATGAGACTTTACCAGTACAACCACAGTTTACAGTCTTAAGGATCAGCTTTTTAAAACACAGACATGTAAGTGCAACTGTAGTAAGAACTACTTCTAGAATGGTGAGGCTCTCAGTTTATAAATATATGAACCCCACAGAATATTATTCCCCATTTGATTGGCAGAAGTTAATGAGTTTTATATCTCACATCAGCAGTGGCGCCTGCAAAAAATTTTTTACAGGGGGGTCCATGTGGGGGGCACTAAAAACCAGGGGCGGCACACCAAAACTAGTATCCATAACAGAAAATTTATGATGTGGTTGTAAAATTGACAATTTAAAAGCTATGGCAATATAAAGCTATGGATTTGCCAACAGATGTTTAGTTTGTAATTTTTACAGATAATATTACTGATTTTGTAATATTCAGAGAGAAAAAACAAGAATCCAAACTGTCTACACTTCCACAGCAGTCATTTCTAACTTGTCCTGCATCTTTATGGTGCGTTCACACCGAACGCGATTTCAGCGTCAAAATCGCAGCCAACGCTGAAGTTGGTCGCTTGACCACTGTGAGGTCAGATGCTTGCTATTGTGCTTGACGCGCGAATCGCCCGTCAAGAAGGGCGGAGCCTCTCTGCCGGTCTTTGTACGTACAATGGCGGATGAAATTGAGAGAGTGGGTTGGCTTTGTTTACTCAGAGCAAGAGCCCGTCGTCGGAGAGCTACACATGGAGTACCGTAAATTATCTTTACATTCTTACATATTTCAGTGGCATCAGAAGTATTTGCAATGTTGGGGGGACCCACTGGTGGGGGTTCTGGGGGTCCTCCCCCAGAAAATTTTGAATGAAGTAGATGCCATTTCCTGCATTCTGGAGTATATTAACAGGTTGTTAAACAGACTTTTGAGAAACAACAGCACATAGAAAAACACTTGATGTGACCATTCTATAAATTAAGTGGAATGGGGAGAACATGTAAACACAGAACAGAAAGTTGATCTAGCAATCTTCTTCCATAGAGGCAAAATGTTGCTCTACCAACTATGCCACTGTACTGCCTAATTTTATATTAATAATACAATTATTTAAATTATTTAATTAATATTTGATTGAAAATTTGCCTTTGAATAATACCTCCTGAGAACTTTCATCTTTGTTTGAGAACAATGGGCCTCATGCAACAACCGTTCGTACGCACAGATTTG
>NW_013952417.1:1406721-1417483 GCF_001266775.1 Austrofundulus limnaeus | reverse complement strand
CCCCCCAACTGGCGCCCCTGCATATCAGTATTCTTAATACAACTGTAAGTCACTTGATGCACATTTCATTACAGTTTTTCTTAATCGTTTTGATTTGCTTAGAGAAACTGGGATCCACTAAGTTTTTATCATCACAATTTCAGCAGAACAGAAGTTATCTCTTACATATTAATCATTTCTCATAACATCGACACATTTTCTCTTTTGCACAACAGTGAGCACAGGTGTCATTGCAGCAGTCCAGACTCCACTGTTTTAGCTCTGGTGACCAAACAGAAACTGTTCCTGACTATCAGAAGATACTTAGATCAGTCTGAAGTCACTGAAGCACCTGTTCAACACTCCTGTACAAAAATATTCACTTAACAACCGGTCTGTAGACCTTACAAGGTGTAACGTCTGTGTTGTTCTTTACCAGCATGGATGGAGGAGGTCCAAGGCAGAAGAGACTGAGAGTCAGAGGTGGAGGGTTGTGAGGAAGAGGAGTCTGTGTGCGAGCTGAAGGTGAAGTTAGAAAGGCTCAAGTTTCAGAAGAAATGTGGGCAACTGTTACTGTATTGTTTTACTTTCTGATATTATTCATTTTGATTTAAATTTACAGTATTTTTCAGTTTTCTGCCACAGTGTGTAATAAAATAACAACAACAAAAGTCATGGAATCAATAAAATTTGCATCAAAGCAATATCTTACTCTGGAACTAGTTTTTGGTAAGAAGGAAAGTTTGACACAGCCTGTGTAGAACAATAACAAATGGCATGAAAGGGCTGTAACTTTTGTAAAACTTTTTTGAAGCTTTTTTTTTTTAGCAATGGCAACAAAAAAACCTGATTTTGAGGAAAAACTCCTTAAAATTTTGAATTTTTCCCTGTGAGCTAGAAATGTTTTTATTTCTTTCCAACTGGGAAATCTTAATATACAAATAATATTTGAGGTTTTCT
This sequence comes from Austrofundulus limnaeus, assembly GCF_001266775.1. Taxonomy (NCBI): domain Eukaryota; kingdom Metazoa; phylum Chordata; class Actinopteri; order Cyprinodontiformes; family Rivulidae; genus Austrofundulus; species Austrofundulus limnaeus. The sequence goes on along the minus strand of NW_013952417.1, from coordinate 1,416,544 downwards.
CTTTATATTAACATCAAAATTACTCAATAAATTTATATAAAATTAGGATTCAGACCAAACAGTAATGTATTATCGTAACCAACAAGACAAAACAAGTTATATCTCTGGATAAGCTGATGAGATCAGGATGATCCAGGTATCAAAATGTAGCTTTTAAAGCCAGGAATCTGAAAATGTGATTAGATCATTTTGATCAAATTTGACTTAATCCTCATTTCGATATGATGGGCCACATATTTGAGTTACTGTGAAGAAAAATGATAAAAATTGAAACATTTAGTTGTTTGTATTCACATTTCCAATGAGGTATAAAGATAATGGGAAAAAAGTTCCTCATGTTGGCAGAAAACTTTCAGCAGGCACATTGTAGAGCTAAAAATGTTTAGGATGTAAAAAGGATAGAGTGGGTAAAAGTTGGATTTATTTAAAAGGAGAATAAAAAAGGTAAATACATGTCCTTTTTATGTAAAATGGTAAAATGGAGTTCAAAAAAGAAAGAATGAAAACTTGTTCAAGAAATGGTTCAGATCTACTGATGTGATTCTGTAGAATGGGTGTGAACAATCAACATCTTACCTGCTGTTGATAACTTTTTGAACTGCCTCAGTTTGAAGAAATAGATTTTATTAGGTTTGTTGTCAATTTTTATGTAAAAAAATCTAATTAAAGTACATTCAGCTCAGCTGTCATACAGAATGACATCATTTGGAGCAAAACTGAGAATACGTTTTGTCTTACTGTTTTATTTCACCCCAATAATTGACCATAACTGTAGCAATTAAATACAAAGAAGTAATTGGAGCATACAGCGGGTAAAATAAGTATTGAACACGTCACCATTTTTCTCAGTAAATATATTACTAGAGGTACTAATGACATGAAATTTTCACCAGATGTCGGTAACAACCCAAGTGATCCATACATAAAAAGAAATCAAACCATAAATGTCCAGAAATGAAGTTATTTGTAATAATGTGGAATGGCACAGGGAAAAAGTATTGAACACACTTACTGAAATTTATCTAACACTTTGTACAAAAGCCTTTGTTGTCAATGACAGCTTCAAGACGCCTCCTGTATGGAGAAACTAGTGGCATGCATTGCTCAGGTGTGATTTTGGCCCATTCTTCCACACAAACAGTCTTCAAATCTTGAAGGTTTCGTGGACCTCTTCTATGAACTCTGATCTTTAGTTCTTTTCATAGATTTTCTGTTGGATTCAGGTCAGGTGATTGGCTGGGCCATTCCAGCAGCTTTAGTTTCTTTCTCTGAAACCAACTGAGAGTTTCCTTGRCTTTGTGTTTGGGCTCATTGTCTTGCTGAAATGTCCAGCCACGTTTCATCTTCATCATCCTGGTAGATGGAAGCAGATTTTTATCAAGAATGTCTCTGTACATTTTTCCACTCATCCTTCCTTCAATTATTTGAAGTTTGCCAGTACCATATGCTGAAAAACAGCCCCACACCATGATGTTCCCACCTCCAAACTTCACTGTTGGTATGGTGTTTTTGGGCTGATGTGCAGTGCCATTTGACCTCCAAACATGATGTGTATTCTGGCATCCAAACAGTTCAATGTTGGTCTCATCTGACCAGACTATATATGGATCACTTGGGTTGTTACCGACATCTGGTGAACTTTTCATGTCATTAGCACCTCTAGTAATATATTTACTATGAAAAAGGTTGACGTGTTCAATACTTATTTTACCCGCTGTATCTATGTAATGGTGAGTATTTCTTGAAATTAATGAAGGATGATTTGAACTTTTTCTAGTTGAATGTTGTGGTTCTTTTGAAGTTTTGTAGTTTTTTTGAGACTGATGTGACTGAAAAACTCAAACAGGACTATTGTTTGCTGAGGAGCACATTGTGGCAAATCAGGAGGATTTTTACAAAGAATGTCAGCAATTTTAGAACATCTCTTTAATATTTGACATATGCACTTTGATATTGAACACAGCCATATTTTTGAACGGCTTCAGTATGTTTTGAATGGGACCAGTATGTTTAAATGCTCACATATGAAAACAGGAACCAGTCCATCCAATAGCTCTGAAATATCTTTGTACCCATTTTTTGGTTAAAAAATGTTATGGAGTTAGAATTACAAAATAAACACGAACACAATTTTTTCTTTTCTTTTGGCTGCTCCTTTCTGCAGGGGTCGCCATGGCGAGTGAACTCACATAAAAGATTTGCAGATTGTTTTAGACCAGATGCCCTTCTTGACACAACCTGGGCTCAAGCCTGCAGCCTCAGGTTTACACTGAACGGATCTACCATCAATGAGTGCTGAGCTACACAGCTTCTCTGCAAATAAACTATAAAAATCATTCTTTTATGCCTTAACTTATAATTGTTCATGATCTTTTAAAACTTCAAAAGACATGAATTATCTCCAATAACTCTGGTGATGGTGAAAGTACAGCATTGTGTTGCAAAAATCTGGAGATTGTTAGTTTTTCTTTTATATCTGGGGTTAAAAAGGTTTCGATTTTTGTACATTTTCATGGTGAACAATAGTTAATATGTTTTTATTAAAAGCAATATTCTCTTTTACACTTTACTTTAAACATATGCACACCATGTGCTCACCTCTGGCTTTTTAGGTTGCTCTTTATCTTGCACCGTGGTCTCCGTGGATGTGTCATCACATCATCAGACAAGCTATTAAGAGTCAGTGTGGTTACAGGGAGGGACTGAAACACAAATCCTGAGTGTCCCCTGATGGACAACTGAGGAGGAAATAGATGAAAGAAATACTCCGGAGTCCACGGTACGTCAGTCTGATGGTTTCCATCTGCTGGTTACGTCTGCTCACCTTCTGCTGTTTCTCCTGCTGCACCGTCTGTGTGTATGCAATTTCTTTTTTTTTTTTTTTTCAGTTCTTGGCCTCAAATGCGTGGCATTCGTACGTCTGTGAGAGTGAATGATGAGTCGCAGCGTTGTGCCATTTCTCAACCATTCCTTCAAGCATGAAACCAGCGGTGTGTGGTAAAAAAACAGTGCATCAAATTAAAGAAAAAATGCTGAAAGCAGACAGCATTTTTGTGCATGCACATGCACACACACACTTTTACACACAAAAAACATATTTTCTTTGTTCAACTGTTAGCAGAAGCTCTGCCAGACTGAAAGCTCTCCTCTTCATGCTGTTACAATAAGAAATCTAACATATTGAGAGATGTGATTTTAAATTATTACATGTTAAATGCTGGTTGTTTAAAAGAAAATAGATGAACTTTTAAGTCAAAAGGGACATGCCTGTTTCACTTTCCATTGTTAAAAAGGGTTAATACCAGGCAGCCATGCAGAGTCATTTTCTTTTAAGTACAGATATTTGTTTGTGAATGCAGTTTGCTGGCACAGCTGCTCTCAGTACAGTGTGTGAATACACAAAACAGCAGATGGAAAGGGTAGAAAAACGTAGAAGGCTGTTTGGACAAAACAGAAGAAGAATTAAGAGCCACATCTTTTTTTCACTCAGCAATCAGATCCAAACCCAACTGAGAGGGAAAGACAACCTGTGTGCTGGTTTGTGTGGGTCTGTTGGAGTCAGCACACTCTGAGGAGGTCTCTACAACTTTCGTGGGCTCATGATATTTAATAAAAGCCTTCTTAAAGTGAAAAAAAAAGCATTTGGCCAAGTGAGAAAAATCAGCCAATGAAAATAGCTTTTCTTTTTTTTTTTTTTTTTTTTTGCGTTTGAAACCAGTGCAAAATAGTTCTAATTATTTTTTAAACAATTTGCATTTGTATTATATACATTGGGTACAAAAGAAAATCTAAAACTGACAGCTGTCTGACTCTGCAAATTTGGTGAACGTCATTCACAAGGCAGTTCTCAAAAGGCATTTAAAAAATATTATTAACCTTTATTTAACCAGGCAAATCCCATTGAGATCACAGATCTCCTAGGCAAGCGAGGCCCGGGGCTGAAAGCAGCCTAACACGTTTTGGAAGAAACCAGAGTACCTGGAGGAGAACATACAAACTCCACACAGAAAGATTCCAGATCCAAACTGGGAGTCAGACCCAGGGCCTACTTGCTGTGAGACATCAGTGCTAATCACCAAGCCATCATGCTGCTGTACATCTTGAAATGGTTCTCAGTTTACTGGCTTGAATTTGAGAGGCTAGCAGTCCTTTTGAATAAAGTAAATTCACAGGGGCAGAGCCAGGGGGTTGGCTAGGGGGGCAACCTCACCTGGAACCTGATTATCCACCCCAGTTGATTGATAAGTCACTGCATTTGACTTTAAAGTGCCTGTGACATCAATTTGTTTGTAATAAATATGAATGCATTTTTGGAAAGTTTACAATAATGACATATTCCTAAATAAATTTCACACCACTGGGATGAACAGTTGTTGAGATATTCACATGTGAAGTAATAGGAAGTGATGTCAAAGGGGAATGTGTGAACATGAACAGAGCAGTGCTACAATGGCTATAACACAGGCTGTTGAGAATAATCGGATATTTCTTTAGATTATTTTGAGTCACTATCAGAGACAGACAAAGAAAGACAGAGTTCAAATAATAATATTTCAATAAACAAAACCACAGAGTTCCATTTTTTATGTCACTTCCTGTTTCCCTATTGCTGAGCCAAGTTCAAAATAAAAATATGCCAATTATGTGACAAAATGGGTAAACTTATGTGTTATGCGAAGTTTTTCATATATAAAGTTGTTTTTTGTATTTGAATATAAAAATGTATTTTGTAATGGAATGCAGTCTTTGTTGTTGGTGTGGGACCTTTGTTATGACATCATCATGCTGAGACAAAAGCAACGGTTAATGCTGCTAACAAAGCTGATGATTCCCTACAAGACATCCAGCTTGCAGTTGCAAGTGTCTGAGCTGCACTTCAAACTGCTGGACTGCTGGACCATCCATATTGTTTTCATTTAACACATTTTGAATTTATATTCTAAATAAGCAGCATTAGCAGCATTAGCAGCATTAGCAGATTTAGCAGCATTAAAGCCTTCGCATACTCTATCTGAATTACTGAACTTAGCTTTCATTGTCGCAGTTGTGACAAAAATTGCAGCATCTTTGAATCTTCCACACCTTTTCACAAACCGCTAGGAGAACTTTGATTTATTAAATTTTTTGGGAGGGGTTTTTTAGGAGCTCGGTGTCTCTCAAAGGCTGTGAAAGATGTGTGTGTGAAAACAAATGTCAAACCAACACGTGACCACTCGTTGACTGTTTTGCTTCATATGCAGTATGTAAAGGCCTTTGGTGGTTGTTTCTGTCACAGAATGATGACATCACAACACTACAACTCACTAACAGCAAAGGCCGCATTCCATTCTGAAAGTCTTAAATGTAAGCTCTATCATTTAGCAGCCACGTTTAAGATTTCATTTTTACATTTATATGTACATTTCGAGATTCAAGACTTATTATTACATACTATTTAACATTTAAATTTAACATTTAGCAACATTCCATCTTACTTATAAAATGACCTAAATGTAAGAACGATGAGCTAAATAAAAGAATGTTATTGCCCCTCTATGAGTATTGTGGCCCCTTGATGGCCCCTTAATAAAAATCCTAGATCCACCACTGCAACAAAGTAAACTTTAGGAACATGTAAGGCAAATATCACATTTTTATCATTTCAGTCTGTAAATAAATAAGACACATTTCTCAACTAAACATATTTTTTGTGTGGAGAGCTTCAAAAATGTAGTGTTAGAGTCATTAAGATAAACTGTAAGCCTGTGTTGATTTTATGTAAAGTTGTACCGAAAGTTGTTGAAAATCAAGAATACAAAAAAGTGCAAAGTCAAAATCTTTCAGGGCCTAACTGCACATGTTATCCCAATTTTATGAGTTTGAACTCACAGAAGATCAATCATACTGTATATTAGGAGAGCCAACAGTAAGCCGAGCCAGATATAATACTTCGGCCTCTGCTGAGAGATGAAAACTCCGAGAGGAATGTACTGAATGTGATTTCTTTCAATTAGACCTGCTCACAGCACCGGTGGGTTTGATTTAATGTCAAACCACAGTGAAGTGATTGAAGACATGTTGGAGGAAAGACAAAGTTATGAGGAGTGGCTGAGGCAGGAATGCAGGCAGAAAGACGAGAGAAAGGAGGAGAAACAAAATGAGGAAAAAAAAACATTGAACTAAAGAGAAGAGTGAAAGCAAGGAGAGAGAAATAAAACGAGGAGCCGTGAAAGATCACAGGACAGAGAGCGTCTTTGACAGCTAATGTGACATGCATGACACTGGTTCAGCCCGAAGCCAAATTCCAGGTCAGGCCTGTGTGTGTGTGGGCATGTTTTTGCACATGTTGGGAACCATTTTCCAGAAAAAGGCGGCCTCATGGGTATCAATGCCCCGTCCCCATGGGTACGGATGCTAATTTCAAGTGGGGGTTAAGGTTTAGGACCAAGGTGTGAATTGAGTTTAGGTTAGTTTTAAAGTAAATGGTCAAAGTTAGGCTATAAAATTATCAGAAAATGAATGGAAATCAATCCACGGTCCCCACAGGGATATAGAAACAAACCTGTCTGTGTGTGTGTGAAAGAAAGGGAGAGAGAGAGAGAGAGAGAGAGAGAGAGAGAGAGAGAGAGAGAGAGATCACTGTAAGTTTTATAGTGTTCACCATCACATGATGCTGGCTGCTGTTACACCCCGCCCACACACACACATTCTTGTATTTGCACCAAATTGAGGGCTTTGTAATGATTAATTTTTGTAACTGTATTTATGCCTGACCCAGACATTTTCCCTAAAATTAACATTACTGGTCTATAGTTAACCCTAACCTGAACCAGAACTTAATTCACACCATATCCCTAAACCTAACTAGTAAAGCACAGCAGAGCTGCAAACAAAGTGAGGACATTGAAGAGCTCCTCACTTTACGTCAGAGACCTCACGTTGATAGTAACTATGGTGCAAATGGTCCTCACCCTATAGTAAAAACAAGTACACACACAAATACAAAGTTGAGTCAATAAAAGCCAAAAATCGGTGTCTCGTGGGTTTTAACTGTTGGTGACTGATTGGAGAAAACTAATATGCAGCCTCTTGGAATCACTTTGCATATATGTTAATAAATGATTAGCAAAATTGTCACAATTTTAGCCACAAAATGTTTTATTTATGTCTCAGTCATGTCTTAAATCCATCGTTGTTTTATTCTTTTTTTTTTTTTTTTGTCTCCAGTTAGTCTTATTTTGTTTCCCTCTCAAAACTGTCTCACATTTTGGAGACTTTCAGATTTGCAGAAGCCAAACTGAGAGGAATTTGAGACAGATGCCAAAGWTTATTTTGTACGTATTTCAAATGTGTTCAAAATTTTTGCAACACTAAAATAAGTTGTTGTAACTCCCATGATGGATTGAAGTTTAGAACACTTTGGAAACTCCCTTTGTAAACATTTGCAATTTGTTGGCAGCAACTGCAGTCCAATGAAATACACTTTAATGTTTAAAGTTTGACTGTGATGCTGGAGTTAATCACACAACTTTGCTTTTTATTGCATAAATTTGCTGCTTATTTTCTTTTTTGTAAAAAGAAAAACAACATTTCACTTTTTCTTTGTATTATATATGTATTTTAATTTGATCTTTTTGTTGAAAAACGATAGCAAACCAGTATGAGTCAGATAAAAAAATTAAAGCAAACACTTATTTTACAATAGAAGCCATTACTCACAACTGAACAGAAAAATACAATATCTGACAATCACACATCAGTAGTTCAGGAGCAAGTGAGAAGATACATGTAGCATACAATAAAAGTAATTATGTGACAAATATGCAAAAACACACAAAATGTTTAATACAGACCTTTACTTTATATCAAAAAATACTTAACAAAAAGGCAAAGGCTTCAAAATATTCGCCCAACTTTATTGTTGCCTCGACTTAAACAAAATTTCTCACTAAAATAGTCAAGATGTGGGTCAAATATCTTCATTTAATAAATGTCCTCATTCATTTTTATATCTTTGATGTGACATGGTGCCACAGCTAAACAAAAGACAAACTATAATAAAAACATAAAAGAAGAGCTGCAACAGGAACCTAGATGTTCAAGTGAGGCTGTGAAACATGTGTTTCTAGGAGCGGTGATGCTTGAAAATGAAACAGTGTCAAAACATTTTTCTTACCACTGCAGAATGGAGCATCTGTTAGAGGCCAGCTGCCGCCTGTTAAGAGGAACATTATTGGAAAACTAGACATGGGTTTTTACGATGTAAAAGCAAGTGTGCATTGCCACGTAGCATGTCATTGCCTGCAGCATTGGACTTGCAGAATGAACTTTGACCGAGTTCAAATGTGTTTTCTATACCAGCTTGTGCCTGTCACATCAGCAGGTGTTTAGAATTAAGGTAATTGTGTGACAATATGAAGTTTGAAGAGTCTTTTCTTAAAGTTGCATTAGCTGGGTTTTGAACCCTGATCTCCCACATGAAAGTCCATGACATAGACCATTAGACCAGTGGAGCTGTGGCAGAGGATGGTGGCAGGGGTTGATTTGTATGTGTGCAGAAAGAGGCCACATTGCCAATACAATTATTGACACAAAAATGCACAATATTACAACAATCAAGCAGTATTAAGACAATATTATAGTAAAACACCAAAATACAATCATATTAGTACTGTAAACACTGAACTACTGAGTTGAAATATTAAACTATGGTGCAGTACCAAGTTGAGTACAACATGGGGCAGTATTGGACCAATACAAGGCTCCATTGACTGCCATCATATTTCATTAAACATTAATATTTCATAAACTATAAGTTTTACAGGCACCAAAAGGCATAGCCATATTTTGGCACAGGAGCTTTACAGATATAAATTACAATGGCAGCTCTAGGATACAGTATGCAGGAGGAGAAGCATGGCAAAGTTGAGATGACTTGGATGGGAAACGAATCACAATAGTGTGCATTGCATTGGCAATGCACACTGATAATGGAGGCATAGTCTTCTTTTTGTGCCCTTTAGAAGTATTGTTGAACTTCTAATGATCAGCTTCAGGCCCTGTCTTATCCAGATACTTCTTTCAACATTTTTTTTACATTTATTAAAAAAACTTTTCTCAGATGGTTCCAACAAAAACACTAAATTACTTAATGCATGCCAATATGTGGCAAAAATATCCAAATTTATAACACATCAAAAACATAGCTTTCTTACAAATCATAGCATTATTTTTCTTTGATACATTTATATTTTCCTCTCAGTTATTAATCCTTTCAGCACATGATCAAAGTTTAATGCTGAGGTTGGACATGAGTTTTAACATTTTCACTTTGCAAAGAGTTTTTAAAAGTCTTTTTCTCCACCAAACGTGTTTTTTTTATCTCCAGTGTTGTGTACACCAGGCCTCAGTGTGTCAACATGTCACACAGCTGAGATGACACTAACAGACCCCTGAGACTGATTTATTCTTTGCAAGGTGTGTTGACTGTTCTCACTGTTAGATGACAAAAAGTATGTTTTTATTCTTGCACAGTCTCCAAAATTTAATTCTGTGCATAAACATTTTAATTCTTGCAGGATATGCACAAAGTAATGTATGATTGGTCAGACCTTGGTGGTTGAGTTACTGCAGAACTGCTCATATTTCACTTTACCTGCTCTGCTGAAGAGCACCTGACCGAGACTGTCCAGCAAAACTTTAAAGGGATCCCCGATTAGTTAGGCTTTATTTGATAAATATTTATTTAATCTGTAAAAGAAAGACTGTAAAAATACTGTAGGCTGTTTAGTTTTGTAAAATTTTAAATATATATTTTAACACGGACAGAGCCATTTTATTTACA
>NW_013952417.1:1388868-1406076 GCF_001266775.1 Austrofundulus limnaeus | reverse complement strand
GAACAGCCTACAGTATTTTTACAGTCTTTATTTTACAGTTAAATATATGTTTATCAAATAAATGTTACAACTAATCATGGATCCCTTTAAAGATAGTCAAATAGCTTGTAAAAGAACATAACACAATTATTGGGATTGAAGGAGAAACCCATTCTCACTCCTGACTTGTCAACATATTGACGCTTGGTCAGGTAGCCGTCTGCGTCCATTTTTGGACGTGTCGGGTACCACCTTCATGTCAGTTCTTAACAAGATGAGACGGAGGAGGAGGAGAACATGTTGTCATATTTTGAAAAGAGTAGGAAATGCGCGACAACTGTCCCAGACCCTAAATTTAACTTCTGTTAGCCGTATACAGCCTATCCTCGACCTTAGTACCTAAAATTAACCATTAATCCTGATCTCTCATATTAACCACAGACCCCCAACCCAAAGACTCCTATGTGGCGCAACCAGGAAAAGCCCCGGGCGGCAATGACTGACGCGAGGATGGTACCCGACGCCTCAAAACTGGACGCAGACAGCACCTGACCACGTGTCAATATGTTGACGAGTCAGGAGTGAGAACATGTTGTAAGGAGACTGTGTGGAGACATAATTGGACCAGCTGAGACAGAGTTAGCCTCAGCTGGTAGGTAGTGTAGCGACACACTCCCACACTGTCTGTCGCAAACATAGAGACAAATTAGCAAAATAGTGCTTCTCCTTAATTATCTACAAAAATACCTGATATTTCTCCTCCAACATAAACTGAAAGGAAACACCCACTCTGCCAACCATGCTGTCGTTGTGTTGTTTCTGTTTGTGTGTGACGTGTGCTGCAGTGGGAGGACTTACCAGGAATTCTCGCTAGAGTTTTTTTTTCTCAGGCCCAGTTTATACAACACCAGTTTTGAGTGAAACCTTGGCATTTCTGCTGCGGTTTGGCTGTTTATGCGCACAACAAAATGCCATGGTTTTCTCAGGTCTAAGAGAGGAGATCTTTGGGATCCCTCAAGGAGGTGTTAAATCTTTTGCGCGCTCTGCCAGCAGCTGCACTCAAGAGTTTTTCTGAACTTGTGCAAATAGATGCACAACAGCAGATAGCAACATTTGGTTTGTGCTACTCAAATTTTCAACTTGTGGGAGTAAGCCAACCTCATCCTCAGTCCAAACAGAGGTTCCTGGTTTCTCCATCTTGGATGTAACGGCTTTGTTTTTCATGGTGGGACTGCAAGAGTCTTACTGAAGCCCAACAGAAGTGTTGTCAGATGTACGTTTCTGTACCAATCTCAAGATACACTTCANCCACACACACACACACACACTCAACACACATGATTGTTTGGGTCAAAATACAATAATTTAAAGTGACAGCACGATAGTACTCATTTGCTGTCTGACAGTCCTACCTAGTGGATCAAATTAATGTTTCACCTGTTGATTCACCACAATAAACAGCACTAACATTTCCAGAGGTCATTTTTGTGTTAACAGGGAGGGATGTACAAGTGAAAAAGAACATCTCACAACCATCTTACGTCTTGTCAGGTATGAAGCAGCCTTTAGTGTCTGAGTTACATTCTCCATTTGGATTTTGAGTCTGATCAGCTGTTTGTCACGAACTGACTGCCATTCTCAGTATAACAACACTGCTTATCATTTACACACATTTGTTCGTATTTAAACCAGTTTGCTATATTCTGTATTTTAGGAAAAGGTACATCTGGACGGTTTATGTGACATTATAAAAGAGAAAACAACGAGACCACCTTCACTCAGTCATGTATTATATACATATCTGTTCTTTTCAGAGTTATCATATTTTTTATCCTTGTACCTCCTCCTGTCTCACCTCTGCTCAGGCTGTGATGGACTTGTTGGTGGTCCGGGAGTTACTTTGCTCAGAAGCTTGATCTGTGGCTTTAAGTTTCATACACGACTGCCTTTCATCCAATAACATCTCTGCAGGAAGACACCAGCAGCACAGGCAGGACTAAAACAAATGGAAAGAAAATGTCAATGAAAATTTAAAAAGGGGAAAGGAGGAATGAATACAAACTTGACTTATTTGGATCAACACTGCACTGTAGCAAAATGAGATAAGTGTGGTCAATAATCAAACTGGAGTAAGTTAATGGGCAGGCAGACCTTTAAATAAACACAACTTTGTGATTTTTTACACCTCATTACTTGTGCATCTACAAACCTGAGTGCATCAATCTGTTTTGCAACACTTTTAACTCATGAAATGAGTTGCAACAGACCACAAACCAATTCTAACAGTCTTTTGTGAACATAGCCATAGATATGTAAACAATAGTCTGATGCAAAAAGACTAAATATTTACAAATTGTATTCAAAATTCAGGTTATTTTTTTTTTAAAAAACTTAACCTCTACAGACAACAATATGACCAGCTGTTGCCAAATTCCGCCATGATTCTCAAAACTGAGAATGATTGATGTCTACAACAGGTAAGACACTTACTACTGCTCAGGACTCCACAAAACCCTGCTTGAAAACAACCTGAACTATCTATAAAGAAAAAATGGGTCTCACTCTGAAGCAGCTCTTGAAGCGCTTGCTGACCAAGTAGAGGGCGATGGGGTTGATGCAGGAGTTGATGGAGGCCATATTGATACCAATGTAGTCCAGCACCAAAAAGAAACTAAAACAGTTACAGACACACATAAGAGTTCCACTTTTTACTTATTTATTTTTTTCATGTTTTTCTCATAAAATCCAAGTATTTCCTTCCGTACCTGAGCAGCTCGCAGCGGTTTGGATCTTTTGGATCATAAATGGTAAGCTTCAGGATCCGGCTGACGTGGAGAGGCAGCCAGCACAGAGCAAAGACCAGAACCAGACAGAACACTGTCTTAGCCACCTCCCTCCGCTGAACACACACAAATACACACACACACAAATCAGCATCTGGCTCTGAAACAACTGTGGTGACATTCTGGTCTCTGTGGAGTTTTATGTCACTGAGAGCAGATTGTTTTACGTAAACGTGCTTCCACAAATGATATTGAGAAAAAATATGTCTGTCTCTAATTTTGCTGTTTTATTGTTGTTGCTTAAAAATCTGTATTGTATTATTACAGTTTGGATTAAATGGTGTAATTGTGCAAACAGGCTGGAATTTTTTTCTTTATGTTTATAGTTTTAATCTACCACTTCATCTGTAAGGTGCTACTACTCAAAACACTCAAAAAACTCATAAACAGAGTAAATTGTAATCAATTATGACAAAAAGTGTAAGATACAGCGTCCGCCTTTATCTGACCATGGAATAATTTGAAGTGATGTTAAAAATACTGGATCAGTGTGTATGTCTGAGAGCAGTGGTGGGCAGCTCTGATCTAAAAATTAGTTCCACTAGCCCTAAAGCACTAACTCAGATATTTAGGTCCCCTAATTATAAAGCACTAACACACTGAAAATTTTAGCAAAAGCTAATTCTAAAACACTAATATAACCCAGTCAACCCATGAACATTCTTCAGCGTCAACAAGAGTCACATATTTGTTGCTCTCTTGAGCCTCTTTATTGACATTACACAACCTTATGTGTGTCCACGCAGTTTAGGGAGGTGATTCGTTGAAACAGACTTCACTCATAGTGGTAATTAAACAGTTGCTGAGATTAGTGTATCTAAATTTAGCCCATAAATTTAGCAAGTGCTAATCCACTAATTAATATCAAAATAAACCCTAAAGCACTAATGAAATTAGTTCCCCTATTACTGCTTTAGTGCTTTAGGGGAACTGTGCCCATCACTGTTTGAGAGAATGATAAAAGTTGGTTTGTTGAAATATAATGTGTTCATGCTTTTTGTTATTTAAAGATTATTATTGTTTGAATTATTTTTTTTAGAAATAGGGGCAGATATAAGATGATAAGAAATAAGAAAAGAAGAAAGTTTTGAATAATCCATCAGTCTGACCTGTTTAAGGTGGTCACTGAGAGCAATCTGCACACCGTTCTTCTTCCTAAGCATCTCGCAGGTCATCATGGTGTAGAAAATGGCCGTGCAGGCCAGCGGCAAACAGAAATATGCGCCAAACAGCCACCAGTCTTTAGCAGACTTATAAAACTGCACAGGGAGGAGAGGAGAATAAAACTGGATTTTCACAAACATCTGCTGGAACACAGAAGAGGCTAATTTATCAGAGTGAAATCACAGTTTGACCTCAATTCAGATGGGGAAACAATTGTTTTTCAAGCTCTTGTGGTCCTGGTCTTTTGAAAGACTGCGGTGAAACTGAAGCTATTACTTTTTAGAGTTTAAGAAACTGGATCATATATAAATTCACACAGTAATTTCTGCCAACTAAAAGGAGCCATCTCCCTAATTTGACATATACTCTAATTGGCAATACTTTGCTTTCAGTGAATTCCTTCTAACGTCCATTTGGCTATTAAGTTGTCACAGTATGACTCGTGAGTTTAAGTACTTTTGTGTTAAGAATTCTTTCATATCTACGCATAGCATGCACATCTGCACTGCTGTCTTTCCTTGTCTTATTGCACGTCTCATTTAGGCACAGCTGAATCAACACACACCATTTTCCTCTAAACTGTGAAAGATCTACTCAAAGAGGTGGTCTCAGCTCACCCTCATAAAGTTTGTTGTTTGCATGGGGTTCAGCAGGCAGATTCTCAAGTATTCTCCTTTGTAGTCCATGGTGATCATGTCAAAGGCTATTGCTTCTGGCACAGCGAGGACAATGGATATAATCCAGATGAGTGCTATCTCGATAGCCATCCATTTTGGAAGTCCTATTCCTTTGATCCGGCTCCACGAGGCCACTGCACGATACCTGAAAGACCCAACAACATGAGATCAGTTACCAACAGATTAGAATTTGGTAAAGAACTCATCTTGCATAGATTCCCTCCATGCTGGATGATGAATCTGCAGCAACAACAAACAAAAAAAGTCAGCCAAAATTTGATTAATTTTTTTCTGAGTCTTGGTGAGATCATCATGTACGTGTCAAGAATGCACTGAGTTTCTCATTATGTGTGAAAGGTTGACCACCGTGGGTTTTTCAAACATTGGCCTGTTCATTGGTATCTTGAGTTTTGAGCATGATCAAAACTTCTGCAGTGGGTTTGTTTTGGTTTTTCACTGTGATAGCTGTGAACTGTGGGTGGGACGTGATGGTGTATCCATGATCTTAGGAAAACAACACTGGTTTGGCTAGATTATCAAGAATTTGATGAAGGATCTGTTGCTCTGGCCTCATGTCTAGGCCACAACTGTGATCATGACAAGGTTATTAAAACAGCCTATTGCCAATGTCATACATATGGTGTGAGCATCAGGKTAGTGGGGTGTAGTTCAGTTCCAAGAGAGTCATGCAAGAGCAGGCATATAGAGTGTGGTGAGGTTGAAAGAGAGTGCCTCAGTGACGTGGAGAACGGCAGGAAAAACACATTTTGTCCGTCTGTCCATCCGTTTTCTTCCACTTATCTAGGGTTGGGTTGCGGGGGCAACATCCTAAGCAGAGAGACCCAGACTTTCCTCTCCCCAGTCACTTGGGCCAGCTCATCTGGGGGAATCCCGAGGCGTTCCCAGGCCAGCAGAGAAACATAGTCCCTCCAGCGTGTCCTGGGTCTTCCTCTGGGCCTCCTCCCAGTGGGATGTGCCTGGAACTCCTCACCAGGGAGGAGTCCAGGAGACATCCTAACCAGATGCCCGAGCCACCTCAACTGGCTAGTTTTCCAAATTTGCTGCAATTCAACCAAGTTATAATTGGTCATGGAGAAGCATAAAGGAGTCATCATCATCATTACATCATCCTATGTAATTCTATATAGTGCAGCTGTGGTGGTATAGCTGCATCCTATGTTGTGGCCGTACCTAAACACGCCAGATCTCATTTGATCTTGAAAGCTAAGCAGGGTTGGGTCTGGTTAGTACTTGGATAGGACACCACCTGGGAACACCAGGTGCTTTAAAACCAATGTAGGAGTTGCACCCTCATTGGATCTCTAGCAATGGAAATCCTTTGATTATTGGTCATAGGTCTCCTTCTATGAAAGTTTACAAGGACACCTTAGAGTTTGGATTTGACTGGTATGTCTAGTTTATGGTGCAGTTCATCTACAGTTTGTAGCTGCAGCTCACAAGCACAAAAGCTTTTGTTACCCAGTTGCATCTCCAAATCACATGGTGCTGTTTGCACTCACAAAACATGCAAAAATAAGCTACCACAGCACAGAAAGCATGTTTGGATTGTGACTGCATACCTGTCTATACTCAAAGCACACAGACTCAACACGGTAATCCCCACTGAGGCTTTCTGGACAAACGGCAGCAGCTTGCACAGAACCACCCCAAACGGCCAGTCTTCGGCCAGGAGCTGGAGACAGATTGCAACACAAGACTTGGGTTAAAACATGTTTGGAATGAGAAAATGCTATTTCTTGTCTTTTTTCTGCAACCACAAGAATCCAAGACAGAATAACAAGGTATGAATTAGAACTTAGCTGTTTCCTCAGTAATTTGTGTCATACAGTTTTAAAACCACTACAGTTGGTACTACGACCCTCACTTTGACCTTTATGCATTGCAAGTGTAGGGGTCACCTCAAGTGAAATAATCAAGGGAACTGTCTTGGACCTCAGTCCTCTGATGGGCCTTTAAAGGGACAAAAACTCTGTTCCACTCAGAACTGAATTTAGGTCACTTCAGGTCACCTTAACTTCTCAAAGAGACTCTCTTTTTCTTAATCAGATAATACACAGAAGAATCTTCTTCTTATTTGATTTATTGTTTTCTTAACTGAAACTTATTACGCATTTTGATAATCAGAGAATGTTTATCAAAGTTACAGGAGAAAAGAGGACAGATCTCTTTTCTCCCTCAGTATGATTTCAGCTATGTTTGGATTTTCTGTGCAAAAATCTTATTTAATTAACTAATTTTTATGGTTTAAAGTTGATGAAGTATCAATGTTTTACTTGTCTGAATCATATATGCAAATGTTTTGAATTTGAAGCAATTCATTCTTTCAGTTATGTTTTAAAGAAGTTCTCATCAGATAATAATTAAATAGGTCGTAATATGTTTTGTTTCTGAACTACACAAAATCAATCATTATTTAGCTTCAGGAGGTGATGGCAAGTCTCTGAATTAACATTTTTCCTTGATATCTTCCTTTTCTAATCTAACCTCTGAAGGCGGAACTAAGAAACCCTCTTTAAGTCACTAACACATTTTCCGCCCAAGAGGCAGTGAGTGAAAGACCGCCCATCTGTGAAGACGGACAGTCACAGTCAGAGTGAGAGTGACGGATTTCCGTGCCATCCACAACACTCGCAGCTGGGTTCTCTCTGGAGAACTAGAGCTTTAGCTGTGTCAGTTCTACCCTTTACTGCCAATGGGGAGCTGCACGGCCGGACACGACCAACGCCTGGCATTTCCAACTTGTTTTAAAATCTTCCTGTCTGAAGTTTTTATTTTGAAATCGGGATCCAGTTTGGGCTTCGCCTTTCCTCCTATGGCTTGACGCGGATGTACGCGGATGCTGAAAGTTAACACGCCTGGAGTGTTCAGCTCAGTGAACGGTCCTGACGGATTTTCTTACTAACTGAAGAAACCTCCCCGAATACCTGGATAGGTGACTGATCTCATCTTTGAAGGCACAGTGTGTACAATTTGTTGTTTTCAGCGACATCTAGTGGTTGAGTGGTTGAATCATCCTCCCTGGTCCTCCCCCCACCCCCACCCCCCGCTTCCAAACTCAAAGGAGTTGCTACGGTGTCTCTCAGGTGTCAAAAACCTTTGATAATTCCAACCGCGATGTCTACCAGCAGCTTCAGGGCTAGTGATGTTTCAAGTGGTAAAATTATGAGCTTTAATAAGTAAAATTATCCCAGCTACAATGACAGACAACAAATATTACATTTATAGTATTACAACTAAAACCGTTTTGACGCCGCCACCGCAGTTTGTCCTTCATGAGCCTTCATAGACAAGATGGCGGTGCAAGATGGCGGCTGCCTGTGTAGCGACCCGCGACCATGGAGATATAAACAGCTTTTTATAAAGTAAAAATAAGAAAACAAGGTCTTTGTCTGCAATGTTATGATTTGTTTTTTATTATTGTCATTAATGATTATCTCAATTTCGGCTAAAAGAATTGACAAAATCCTACACACTGTGCCTTTAAAGGTAAAAGCTGGTGGTTACAAAAGCATTGCAATCTGGCTGACGCTGAGCAGAGAAATGCCTTGCCTCTGGTTAACCCACATTTATTTAAGTTAAAAGTTAGGAAAACTAACTAATATCTTATTTTTCCTCCTTTTCTTAAACCTACCTTGCCAAACTTAAGTTATTTGCCTCAAATGTCTGGTATTCAACATCTAAAGCTTGACGTTTGTGTTCTATTTAAGTGCTTGATTGACAATTAACGAAGATCGAAGCGTGCTTGTTATTGTTGGTTCCAAACCTTTATAGGAAATTGATTGCTCACAATTAAGTGTACTGTGGTGATTTTGTGTGATTATGTAAAATAAACAATCACATTTATTTATGGATCAAATCAAAATTCACTGACTAAAGTCACTTTCGTGTTGTTCATTCACTTTGCACTGGAAGAATATTTTACCGAAAATAAAACGATCCTTGCTAAAATAATTTCCTTATTTCATTGTTATAATAAGTGTAGGGTGAACCCTTACACAAGCAAATAAAGTACAACATGAGACATTTTGGATATTGTTTTGGGTGGTGGACTGGAATGTATGTGGAAATAAATGGAAGTCACGTGAGCGTGTATTTCTCCACACCACCCTGCCTGTTCTGTCAGCGCTGCGACCCGCTTACACAAATATACGGTTTGGTCCTGTCTCCCTGACTCTGAAGCAAAACTGAGCTCATCATGCAGAGAGGCAGGAGGGGATACACAGGGCTTTAGAATCCAGTAGAGTAATAATTGAAAGCTCCTCTATTCATTCATGTGTTTGTGTTTAATTACAGGGATAGGATTGGTGTGGGTGAAGGCCCTATAGCCCAGTAAGGAGTAAAAACATTTCTGTGAGCACAAAATATGATGTTATACTTCTTTATGGGATGTTACGTAAGAAAATTTGAACATTTATAAATCCTCATCACCTTGCCTTACCTTGTAAACATTAATGGGAATGCCGATGATGATATGCAGCAGGTCTCCCAGGGCCAGGCTGCCGATAAGTATGTTAGGCCCGTTCCTCATGCACTTATTCTTATAGATGATCCTCAGGAGAGCAGAGTTGCCTATGATGCCCACGACAAACACCATGCAGGACACCACCGAATTGATGTACTTGAACGTGTCTCGGATCTCGGTGGGCCCCAGGCACGCGGGTGGAAAGTGGCGTCGAGGCACGGTGAAGTTGGGTCTCATTGAACCCAGAACCTCCCTCTCCACGAGCCCAGGTCTCTGGGTGGCGATGAGAGGGGCCTGGGGGGGCTGCCTCTGTGGTTCGAGTTGTCCGCTGACCACAAGCATGTGAGTCACCAAGAGGAGGAGCTGCAAGCAGAGGAGACGCGCCTTCATCTTGGGGCTTGGTTGTTTTCGTTACAAGAGACACAGATCCTCTGTAGTGACTCTGGAACAAAAGAAGGAAAGAAAACATTCGAGCATTATTACAGGTAAGAACATTGTTGGGTGGTTAAAAAATAATAATGGGAAAAATAACAGCACATCAAGAAGTTTTGCACAGACGTCGAACATTCTGAAGCAAGTTTGGATCACTTCATGTGGAGTTGTGAAATCAAGTGTAAAGTTCAGAAAACAAACTAGAAGATCCACAAAGCCACACAGCAATCACATTCTAGTGATTTATTTAGTTACTTTAGGAACAGCAGGGAAATAATCAGGGCCTGTGTTGGGCTCTGAGAAACATATACGGTGTGAAAACAAACGAGGAATTTGGGACCTGTGACTTTTTGACCCCAGGAGGTAGAATGAGAATAGTTCTACCTTAACATCTTAAAAACATACTTCAGATCATTAGGTGTGAAATGTTTTTAACAATTCAAATATTACCTGCTGTGGATAACAAACTGAAAAAAATAAAACAAACTTTTTATTCTGAATGGATTGCCTAACTCATGGTTATACCATCAGTATCTTCTTAGCTGCTATTTATAAAATAATTTTGTTCTGTTTTGCAAATGTAAGCAGCAGCAGCTAGCTATAGCACTACCACAGCCAGGAGCACTTCTGGCAAAGATATTGTATTTCTGCTGCTTTTTGTGTAATTTGAAGCTGAAGGTGGTGTAAAATGTCTAAAAATAGCATTAAGGTGGATTTTTTTGACTGGAATTGTTGATGGTTGTGCAGCTTCAAAGCCCAGACAACTGAGGAGCGATGAGTTCCTTTGAGGCTGGTGAGGAGGTGTCTTAAAGCTCCCTCTGTGCTTTATTATCACATGATATTAGATGCTTTTTACTCATTTTAAATCATTTCTTTACTAGGACTGGTCTGAGAATAAATTCTTGTTTTCCATGTCTTTGACCTGCTGTTGAGTGAAATAAAGAACAGAGATGGGGACTCGAGTCACACGACTTGCTCGAGTCAGACTTGAGTCTTTAATTTTACGACTTTAGACTTGACTTGAAAAAATGTTGTGACTCGACTTGGAGTTTTACACCAATGACTACTTGAATACGACTTGACCCTGTTTACTTGAAAAGCCTTAATATCTTACCCAAAATCTAAAGTTTAATACACATTATTTATGAAGTGGGCCCTTTTAACTAATTTCACTCATTCTGTATTACCAAAGGCAGACCATCTGTCATTTTTATTGTACATATGTGTGCATGAGCTGCAGCACACACAATTAAATCAACCAGATTTTTAAAAATAGAAAAATATATTTTAAAAGAAAACTATTTTTGCAGCTGAGTTTATTTGGATTATGCAATATACTGTAGAAGTGCAATTTTAAAATTATTTTTTTGAATATGTTGTAAGTTCAGCAGCATGTTTCATCACGATTTGAGATTAATACAGATTTAACAAAAATAGAGCTATTTTACATACAACTGCACTGTTAAAAAGACTCGAAAGGATTTGAAATTCCAAGTTTCAGACTTGGGACTTGACAGTTGTCTGTCTTTGCTTGAAACTTGACTCAGGACATTAAGACAAAGACTTGAGACTTGCAAAACAATAACTTGGTCCCACCTTTAATAAGAAATCTCAGTTTCAGTTTGTAGTATTAAGACAGCAGAAGATTGGATACTTGACGAGCCTTTACCTCATCAATCTGCTCACAGCAAAATTCATTTTCTCCCATCAGAAGTGATTTGTAAAGCTACAACAGCTAAGATATTAATGATTAATAACTTTTCTATAAAGTCCTATTTCAAAATGCCTGAAGTATTTCTCACTGATTTATTTTTAACATCTGCCATAGAACATGTGATAGAACTATTAAAATGAGACTTGAAGTCTGACTTTATTTTGCCCCTTTGGATAAGACTGCAAAAACAGGAGGCGTCTAAGAGTTTAAACTGTGTCCAAACACCAACACCTCCAGCTCATATCATGTGATGATATATGAAAGTGATACACAATGTATCAAATATTAAAGTTTTTTGCTTTCAGAAATGAAATCTAAGCATCATCAGTCTTCTTTTTAACATTGTTATGATTCACAGGTGTTGGAAAAATGCAGTGAAATTCCGATGCTCAAATGCAGAGAAAGTTTTGTTACTTTCCATCTGGAGGATAATCTTTTTTTTTCCCAAAGTCCTTTTCTTTAAGCTTTCACAGACGGATCACATTAAACATATCTAAAAGTCCTCCGCCACTCAAAAACACGTTTTAGTGAGAAAAAAAAGCTCCTTTGAGTTTTCAGAAAAGCCATGTTATGACTAAGAACTTCAAACATTATCACTTTTATTTATTATTTTGTATTATTTTCAATTATTTGTGGATTTTTCAAGGAAGAAAATTAAAGCTGAAAACTGATTTTTTGTAAAATAAATAAATAAATGAAATAAAAAAGCCTGCAAAAACCATAAAACAGGCCAGAGAAGAGTTTTGTAAAAACATGAAAAGGTTTTATGTTGAAAAGAAAAACATAATTAGTTTTTATGTGGTTGTTTTTGACTAATCTGCAGTAAAATATTTAGTAAAAACGGATCTTGAAAAAAAAAGATTAACATCTTGAGAAGCTTGTAGGATATTTGCATATTGAAATAAATGTGAAAAAAGGTGTCTAAATAAAAGGACGATTTTCAGTTCTGACTCACCTAAAGCCGAAGCAGAGGCAGGACCTCTTCAAGTCCTTGATGAAGAAAAAGTTCCCCAGAGACGCTCAGGATGGGAGAAGAGTCCAAAATCAAAGGCCTGTGGTTCCAGCAGTCATGGTCCGGTCATGGTTCTGCGGACCACTTGTCCTCGGTTCTGACTGCTGAGCCTCACGGTGCTCAGCTTGAGTCTGCAGGAGCTGATCCCTGCCCTTCAACCCCTCCTCTTCTTGAGAGGGAGGCAGGAGGAGGTGCAAGTCATCCAAATAATGTTCTCATTTGACTGTGTGAAATGGATTCAAATCACAAGTCGTTTCACACAAAGATCTTTTGCACTTGCTTGTATAAGTTGCCTTTAGGACAAATCATTCATTACTATTGCTGCAAGGATTTTTCTTGATATTCATTTAAAGGGTTTCAGTGTGATTCTTCTCTCGGTCCAATTAAACCAATATTTTGTGAATTTATACAAGTTGGGGCGGGGCAGCAGTGTGAAAATACACGTAGCAGCAGCTGTTTGATTTTCAAGGAATGAAATGCGTTGTTGATAGAAATAATTACAATAAACATGTAGAGGAGAGAGACTAAAAACAGCAGCAGAGAGAGGAAATGTGCTCAGTTTGTGCTCCAGCAGTTTAAGCCTGTAGCAGCAGAACTAATAACTCTAAAGGAGAAACATAGGAACCACAAGTAAACCTGCAGTCTGAGAACGAAGTGCTCTGTTAGGAAAATATGGAACAATAAGATGTTTAATATATGATGGAGCTTGTTTGTTAAGAGCTTTGTATGTTTGGAGTACTATTTTAATAATATTCTGAATCTGACAGGGAGCCAGTGGAGACAAGCTAAAACTGGAGAAATATGATCTCTCCTTCCAACTCCAGCAGCAGCATTTTGGATCAACTGAAGACTTCTTTAAAAATTTACTGTTATTTTTACTATTTTGTTTTTGACCATAAAAATTCTACTTGTGTTCTTATGAATAAAAGCAAACTTACAGTGGTGGGCAGCACTAATCTAAAAGGTAGTTCCACTAGCCCTAAAACACTAACTCAAATATTTAGGTCCCCTAATTCTAAAGCACTGATGCACTGAAAGTTTTAGCAAATGTGAGGTTGTGTGTCTTTGTGTCTTTTGTCATTCCTCCTTCTTGTGTTCCCGTGTCATCATTACGCCTCTTTTTCCCTCAGATTGTTTACTTCCTCCTCTGTCACACACACCTGCCTGTCGTTTCTAATCAGTGCTCTCTCAGCTGTTGTCAATCCTCTCTTTTCCTCTCTCTGTGTATAAATACTTCTCTTCTGTCCTCACTGGTTCATGTTTGGTTTCTCCACCAACAGTTATGGTTTTCCTTGTCGTCTCTTTGTTGTGCTTCAAGTTTTTGTTTATTTAGCAGCCCTGCCAGCTTTTTTTTTTTTTTTTTTGTTAAAATAAATAGTTTTCTTAAAAACTCTTACCTCCGTCTGGATTTGGGTTCATTCCTCATCTAAACCGTAACAGCAAAAACTTATTCTAAAGCACTAAAATAACCCAGTCAACCCATGAACACTCTTCTAAAAATGTGACAGCTTTCACCCTCAGCTGTTAATGTTGATCAATAACATTTATAGACCTCAGTTAGTGCTTCTAAATTTAGCTTCTAAATTTAGCAAGTGCTAATCCACTAATAAATTTTAAAATTAGTAAAAACCCTAAAGCAATAATCAGGAAATTATTTCCCCTATCAGTGCTTTAGGGGAACTGTGCCCACCACTGGGAACTTATATATTTTGAAACTCATGATCTTTTTTGCTGAATATTTTCTGGATAACACACTGACACACATACACAAATAAATCAACACAATAATCATTTAGAATCTAGAATTAGTCCAGAAATAGTTTCCTGCATAAATCATCTACTTGCACACAATTTATTATTCACCCTCTTTGATTTTTCTCCTTTCTCCCGGGTCTAGAGCAGAGGGTGGTCAGGTTACTTTGACACCCTTCATATTTAGAGTTTAGCTAATCTTTTGATACTTTTAGCTAGATTCTGGCATTTTATTTGTTTATTTTTTTACATTTTTCTTCTGGCCAGCTACCTTTTGAAACGTGAATTCAGCTCCTTCCAGTTTTAGCTACTTCTTAAGTTTTTTTTATAGCTTTAACAACCTCAGTTTCAGATTCTTCAGTAAATTTCAGCACATTCAGCCCTCAGCATTAGTTTCATTAACTGTTTAATAACTGTTTTTTTCCTAAAATGTCTCAGTCCAAACAGCCATTTGAGCACACGCATCTTTTTCATGTTACTCATCTGTTTTACAATTTCTCTCTCGTGTTCATTCCCTCAGCATACCTCAGTTAATGCAGTTATTGGTTTTCTGTCACAGCAAGATACCAAGAGGTTCGAAGGATTTAAAACAAACAGAAGCTGAACTTCTTTACGTTCCAATAAAGGTCAAAGCTGGACCTTTGGTTTTAGTGAGGGATCAGGAAGAATGCCAGAATATTAAGGAGGCCTGCTAAGATGAGTGAATGTGTTTAACTGGAAACACCTGGCCGCTTTGAATTGATGTTTCATTTAACCAAAAGCTTTTCTGAGCTTTTTTGTTTGAAAAAAAAAAGTTTTTTTCACTCTTTTTTTTTGTTCTCGTTCAGTCAACAGTGTTCTTTTATTTATTGACATTTACAGTTCATCACAGACTTTCCCTCAATCCTGTTTCGCTCCGCTGCAGCGCATCGACACACACAGGCTCTACTTTTCCTGCTCACCGCTCTGCTCATGATTTTGACAGAGGGAAATGTTCCCGGTGTCATGTGATGAAGAGGTCGTCACAATATCGCGCCTGAGCTGTGAGCCAGCCTTGTGAGCGGTGGGGACAGAGTCAACTGGCTCAGCTTCAAGCTGCCTGAAGGAACGAACGCTGAACAATGAAAACTTGAAGACAGAAATCCTTTAAATTGAATTTTATTACCAGGAAACAGGCACGACAAATTAAAAGTTATAAAACAACGAAAAAAGAGTACACTGCAAAAACTGTCCATCTTACCAAGTTTTAAAATCTTATATCAGCCAAAAAGTCTTTTTGATCTTGTTTTCAGACTGATTTACTAAACAAGAACTGATTGTGTAAGAATAATCATCTTGTTTTCAGAATGTGTGAGATTATTTGTCTTGTTATTCTGAAAATTTGACTCAATTTAAGTCAAAATTTTCTGCCAATGTAGTAAGAAAATTTTACTTGGTAAGATTCTTGAAATAAGAAAAAATTGAGTCAAATCAAGTGTTTCAAGAAGTCTTACCAAGTAACAAGGGTTATTTTAGTGCTTTTATACAGCTATTCTTTTCTTTTTTTAAACTGGCAACCAAATTGATTCCTGTTTTGTTATATTTTATAAACATGTTTAAGTTTAATAATGCTTGAGAAATCCACAATTTTCTGTTTATTCAGTCAGTGTTTACAGCTGGCACGATAAATTTTATAAAATATAATTACTATACTTTTTTTATTTAGTGTGTAAAAAATTAGCCCTTCATTTCATAGAAAGACCCTTGATTCAAGAGAAATGTCAGGTTTTTAGGAAAATGGCCGCTTATCAATTAATCGTTAGTCGATCGATAAGATCAGTCAACTTTAGATTAATTCATTAATCGATAACTTGCATCCCTATGGACTCCATTTGTCCACATTTGTTTGGTTGTCAGATCCCAGTCTGTCCTGGGTCCGGATGTAGGACCTGTGACCCCATTAGCCACAAGTGGACGTTGTAAAGTAAAAAAACTAAATGTCTGCTGACATTAGCTAAAAGCTGTAATGAATGTTTTAGAATCATTCTCAATAAAAATGTCTGTTTTGTCAAGATTTTAATGCTTTCTCTCAAAAAGATCATCTTTAATTATTTGGCTTTCACTATTTTTGTCTGACAAGACCCCCCCCCCCCACACACACACACACACACTTTAGTGGGGCAATATTTCAGTATTTTTTGTTGCTCCATCAGTCACTGCAGCACAAAGCATAGAGCTGTTGTGAACAAGACAGGATTCATCCGTGGCACTGAGAGGACACGTTACACACCAACTGAGGTTTCTCTGTTGGAAGCAGGGCCTTTAAATTTACAGCTAAATTATGTGTTAGATATATGTGTGTGTGTGTTTGTGTGTGTGTGTGTGTGAGTGTGTCCTCCCTTGTTCTTCTGGGTCATACAAGGTTCAAAGGCCTTCGCCCTGCAGCCCTAAATAAAGTTGAAGGTTATTAAAAAGTGATTATCCGTCTAATGCAGCAGAAGTAAGGCCTCAGAGCTGCTTTTTTCTTTGTTCAGTCCTCTGTCCACAGCTGTCTGCAGTAAACTCACTGAGACTTCTGTAAGGAATCCTACTCAGTTTTTAGAATCACTTTTAAAGGTGACCTAATATGGGGGGGGTCCTAGAACAAGTTAGGATCCATGTGGGCTCTACAAAACATGTTCGTTTGATTTAAATCACAAAATGAATCTCGGATAATGAAATTTCACATTTTCAGTTCTGCCTGCTCTTTAGCTTTCTTCAGAACGTGCTGTTTGCATCCCCCTCCCAACCTTTTGTTTACATGAACTCCGCCCTCCCAACATGGTGTTCATGTTGGAACTTCAGACTGGAGCGTCTGACTGAAGTCAGGCGTTTTGGTGCTGGGGAGGAAAACGCGTGTCCTTCGCCGATTTTCAGGTCCTCGACTTGCATTCTGGAGACTCCCGTGCCTCAGCACTGGTGACACGGAAGCCTGAAGGCTGCGACGCACGCTGGACTCCCCGGCACCAAGGCGCCTGACTCCAGTCAGACACTCCAGTCTGTTCCCACCAAGCCCAGGGGGTGGTCGCACTGAGCGCGGCCCATCTACTACCACTGGACAACCGGTGCCCAGAGAGGCAAACACAATTCCCCAGGCTGGTGTTCTGTTGATCTGTGCTACTGCGCTACGGTAGCAATATCTGACGAGGTAGCAC
>NW_013952417.1:1386400-1388858 GCF_001266775.1 Austrofundulus limnaeus | reverse complement strand
GGAAAACGCGTGTCCTTCGCCGATTTTCAGGTCCTCGACTTGCATTCTGGAGACTCCCGTGCCTCAGCACTGGTGACACGGAAGCCTGAAGGCTGCAACGCGTGCTGGCTTCCACTGCACCAAGGTACCTGACTCCAGTCACACACCCAGTCTGTCCCTGCGTGCAGCTGGGTAGCACCCCTCGCTGTACGGCCACCTCAGGGGAGAGCGACAAACCGGTGCCCAGAGAGGCAAACACAATTCCCCAGGCTGGTGTTCTGTTGATCTGTGCTACTGCGCTACGGTAGCAATATCTGACGAGGTAGCACAGATCGTCAGAACACCAACAGCATGGTCAACATTAGTTTGTGCTAAATGACAAATCATATTCACACAGAAGCAACAGAAAACTCACAACACATCACTTACCGCCATCATCTGCAGATTTGTGAGGAATAACAGGAACAGAAGTTTCCTTTCAGCTGAAAGTCCTTGGCTAAATCCTGCTTAGTTCCAGTGTTGTATAAAGTACCTCAAAGTGATACTTGAGTAAAAGTACAAGTATCTCATCATAAAAATACTTTGGTAAAAGTTAAAGTCTTCTCTAAAAATATTACTTGAGTAAAAGTCTTAAAGTATCTGATAGATTTTGTACTTAAGTATCAAAAGTAAATTTCTGACACAAAATCTACTTAAGTATTAAAAGTAAAAGTACTGAGTAAAAGTGAGCAGTTATATTTTCTAAAATGACATTTATTGGGAGGTGACTTCTCCAAAAAAAAATTCTAACGGCGTGCAGCTGTGATGAGTTGTGTACAAGCTAATAGGGTGTCAGAATGGAATATATTTATACTTCTCATCCAACCACAGTTAAATACACTCTATCCAGGAGACACACTTTATCAGGATAGTATTTTTTTAAGTAATAATTTGGAATAAAATAGGAGTAACGACTTTGTACTACTTTCCTTTTTAAAAAATATAGTGAGTAGAAAGTACAGATAATTGTGTAAAAATGTAATGAGTAAAAGTAAAAAGTACACTGAAAAATAATTACTCCAGTTAAGTACAGATAACCAAAATTTCTACTTAAGTACAGTAACAAAGTATTTCTACTTAGTTACTTTACAACTCTGCTTAGTTTCCACAGTAGTCCATGGTGAAATTATTTACACAAAACTACAAATTCCTTTGGCAGTATTGCTATAACATTGCCATAAAAAATAAAAATAAAATGAATCCAGGCATCTCTGTTCTTCATGGCTGCTGTAAAAACAGCAGAACAAACTTTCATCCTGTGAAGAAGTGGGCGGAGCTCCACCTTGAGCTGCCAGGTGAGGAGCTGGACTCTGGTTTAGATGACTGTTATTGTGACATCACAATAACGCAGTTTAGGAATTAAAATGTTTCCAGATACCTAAAAATAAATGTAATTATTGCCAAATAATGACTGGGTCCTTTTTTTTGTGTGTGTGTTTGAAACACAAAAGTAAGTTTAAAAACATGAAACAAGTGAATAGGTGCCCTTTAAATCAAAATATCCAGCAACCCCGAAAGCAGCTTTCATTGATTATCTGGGATCATCATATGTTTATATCCATGTTTCTCCTTCATTCCTTTATTATTTCTTCTTAAAATGACAATAAGTTGTTCAAAACACAGCGATTCATATTTAAAAAAGAAAAGCAGTTAAAGCAGAAAACCATCTTTCAGTCACACAGCCCTGGTTTTTATCTGAGTTCTCACATTTGTTATGAACTTTTCGGTTATAAAGTTTTTGCTCGTGTGTGTCCCTGTGTGTTTGTTTATGTCTGTTAGCAAAATATCTTATGAGACACTGAACAGATATTAATGAAACTTTCAGTGTATTATTAGATGTACATCTTTAGATGGCTTTCACAGCTAAACAACTTTAGCAAACACACAAATAACTTTGACCAATTTACCAGAAATCGAGGTAAAATTGGTTCAAAAGCTGAAACTGATCTCCAACATATGCTTTGAGTCCTCACTGATCAGGAAGGTCTGTGTTTAAAACCCTGGAGTTAATTATTAGAGTCGTCTTTGTCTGTTAGGAAAATGCGGCACGAACCACTGGATGGATTTAAGTATTCAAGAAGTCATCGTCAGCTGTACATCTTCAATAAAAGAAAGATTTTTAGCTGATTTAATCATAGATGGCTGCCACAGCCAACTTAATTCATGAAATACCTTTCCAACAGTACAGATAAATCACAGACAGGGACACAGAGGCAAAATCATTTTCTCTGCTTGTAAATGAAGGTGTTCTCACTTGATGACTTGATTTTTTTTTTATTTGAGTAAAAGACAATTTGCATTTTTTACTTACTAGCATCTGAAAATAAATTGCAGAAATCTGTTCTTTTGTTGTTGTTTTTTACTTGTCCTGCCCGGCAGTGTGTCTCTGAGTGCCAAGGTGAGGCCCAACAGCTTTAGTTTCACAGACGCAGCATTACAG
>NW_013952417.1:1382451-1384610 GCF_001266775.1 Austrofundulus limnaeus | reverse complement strand
TATGTATGTATGTATGTATGTATGTATGTATGTATGTATGTATGTATGTATGTATATACACACAGTGTATACTTTTATTAGAAACTGCTTTTGGGATTATTTCAGTGCATGGAGACTGAAAAGAAATGAGAAAATGAAAAGGAGAAAAGTGGGGGAAAGGTTTGAAGGGAAAGGAGATAGGAGAGGAGAGAAAGAAGCATAAAGAAAACATGAGTCAACACCTTTGAAGTCTGCCTCTACACCTGCAGAAAGAGAAAAAGAAACTGAGAAACCAAAGCAACAAACTACATATCTAATATTTACAATTCTAACATCACTGAAAAGTACACAGCACACATTTATGCAGAATGTTTTTAGTGGCAACTGCAGCCCAGAGACGAGGGTCTCTGAAAATCACCTGAATCTGAACACCTGTGTTTGGTTGTATATAAGCTATCTCCATAAGAAGAGTGGGTGTGGGGATCTACAGATCCACCCCCCAGGACCTGAGGCAGACATGAGGACGACCGGAGCCACCGACATCCAGAGATGAAATTTGTTCACACTAAAGGAGTGGGAGGAAATATTTTAGACACAACAATGTACTCCACATAGAGCACAAACTCTTTAGTTCCACATTACCATAGGAGCCAGAGCCAAGCAGTGCAACATTTCACCACAGGTCCCAGTAAATGACAGCACCTCTCTGCTTTTAGCTGAAAAGGCCAACAGATCCACTCAGAATGAGATTTTTAAAATGTCTCCACTCTCTCTACACTCTCCTCTCATCTGCCACACATTTTGTTCGTTTTCCTGCCACCTTTATCTTTGACCTTGTGTCCGTTTTACTCCCTCAAATCATCTTCAAGGCTGATTCATCCCTCCTTTTAGTGACAATAAAGAGACGGTGACCTTCTGACACGCCTCGCTGCAACATGAAACACAGATGAAGTGGCTAAACGGCAGCCCTGGGGCTGCCCCGGGATGAGGCACATGGGCTCTTCTGTATAGATACACTGCTGCTCCTACATGGTGTGTGTCTTCATCCCCCTTAGGCGATCTTACTCTTTGTCCTTTTTCCTTTCATGCCTTTACTTTATATCAGCACAATACACCCCTCTGTGTGTGTCTACTGTCTGAAGGTCCATGAAAAACAGAGTGCACAGTGGGTTTTTGAGAAGCACTAAACTAAAAAAAGCCAAATCACAGAAGTTCACAGAAGAGCATAAAATTCTGTATGAAATCCTGTCTTGTTAGAAAAACATTATCAGTTGTTTCTTGTTACTGATGTTAGGAGGCTGAGATGAAAACTTGATATTAAACATGAAAGAGTTCTGCTGCTGAGCGCGTGCACACTGTTGGATGTCACAGAGGCAGGAAAACACATGCAAGATGAGTTTTAGGTGTTTCATGGTGGGTAAAGTTTAACTGTGGTGACTGACTAAAATCAAAGAGACTCTATAGTTTTATTAAGATATGTCCATTGATGGTTTATAAGATATTTTGCTGACAGACAGACAGGGTTGATGTTAACCGTTATTGCTATTGTTTTAAAGGGGATGTATCCTGCAAAATCAATTTTTTTAGCCGTTAAATGCATTTTGTTGTGGGCTAGGTGTGCAGAAAATCTTAACTTCGTCTTACCAGGTGCAGCAAAAATATCTGTATGTTCTGGTTGGGTCAGATTTTTCAGCCCATTCAGTTTTCTCTATTTTCTATGACGTTTTGTGAACTATCATGTCAATTTATCTGTGAAGGACCTGCCAAACAAGGTCTGGACTTACCAACTACAACTTCCTCATTTTAATTCTCTGGTTCTGGGTCAGACTCTGGTTCTGGGTCAGACTCTGGTCCTGGGTCAGACTCTTGTTCTGGTCAGACTCTGGCTCTGGGTCAGACTCTGGTTCTGGGTCAGACTCTGGTTCTGGGTCAGATTCTGGTTCTGGGTCAGACTCTGGTTCTGGGTCAGACTCTGGTTCTGGGTCTGACTCTGGTTCTGGGTCAGACTCAGGCTCCAACATGTGAGGCTGGATGGACAAGTCTTCTGTTGTTCACATCTTTTAATTAAATTGTAAATAAAATGTTTTTGCAAGCTAGAAAATGCTAACCCCCCTTTTTAAACTGGAGTGGACCGGTCTGGAAGCATGAGTATGTGTGTGTGTGTGTGTGTGTGTGTGTGT
>NW_013952417.1:1364338-1378887 GCF_001266775.1 Austrofundulus limnaeus | reverse complement strand
AGCCTGTAGTACCACCGGGAAAAGCAAGAGGACTCTTTTTTCCTCCATAGCTTACCTGTCTAATATCAATCTGTCAGGAGATAGTGACAGAGTGAACAAATATGCTAAAAATATACTTTTTAGAAAAGTTACATACTGCACCTTTAATGTCTCTCTGCTGACTGTTTTGACAGATCTACACATTCTCACTCCCGACTCGTCAACATGTTGACGCTTTTCCAAAGTTCCCTCTGCGTCTTATTTTGACGTGTCAGGTGACCCCTTTGCGTCAGTCCTTGCCGCCCGCGGCTTTTCCGGGTTGCACCACCAAGGGTCTTTGGGTCGGGGGTCTGAGGTTAACATGAGGGATCAGGATAAATGGTTAAGTTTAGGGACTGGGGTCAGAGATAGGATGTCTACAGCGAATATTAGGTAATTTTAGGCTTTGGAACACATAGTTGATGTGAATTTCTTGCATTTTCTAAAAATGGTAGGGTCAGGGACAGGACGTTTAAAGTGAATAAAGGTAATTTTAGGCTTTGGGATGGTAGTTTTTGTGCATTTTCTACACTTTCAGAAATTATGACAACAGATTCCGCCCCATCTCGTCAAAAATGATGCAACGGGAGTACCCGACGCGTCAAAATCGGACGCAGAGGGAACTTTGGAAAAGCGTCAATATGTGACGACTCGGGAGTGAGAATGGGTTGGACAGATTGGCAGGGGATTCAGCAACTGCCTGATAACACTGTCGCATTGCAAATTCACACACCCATGAATGGTCTGCATTGGGGCAGACCCATCATATTCAAAACTCTTTCTGGGGACTGACCATGTTTTGTCAGTGAGTGCATTATAAGCTGCATGTTTGCCTTATTTACCATGTCCATCCAAACTGGTTCTTTTTGCAGTAATTTAACTTCTATGGAAGATTTTTCATATACAAACAGACTCCTTCTTTCCCATCTTACACGTCTCTTCTGGTCAATTTAACCGTAAATATGTCACTTGGTTCCTCACTTATTTGTGCATTTCTTCTTCAGTTCCTGGTTGATGTAAAAAGAACATCTTCTCTTTGCCAGTTAGACCTTTTTTTCCCTCCTTAAAGCTGTTCATTCACCTCGACCGAGGTCAGGACCAGCACCTTTACCACTTTTCCAAATGTCTTTGTTTTATGAGAAAGAAAATTTGACTTGTTTTCCAGACCTCTGCAGCCTGCTAAGAGGATAGTTACAAAATAAAAGATTTGCTGTCAGAAAAATAATAGTCCAATCTCCCTCTGTGTTGTTTGTCCTTTAGCAAAACCTTCACACAAACTAGACTGAGTAAAATGACATTTATATGGTAATTTTCCTGCTTGTAATGAAAATTAATGCATAATAGTCTTCACATGATGTAAGCAGTGATGAGCAAAAATCAGAAAATCAAAAAGAAGTCCTTGTCTCTTTTTTATCACCCATTTAATACAGTTTCATCAAGTGTATCAAATTTATTTGCATCAACATGTTTGCTAGTTGTTCCCACAAGCAGCACAAAACTGTCTGGTACAAAATAACACATATTTAATGTGATTTTAATTTCTGAACATCTGTTGGGAAAGACCCTAAAGCAGGGGTCTTAAATTAAATTTCACCAAGAGCTACCATGAGTGTTGTGGTTGGCCTCAAAGGACCAGTTGTAAAAAAAACTTACTTTTTATGTTCAACTGTGACTAAACATGAAACGTCACGTTCTTCGTCTCATTGCTGCTGCTGAGCACTAGCAGAAAGTACCTCAAAGTGATACCTAAGGAAAAGTACAAGTATATTACTGTAGGAAAAATATGCGTTGTTCAAAATGGTATGTCCGAATAAACAGGAATCCAGCTGGGTTTCTTGTTAAAACTTTATTTTCAATCTTCTGACTCCAGTCAGGTACATTCAGCGCTCAGCAGCACAGGCCTCAGTAAGACCTTAGGCTGAATCAAAACAAACACAGGAGCTCTGCTCTGAGCAGACACTCTGCAAAACACTGACAACTTCTTACTACTATAATAATGAATTGAGCTTATAATGTTCATCTCTTCCTGGTTACACCCTTGGAGGTGTTACCTTTTACGTCAGACGTCAGAACGTCACTCAGTTTTGTTTAGACTAAAACACACCAACTCTTTGTCTGTTTTAACCTTACAGGCTGAAATGATCAGAAAGTATAAAATACAAAACTGAATCTAATATTCAACTAATCAGTCACAAAATTTCTTCGTTACCATAAAATGACTTTGGTAAACGTTAAAATCTCCTGTAACAATAATACTTCAGTAAAAGTCTTAAAGTATCTGATATTTACTGTACTTCAGAATCAAACGTACATTCCTCATGTAAAATATACTTAATACTTAAGTATTGAAAGTAAAAGTACTGAGTAAACATAAGTGGTTAGAATATTCAAAATAACATTTACTGGGAGGGGATTTGTGTCATGCAGGTGTGATGGATCCTACAAATCAATAGGATGTCAGAATTGTTTATATTTACGTATACTTCTCATCCAACCACAGTTAAATTCACTCTATCCAGGAGACTCAGTTTATCTGGATAGGGTTTTTCTAACAATAATGAGCCAGAAGGAAATAGGAGAAATGACTTTCTACTTCTTACTTAAAAAAATAAGCAGCTGAACGTACAGATAATTGTATGTAAGAACTAAAAGTAAAAAAGTAGGTTGAAAAAAATTACTCAAGTAAAGTACAAATAATCAAAATGTCTACTTAATTACAACCCTTAATAATACGTCTTTGAAACTGTGGGGCCACATAAGTTGCTGTGGAGGGGCTACATTTGTAGTTTTATTTATATATGGTATAAGACATCACAACAACCTTGCTGACAAAAGCAGACCTGAAATGAATGGCATAATTCAGAGAAGGATTAAATTAAACTCAATTTATCTATCTACTAAATCAATCAGATAATTAAGAACAGTTTCATATATGTAAGCTGTAAACGAAAGTCCATCAGATTTTGTGTTTATTTTTTCTTGTAGTTTGAAGGAGGCTAAAGTTTGTCTCATTAGTCAACAGGCGAGAGGTGGAGTTCAGCCTGGGCAATGGGTTTATAAATAGAGACACAAAGAAAGAGTGAACGCCACACAGAAAGCCCTCGTCTTTACAACCCAAAACCTGTCGAGAGATGCATCACTACCCTACTGCTCAGCTCCCAGATAGGTTCAGTTCACTTCATTTATTTTACATATAGATAATGTCCAGCACTTCATAGCTTGGTATTACAGAAAGGTCTTTTTAAAATGAAGCCCCTTGAAGAAAATTCAAGAAAAGTAATTGGAAGTTTGTCAGAATAAATGTTTTTTTTTATTATTAAAAGAGAATAAAACCTTTTCTTTCAATAAAAAACAGTGTGTGCTGAAAACCAAACACCCCTGTCATTCCAAGAACTCTCCACAGTGAAGCATGGCAGTGGCAGTATGATAATGTTGGGGGAAATTGTCATCAGTGGCTCCCAAATGTTTATGCTTTTGAGGATAAAAGCTGCACAGAATCAGGACTCCAAATATTGCTCAAGTGACGCTGCTAATAAGCTGTTTATCAAAGAGCCTGTTCAAAAATTGTATAATTTTTTGACATTTATGACGAGTGTTTGATGTCTTTGGAACAGTTAAGACTAAACATGCTAGTGGCAGTTATTTTTATAGCCATTTCTAAAGCTCATATATAGTTTTATTCACTGTTTTATGTGTTGATCTGAGTTAGTTAAATATAACTGAGGGTAAAGAATGAAAATGTCCCTGATCTTTGACTAAGAGTAACATATTTGTAACATCTGTATAAAAGACTCTGAATGTTTTTTCTCTGATCTGCTGAGCATGATTTAAATATTAAACAATTTGATTTCACTGATTATTGCACAATTCAGCTGCCTGCAACACTCAGACATTACAGTCACATGGCAGCACGATCGTTCAGTGGTTAGCACTGTTGCCTCACACTGGGTTCGATCCCTGGTATGGATCCTGTCTTTCTGTGTGGAGTTATCATGTTCTCATGCTTGTGAGGGTTTTCTCCGCGTACTCCGGTTTCCCCCACATCCCAAAAACACGTACAATAGGTTGCCTTCAGGCCCAGGCCTCCCTGGCATTGCCTGGCTAAATAACTGTAAAAAAAAAAAAAAAAGCCAAACAAAAAAGAAGATGCAGATTTGGAATTTGTTTAAACAGAAATACAAAAGCAAAAAAATAAATGAAATTGCTGCTTCTGCTTTTCAACAAGGATAAATGTCAAATTCGACTTTAGTAAATAAATGATAGTGATTTTACTAAAACTCAGACTGACATGTTCAAATGTGAAGTTCAGATGAATATCGTAAATGTTTAACTTCAGTTTAGAGCCCAAAACATGATCATTATTAGCACAGATTAAGTTTCATGCATGTGTCTGTGTGTTGTTGATGCAGAAAGGAGAACACCTCTGATAATACAGACAGCCCTCTGTGTGAGCAGAGGTCAGATGTCTAAGCTTGCTGAGGGCAAACTTGTGTACATATAATTGACGTTGTGACCTTAAACGCCTTAATAGTTGCTATAAATTGAGTTGCTGTCGAGGTTTGCAAGCATGTCTTTGTGTCTGAATAAATGAAGGTTAAAACGGTACAGATCAGAGGAAGGTCACTTTTGTTCTTTTATCTTACCAGTATGTTTAATGCCTAGTATTTTAATCTTTTATTTCTACTTTTACATGATTGTTAGGATTTCTGATCTTTCACATAACTTTTCCTTTAAAGGGATGATCATGTTTTTTCTCTCATTTTTGGACATGCTGGATGCTGGTGGGCAAAAAGCAAACAATGGATGAGATGCTAAAGAAAATAATTGGCCAATTAGATAGATGTTTAGATGTCCGTGGGTAACAGGGATGACACAAAACAGGAGGACAGATCAGAATGAAAAATAAGCTGATTTTTTATAAAAAAAAATATCTCATCTTACTGAGCTCCACTTGGGAAATGGAAAAAGGGGCACAACTAAGGGGAGGGGCCAAAGGAGACAGTAGCCACCCTTAAATTTTTAAGTCTAGTCCCCCTGAATAAGGACAACCAATCTAAAATCAATGTTTTCAACTTTAGGATGCAGGGTAAAAATAATAATGCATAAAAATTACATTTTTTATGAATAGAAATTTAGGAGAGAACAAGTAACAGTAGTTGAATTGTGAAAGTGCTGTCTCAGTAGGTAAAGTAAAAAAACAAAAAGACAACTAAAGTAGTACAACCCCAATTCCAGTGAAGTTGTGATGTTGTTAAAATATAAATAAAAAGAGTATAGGATGATTGGCAAATCCTTTTCAGTCTATATTCAGTTGAATACACTACAAAGACAAGATGTTGTTTTTATTGAATTTGATGCCTGCAACACAATCAGTCCATCAGTCAGTTGGAATGCGGGATCGAACCAGCAACCCTCCGGTTACAGGATTACTCCCCTAACAACTCCGCCACAGCCACCCCGTAATCATAATTGATCAACCTCAGTCAAAATCACATAATTATTCAATGAAAATGATAAGTATTGGTATCAAAATCTGTGATAATAGCCCTGTATTTACTTGGTATTATTGATACCAAAATTCCTATAGTATTGCCCACCTGTACTACCTGCCTGCCGTAACAAGACAGCTCTGATTGCAGGTTGCAGTCAGAAAACGGGAGAAAGAGCATCCCATATGGAACTCTTCAGTTTAGCTGAAAACACAAGACATCCCAGCAAATACGGGGCAGATGGCAACCCTAGATATACATGACAACATGAAAAAGCTCCTGAAATTTAGTTCTGACTTTTGGTTCTGGTGTGCAATGCCCACCCCATTTAAAAAACTTTAGCATGCGCCAATGATAGATAGTGACAAATTGAAGCAAATTGGTGACAGATTCATTAGAATTTGCAACAAGATTTTGTGCCTTTAAACAGAAAGAATAATTCCTTCAAATTGGGAAAACAAAACAAGTCGTGTTTTTTAAACATTCAAAACTAGTTTGGATAAGTACAAACTGTCCTGAACAGAAATAAAGATTGGTGGAGCTGGTAAAGCTGATGTAGTGTGAATGCAACAGAGTACATCACAATCTCATCAGCATAAAGAGGAAATTTAACCTTTATTGTCCCTTGGTTAAGATTGTCACTACAGCCTGTAAAGATGTAGAGCTGATCTATAAGGAACATCCCTTGCTACATGAAGGAAGATGGAAGTGATACTTCCTGCTTCTCCCACTGAAATCTATTTTTCAAATAAATTTCGGTCTCTTTTAAAAAATTGTCCTGGAAAAATACGGTTATAAGAAGACGGATTTCCAAGATCCCATCCCAGAAAGATGTGAGTTTCTTCAGGTTGTTCCAGGCTTCACATGCAGACAAATGTGTGTTATGGGCCTGACACTCTCAGAACAACAGTGGTGTGATTGTTCTGAGGGGCTTTTTTTTTGTGATGGTGGCGTGTGTGTGTGTGTCTTTGTTTTTCCTACATCGTGGGGCCCAGTTTTAAGGAAAACGCAGCTTCGTGGGGTCCGGGTGCACCTTGTGGGGCCCAAAGCCTGGGCCTCACAGCTTCAGAGGCTGATTTAGGGTGTGAGGGTTGGGTTTAGGACCAAGGTGTGAATTGAGTTTAGGTTAGTTTTAGGGTCAGGTAGGTACCTGTGAGGTTAATTTTAGGGTAAATAGTCAGGGTTAGGATATAAAATTACCAAAAAATGAATGGAAGTCAATGGACGGGCCCCACAAGGACATAAAAACATGTTTGTGTGTGTGTGTGTGTGTGTGGTGAGGGAGGGATACTGTGATGTGAAGCCTCTGGCCTTCAGAGAACATGTGATACTCTTTATCGTTTGGATAGAAAATGAGTCACACTGTCTTCAGCTCCTTGTGTTTGTTATTACAGAGATGTCATTTAATACACAGTGAACACAGTGAAGTTACTGTAAAGCTACAAAGTGTGAAAAAAACATCATTTATGTGCAAAAAAGAAAGTAAGTGGCACATACTCTGTATTCCTGTAGGTTTGATTAAGTACTTTATATCTCATGCTGTTTTACCAGATGCCTTCCAACTTATCTGACAACATGGAAAGGGTATTTTCACAACTCAGAGGTGGGTTATTTTACACATCAAATACACCAAAGACTTTGACACAATGTGTTGATTTTCTGTTCACACATTAACACTCTGACTTGTGCTTTTTTTGGAGACTAAAAAGCTGTGTAGCCATAATAAAACTGCTTATATGTGAGGCTAATCAGAGAAAAGGCTTCAATTTGCTAGGGAGCATAAAGATTAGACTGTGGTGTAATGGAAGAAGGTCATGTGGTCTGATGAGTCTAGATTGATCCTGTTCCAGAGTGATGGACTCATCAGGGTAAGAAGAGAGGCAGGTGAAGTGATGCACCCATCATACCTAATAATACAAGCCTGTGGGGTCAGGTCTATGATGTTGGGTTGCTGCAGGTGGTCAGGTCTAGTTTCAGCAACAGTTTGTGCTCAAAGAATGAGGTCATATATTCCTGAATATACTGAATGACCAGGTTCTTCCATCAATGGACTGTTTCTTCCTTGATGGCACGGCCATATTCCAAGATGACGATGCCAGGATTCATCTGGCTCAAATTGCTGGAGAGAAGTTCAGGGAGCATGAATGGATTTCAGAGTCCAGACCCAAACCCCATTGAGAATCTTCAGGGTGTACTGGAGAAGGCTTTGAGCCGTGGTCTGAACCTCCCTTCAAAACAAGGTTTTGGTGAAAAATAATGCAACTCCAGACAGAAATACATTTTGTGACATCTTGAAACAGTGCCTCGAGTCATGTGATTGTTTGCTGTATTTTTGATCAGTCTTCATGACTTTGCATTGAGCGCCTTCAGACTCATTTAGCCATGGCCCAGGATGTTTTATCCATATTTGTAAAGTTCATCAATTTAGCCAAGAATTCCATCTTTTCAGAGATTCACAGCAGAGTATTTGTCAGCTTCAGTATTCGAGGCCTCGTGTAGATGAGAACAGGTGCACAGAGAATCGGGAAATGTGCCGCATCCTCTCCTCTCTCCAACACGTCCTTTTTCCTCCTGTCATCTTCTATTCTCTTTCTTCACCCTCATCACAGCTCTCATGTCAGCCGAGCTACAACAAACCTTTCTCCATATGTCCCTGTTGACTCTATCTAGCCTGACATGCCATCATTTGGATCCCTGTTTGCCACTCAGGGTTTTTTCACTTCTCCTATTTTATTTCTCACCCCCCTGTTCCTGCTGTTTTTAAATGGATGAGAACCAGAGACAAACAGGAGAGGAGAGCAGCAGCTTCACTCTGTTGTATGTACAGTTTATGGAAGGGATCCGGTGATGGAGAGCAATCACACAAAAACACGACAAGCCCCTGTGTGCAGAGCCAGTGTGTGTTTTTGTGGGGTTTGTGCATGTAGAGTTAGTGTGCTGTGCTGTGCCTGCGGGCAGGGAATTTTAAATCAGGAGTCCAAGAAAACTAATACCACATAGAATATTTGAATATTTACTCCTTATCAGGGGCTGGGATGGTAATGGGACAGCTGTGACTGAGCGGGTTATGAAGAGAGAGACAGAGTTTGGTGGTTGGGGAGGGCAGATGGTGTGTTTTTGTCATGACTAAGCAGGAGGAAAGCACATGAGTGCTGCCTAGTGTTTATATAGTGACATTACAGTAAGGTCCGTATGGATTTGGACACAGACAACACTCTCCTAATTTTGGTTCTGCACGTTACCACAATGAATTTTGAGCAAAACAAAACATTTCAGATGCAGTTGTTCAGACTCTAATTCAGTAGGTCAAACAAAATGATTTAATAGAAATGTGAGGAACTAAAGCATTTTTAAAAACACAATTACTTAATTTCAAGAGCTAAAAAGTAATTGAACAAATGAAATAATTGTAAATAAAATGATAATTTCTAATACTTGGTTGAAAAGCCTTTGTTGTCAATGAGTTTCTGAAGTGTTGAACTCATTGACATCACCAGACTCTGTGTTTCCTCCTTTTTAAATGCTCTGCCAGGCCTTTACTGCAGCAGTTTTCAGTTGCTGTTTGTTTGTGGGCCTTTCTGTCTGAAGTTTAGTCTTTAACAAGTGAAATAATCAATTGGGTTGAGATCAGGTGACTGACTCTTCCATTCAAGCATATTCCACTTCTTTGCTTTAGTAAACTCCTGGGTTGCTTTGGCTTTATGTTTTGGGTCTTTGTCTATCTGTACTATGAAACACTGATCAATTTGGCTGCATTTGGCTGATCTGAGCTCACAGTTTGTCTCTGAATACTTCAGAATTGCTTCTGTCCTGTCACATCTCGATAAACGTCCACCATGTTTTACAGATGATGTGGTATGCTTCGGATCATGAGCTGTACCACGTCTTTGCCATTCTTTTTTCTGTTATCTACTTTTAGATAACAGCATAAAGTTTGTCTAAGGTAAAAATAAATGAGTGCACATTCTCACATGATATAGTGAGATTCTGCACAATTTCATAGGGCTTGGATTAAAGGTTTTGAATGACTGTTTGCTTATTATCTGTAAAACTGACTGAGTTTCACCCATTTTTGTGTTGGGTAAGATTCACTATTCAAGCCAAGTTGAACTGGGTGGACTTCATAAGTAAATGAGTAGTAGAAGCACATTAATGATTACAGATTAAAGGGCAGCTGTGGGAGAGTGGTTTGGGGAGTCGTCCTGCACCTGGAAGGTCACCGGTTCAATCCCCCATTCCAGCAGTCTCAGTTGTTGTGTCCTTGTGCAAGACACTTCACCTGCCTTGTCCACTGATGGTGGTCAGAGGGTCCGGTGGCACTGGTGCATGGCAGCCCCCCCCCCCTCTGTCAGTGTGCCCCAGGGCAGCTGTGGCTGTAGCTCGTCATCATCAGTGTGTGAATTCCTGCAGTGTAAAGCACCTTGGGGTTCAAGTAAATTTGATGAGGTGCCATATAACTTCAAGCCATTTACCATTACTTTCTGGAAGTTTTATAAAAGTCTGTTCAGTGGTTCATGAGATTTTTGTCTAACTAACAGAGAGCGTGTACTCCAACAATTAAGGCCAAAGTTTTGGACAAAGAACTTACACAATAGAATGCTCTTGGAGTATGTGTTGGAGATGACTCTTAGGTAATTCAGCACCAAATGTGTGTAAATCAATGTGTAAAACTGATGGATGTACAGCAATTTCTGTCTTTTCTAAGGTCAGCTGGTTGTAGCAGCCATCTTGAAATGAGTTGACTCCAAATGTTAGTCAATAGATACTGTATTCAACCAATTACAATTTTCTGAGTGTTTCATTAATATCTTGAATAAGGTTCACCTCCTAATTTAATTATTTAATTTAAAATTATAACTCAGTTGTTAAATGTGAATTCAGAAGTTACACATGAAGCATTCTTGCATAAATTTTTTTTTTGTTTTCATCAAGACAGC
The DNA here is from genome assembly GCF_001266775.1 of Austrofundulus limnaeus. Taxonomy (NCBI): domain Eukaryota; kingdom Metazoa; phylum Chordata; class Actinopteri; order Cyprinodontiformes; family Rivulidae; genus Austrofundulus; species Austrofundulus limnaeus. The sequence goes on along the minus strand of NW_013952417.1, from coordinate 1,368,443 downwards.
AACTCACACTCACTTTCGTTTAAATGTCAAGCATGTCACGGTCTTGGAGACCCTCCGTCCGTTTTCTGCCGCTTATCTGGGATCGGGTCTCGGGGACAGCAGCCTAAGCAGAGGGACCCAGACCTCCCTCTCCCCAGCTACTTGATCCAGCTCATCCGGGAGAATCCCAAGGTGTTCCCAGTCCAGCTGAGAAACATCGTCCTTCCAGCGTGTCCTGGGTCTTCCTCTGGGTTTCCTCCCAGTGGGACGTGCCCGGAACACCTCACCAGGGAGGYRTCCAGGAGGCATCCTAACCAGATGAGCCACCTCAACTGGCTCCTCTCGACGTGGAGGAGCAGCGGCTCTACTCTGAGTCCCTCCTGGATAACTGAGCTTGTCACCCTATCTCTAAGGGAGAGTCCAGACACCCTGCAGAGGAAACTCATTTCAGATTTTCAGTCTTGGAGACATGAATGAAAAAAAGACAGTATGTGAAACAAATCTCCCCTCACTTTGGTCCTGTTTACACATGAACAACTAACAACTGTGAGATTTCCCGATATTGATTGTGAGAAAGTTACATGTGCACACATTAATGCTGACTGCAATGGATGAGATCACAAAAAACATTAAATCCGCTTTGGTTTTTAAACCAGGTCACTAGCTGGTGCTGTGGTTCCTGTATTTCAATAAAACATGCATGCCGGCACTTCAGTCTCGAGCATGAAAAGAGTTCATCTAAAATGCAGATTTGAACATTTGTTTGGGCCAATGTGAAATGTGTCTCTGCTGACCCAGGCTACACTAAGTTCTAAGCTCTGATACATTGAAAAGAATGAAAAGTACAAACAGTTCTCTGCTTTTGCTACTCTTGTTCATCTGCTCGTACAATATCTGTAACGTGCATGTGGGATTTCAAAACACTTTGTCTCTGTCACCTAGATTCAAAAAGTTTGAGTGCCAGAGAAAACAATCACTGTTGCCATGTAGAAAACTGGACAAAATGCAACAGAAATGCTTCGGTTTTATTTAAAAACGTGTAAACAGGGCTGTTTTACCATTCAGTCTGCTGACTGCTCTTATCTTAGTGGAACAATGGAGCAGCAATACCAGCGGCTCATCCTTGTGATCCTGACTCCCGGGGGGTCCCGTGTCGTTCCACTGGTGTGAAAATGTAGGTCGACTGTATTGTGATTAAGGGAGCTGGCTGTTTGTTTGGATGAGCAGTCTTGCCGATTCAGACACTTAAGCATATCCACGGAGGGTGTACGAGTCACAAAGCCGAGGCACTTTTCTTAGAGTTTTTTAAAGTAGATTTCAGCCATCCAAACCTGTGATTGCTTTACTGTAAATATTTACACCCTTTTCTATGGAGTGGTCTGCTGGGGGGCAGGATGTACTGAAAGGGACAGGAACAGGATGGACAAACTGATACGGAGGTCAGGCTCTGTGCTGGGATGTCCTCTGGAGCCTGTGGTACTGGTGGGTGAGAGGAGGATGTTGGCAAAGCTGACAGCCATCATGGACAACCCCCACCACCCTCTGCATCCTCGCTGCAGGACGGAGCGCATCCGTAGGTCATTCATTCCAACTGCAGTTAGACTGTATAACACATCATGATGCTATCAGTCACTTGGACAATTCACCTACACTGCCATAAGTATTATGCACCTTAATATGTATTCATTTATGTACTGTACTAGGTATATGTACATTGTTATATATCACGAGTGTAGTGATTTTTTGTTTGTTTTTCTTTTACTTATCTTTCTTTTTTCTATCACCCTGTCCTGTTTTGAGCTGCTGTAATGTGCAAATTTCCCCACTGTGGGATCAATAAAGTTTTATCTTATCTTATTAGGATTGCCATGAACAATGGCAACCTATTATTATCCACCTCTAAACTGGACTCTATTTATTTATTATTCATCCCAGAACTTTCACCGTTAATGCGGCATAAAAATACATCATTGCGTCGGCGTCGATCTCACGTTGTGTGCTATTATTTATCTTTACATAATCTGTTACCGTGGCGACGTAATCCCCAAAAAAACTAATCTAAAAATCCCCATTGGATTACATGGGAAGCTCCTCACTCTAGGTCATGTGACCTTAGAGTGTGAGCTCTGTAATTTTAAAGAAGAAACTTTGCAAACAAATTCCTACTACAGCCACAATTTTCAAGTTACAAAGACGAATTACACATCAAAACGTAGGAATTTTTGTCTTCTTTCAGAAAATGTGCGTGGTTTGGCTCTAAGACAATTGGTTTTCTCTCTACGTGCTTCAGAAGCCAGCAAAACCAAGTTCCTTCTCCTGTCTCTTCCATTCAAAAAATGGTCAAAACCGGATTCAGAAATCTAACACTTACTACTTTTTTAACTTGCGATATCTCAGCCATCATGCCAAGTACATGCTTGAAATTTTATTTCAGTAAAGACCTGGATCTTCTGACGCTCACGGTCTAAACATTATTTCAACAGCCCTTATATTTTTTTGTACAGCAGCTGTTTGAAAGGACACATCATTTCTGTGTTTTCAGACAGAGGAGCTGCAGATTTTGGTCTCCCATTAAGTGCAGCTGAGCTGCTGCTGGGAATCCAGCCTCCTGATTGGCTGAGGCTGTAGCGAGTTAAAGTCAGTGTAGGTTAAAGGTCACACATGATATTACATGGGTTTCATTTGTTACTATGGTAGTACGGCAAACCCACAAAGACCTCCAAAAAACTCTTTTGGTAGCTTACAGCTAACTCCACACAATATGAATGCTTCTCACAAGTGTAAGCTAATTGCTAAAGCTAACTTTGAAAAAAAAAGGCTCTCATTCAGCCATTTAAAACCACATGCAGCTCAGTCTACACTCCAACTGTAGGTTAGGCARTGTCTTACCTGTAGCAGATACATATCATAGATTTTGTAGGAGTGAGCTTAAGGTGGCATTAAGCTCATTAAGTGAAAAGTGACACAATAAGTGAACACTCAGACGAGTTCAAGTTGATTCATAAAAGACTATGCAATCATTTATTTACASAAATTGAACAGATCATAAGTACACCTGATTGTGGTTATTCCTATAATAAGCGTCAGAGTTAAATGAGATAAAACCTGCATCCGAATTTCAGTTCACATCAACTCAGTTTACTTATATAGAACAATAAAACATCAGTTCTGATGTTAACAACCAACCAATTTTACTGGCACTTTTAGCTTAAGTTTTGGCAAATTAAGAACAAGGAAAGGAGGAAAGTAAGATTAGTATGTTACTACGACTTTTACTTTTATCAAAGTGTGGGTCAACTGGAACTGCACATCTTTTCTAAGCTCAGGTTCCACATGACACATCACTCCGAACACATCAGCTTTACCTGGTGATGGCTTCTTAAGGCACCCTCGGGGTAGGAGCTGGCTCGCCTCCGATCAGTCAGGGAACTGATGTTGGCTCGCTTACCCGTCATTGGCGAGCAGGTGTTTTTACAGGTAACTTTCGTCTGTTTCAATCCAAGCCAGAAAAAATTCAAGCCGTATCCGGTTCCTCTTTCCAAAATAAAATCTCCCCATAGGAGTTAAAAACACTCTCATGAGGCTCAGCCTCGGGTTGAGACCACCGGCGGCGTGCCGGGTCCCTGGCTGTGAAGTCTTCCCTAATTAGCTCATGGGATCAGACTTTAAGCCAAACTGAGGTTTCTCCGGAGAGAATCCCAGCTGTCTTCCTAGGCTGGAATCAGGAAGAAGAGTGTGTCGCTCAAAGCCGTCCAGGTTAGTAAAAGAAATGGACGAACTTTGGTTCCGCCCTCAGCTTAGAGATGAGTCAGAGAAAGAAAGATAAAGATTTGCCAGCCGGCGCCAGCCCAAGGTTAAATTTCTGTGGTTGTTCAACAACATGATATGATAACCTCTTTTCAGCTTTCTTCTGATAGACTAAGAGAAATCACTGCAAAACATTTATGATGATTAATTAACATTTCTGTTTTATAATCAGTTCTGAACCTTCTGTTAGTCCAGATAAATGAAAGATTTTCTCAGGAAAAATCCACAATTTACAGTGGTTTGCAAAAGTATTCATACCCCTTGAACTTTTCCATATTTTGTCACATTACAACCACAAACATAAATATATTTCACTGGA
>NW_013952417.1:1356012-1362438 GCF_001266775.1 Austrofundulus limnaeus | reverse complement strand
CGAGGCCTGCTTCGAGGCAGTAAATCTTGTTTCTTCACTCGAGGTGACCCCTACAGTTTATACAAACATATTTAATTCAGCCAGTTTTCAAACTAATTAGCTAACATTTGGTACACTAGTAGCTAAAGGTAAGCTCTATCAGAAATAGTAGCCGAAATAATAAATACAAGATGGCCACCATAGCTAACTTCAAATTACTGTAATCTAGCCAATTTTTGATATATTGAGCTAAAAATTCATACACAAGTAGCTGACAGTGACCTCTACCAAAAATAGTAGCCGAAATAAAAATCCAAGATGGCCGCCACAGCAAAGTCCAAATTACTCCAATTCAGCCGATTTTCAATATATTGAGCTAATAACTGATACATAAGTAGCTGACAGTAACCTCTACCACAAATAGTAGCTGAAATAAAAATCCAAGATGACCACCATATCTATTTTCAAATGGTTTTCGCTCAGCCTCTGTTTGATATATTGAGCTGAAACTTGGTTTACTGGTAGCTGACAGTAACCTCTGTCACAAACTGGAGCACAAACATGAAAAACAAGATAGCAGCCGAAGGAACTTCGGCTACTTTTTTTCTATGCAAATGAATGGAGGTTGTTTCAACATGACTGCACCCACACAAGTTATACATCAAAACGACCGGCTCGGTCAGGGGAAGTGTGTTCTTCCTCAACTGTACATTCATTTTTACCATAGCGACACAGTAGGCAGACAAAGACACCCTACAAATGCCATTGGAAATGAATGGGCAAGGCCTCAAAGCCTTTAAAACCTGAACGCTCTTTAAAGTATCTCATGAACCACTGATATTAACGTTATAAATCTCTAATTGGACAGTCCTCTGTCACTGTCCAACACTTTTGTCCAACTCAGACACAAAATGGCTGTCCAAGTAACCCTCAATTACCACATCATTGCTGGAAATGAGCACATTTTACATATGCTGAATGACTCTAAAGTGTGAAGCAAAGTGTTAAAGAGCTTTACAACAACTGATCCACCTTATTAGAGTATTCGAGTCTTACAAATGGCACAGATTTTGCCAAAATACATAAAAAATGAGTTACAACAGTCATTTTGTGACACCTATAAAAAGAAAAAAGGCAAACAAGTTGCTGACATCTCAATCAGACATCAAATACATCTTTAGGACTGCTGTCAGAACCTCTTTGAACAGCAAACATGTTCAAAATGTACAGGATGAGTTTTGCACAGCTGGCAATCCTCTCATAGTTTCTCCAGGAACTATTCTAGTCTTATCTTATCTTATCTTATCTTATCTTATCTTATCTTATCTTATCTTATCTTATCTTATCTTATCTTATCTTATCTTAAACCATTCGTTGTTTACTCTCAAAACTATGTGTCACAGTCTGTTGCAGCTTTTCCATGTGAAACGTGTTACTATTTGAAGGAAAATATTTGCAAAAATCAAAAACACAGCTTCACTTTTAAACTGCTGTGAAATTTTCGAGGCTTGATTTGTTTAAGGTGGTGGAAATCTGCTTAAAATAGGTTCACTAGCTGTTTGCTTTACTCTAAAGTTCTCGCTGTATTACACTGTACTATATGTGCCTAGTATTACAGAACCTAATGCTGTCTGTGGCTACGCTCCAAACTCATGCATTACACTTTTTAAAGCACCCTGTCATCCTTCTGTGTCTTGACGATTTAACTGAACTGCTGGTTGTGGTCCCATGTGTAGGCTCTCGTTAACACCTGAATAAAATATGTCTGTAGACACAGTTGTGCCATAACCAGAAAGCATGGACTGAAGAATCTCATTTCTACTGTATACTCTGGCTGACCATATTGAGCATGTTTGCCAACATAAACCTGCCAACATGGTGAATAAACATGTAGTATTACTAACATAATAGGGTACTTCCAGTACCCCAATGGCCCAGAGCTACACCAGTGACAGCCTTCAGCTACATTTCTTACCCCTCTTGAGACAACGTTCTAGTAGTCTTATAGGCAGCACTCAGCCCCACATAGCGCCTGTCTAATGCCTGTTTGTATTATGCTGAGGTCTTTCTGTGGTCTGCTAAGCCCCCCAAACTTTTCTCGGTCAAACATTTACAGGTGCTGGTCATAAAATTAAATTATCATGGAAAAGTTGATTTATTTCAGTAATTCCATTCAAAAAGTGAAACTTTTATATTATATTCATTCGTTACACACAGACTGATATATTTCAAATGATTATTTCTTTAAATTTTGATGATCATATTTGACAATTAATGAAAACCCCAAATTGAGTATGGCAGAAAATTAGAATATTGTGAAAAGGTTCAATATTAAAGACACCTGGTGCCACATGCTAATCAACTAATTAACTCTAAACACCTGCAAAGGCCTTTAAACGGTCTCTCCATCTAGTCCTGTATAGGCTCCTCAATCAGGACAAAGACTGCTGACTTGACAGTTGTCCAAAAGAAAAAAAAAGACCATTACGGGCAGGCCGTTTTGACATTTAGCTTGACTGAATATCTATTTCAGATAGCTCAAATACATTTCTTAGTCAAAATGAACATTCCAGATATCTAAAATAACATTCCTCCTATCTAAAATATTCCTTTTAGATAAGAAAAGAATATTTGATAATTCTTACTAGTACAAACGATGTCACTGTCCCATTCATGTGTATTGGGCCTTTACTTCCAAATATCTAAAACAACATTCCTCTTATCTAAAATAAACATTCTGGATGTCTATAAATGAATTATGATGAGGATGAACTCTAATTTCAGATCTCCATAATCCAGTTAATACTAGTCATAATGACCATTTCAGATATAAAACGATGAATAAAACATTCTAGATATCCAGATATACAATTCTTGACTCAAAAATACATTTCTACTAATATAAACTAATTGAAGATCTCAACTACTGATGATATGACTAGTTAATGTGGAATTTTAGATTTCTGAAATTTTAATAATATCTATTCAAATTGCAATTATCAATACTTACAAATATATTTTGTCTAACTTTCAACAGATTAATAGAGCTCCGTTTTTACATAAAATAGGCAAGCTGATAACCACATTTCTATTATAAATAGCACTAATACATTCTACCTAATCACCATTACAATATTCCTAGTCAGAATTATAATGCAGGTATCACCAATTACATTTATGCCAGTAGAAATGAACCTTTCAAAGTGATCCGTCACCAAACTTGTACTAGTAAGAACTAACGTACGTTTGCATGAATCCAGGCCTGAACATGTAAGACCACACCCAACTGACATGGGAACAACAGTGATCCTGTTTGACCAGTTTCATTTTCCATTTGATCTGATATTGTAACCCTCACAACGCAATCACTTGATTTTATGTGAAGTTTAATTTCCACTACTACCTCATCTACCCAGTCATTTACCAGTATTCTAATACATACGCAGCACCTCTTTCTGAGGCAGGCAAACAAAGACCCTGATGACCCTCAGATGGAAGAGGAATGAGATTAATCTACATGTAAATGCACTAAATAAAAAAATAATTGTAAAACGATAAATACAGCGGGTAAAATAAGTATTGAACAAGTCACCATTTTTCTCAGTAAATATATTACTAGAGGTGCTAATGACATGAAATTTTCACCAGATGTCGGTAACAACCCAAGTGATCCATACATACAAAGAAATCAAACCATRAATGTCCAGAAATGGAGTTATTTGTAATAATGTGGAATGGCACAGGGAAAAAGTATTGAACACATGAAGAAAGGGAGGTGTAAAAAGGCATGGAAAGCCAAGACACCAGCTGAACTCTCTCAGTAATTAGAAAGCAAGCCTGCCCCTTGTCAGTGCAAGTTAATATCAGCTGGTTCAGTCCCAAATGATGGCCAGGTATCACACAAGAACCATCTGATGATGGGTAAAAGTAAAGAGCTCTCTCAAGACCTTCACAACCTTATTGTTGCAAAGCATAATGATAGCATCAGCTACAGAAGAATGTCTAAACTTCTGAAGGTTCCAGTGAGCACTGTTGGGGCCATAATTCAGAAGTGGAAAGAACATCATTTCACCATAAACCGACCACGACCAGGTGCTCCTCACAAGATTTCTGACAGAGGAGTGAAAAGAATTATCAGAAGAGTTGTCCAAGAGCCAAGGACCACTTGTGGAGAGTTTCAGAAAGACCTGGAATTAGCAGGTACGATTGTTTCAAAGAAAACAATAAGTAATGCACTGAACCACCATGGCCTGTATGCACGCTCACCACGCAAGACTCCACTGCTGAAGAAACAGCATGTTGAAGCTCCTTTAAAGTTTGCTGCACAACATTTAAACAAGCCTGTGTAATACTGGGAGAATATAGTCTGGTCAGATGAGACCAACATTGAACTGTTTGGATGCCAGAATACACATCATGTTTGGAGGTCAAATGGCACTGCACATCAGCCCAAAAACACCATACCAACAGTGAAGTTTGGAGGTGGGAACATCATGGTGTGGGGCTGTTTTTCAGCATGTGGTACTGGCAAACTTCAAATAATTGAAGGAAGGATGAGTGGAAAAATGTACAGAGACATTCTTGATAAAAATCTGCTTCCATCTACCAGGATGATGAAGATGAAACGTGGCTGGACATTTCAGCAAGACAATGAGCCCAAACACAAAGCCAAGGAAACTCTCAGTTGGTTTCAGAGAAAGAAACTAAAGCTGCTGGAATGGCCCAGCCTATCACCTGACCTGAATCCAACAGAAAATCTATGGAAAGAACTAAAGATCAGAGTTCATAGAAGAGGTCCACGAAACCTTCAAGATTTGAAGACTGTTTGTGTGGAAGAATGGGCCAAAATCACACCTGAGCAATGCATGCCACTAGTTTCTCCATACAGGAGGCGTCTTGAAGCTGTCATTGACAACAAAAGCTTTTGTACAAAGTATTAGATAAATTTCAGTAAGTGTGTTCAATACTTTTTCCCTGTGCCATTCCACATTATTACAAATAACTTCATTTCTGGACATTTATGGTTTGATTTCTTTGTATGTATGGATCACTTGGGTTGTTACCGACATCTGGTGAAAATTTCATGTCATTAGCACCTCTAGTAATATATTTACTGAGAAAAATAGTGACGTGTTCAATACTTATTTTACCTGCTGTAAATGTGCCAAAGTGCATCCAAGAGTAATCAGAAAGAACAGTATTCTACTATAATCTGCTGTAGTTTATGATTAGAATGTGAGTTTGAGGTTGTTTTGTAAAATGTGATGTCCATTTGTGAGTCTGGAAGACAATCTGCAGGCGGTAATCTGACTTATTGTTTGATTATCTCATCACAAACCAGCAGTTTATCATTAGAACACATTTGTCTGATTTTCAGCTTTTATTCTGTTGCTCACCAGCTGCTGGCTCCAGCTTTATATTATACACTTACCAGTGAAGCACATACTGTATATAAAGTATATTTCCCAGAAATTCACCACAAATGTTTTGCTATCTTTGATCCGTTTTCAGAATGAAAACGGATATTTTTCCTGCTATTTAAAAGTTCTCTTCATTTGGCAGGAAGGAGAGCTCCTTAAGCCAAACTGGGTTTTTTTTTTATTTTGTCTTGAAAAGCTCACTTTGTCAGCTCCTTCTTCATCAGCCAGGCGTAATATTTACTGCAGGCACAATTTCAAGGCAAAATGCTGCACATTTTCTTCTTGTAGAAAGTTGCTTTGTGTCAGCTTTTACTCAGGAAAGTGTTTGATGTTTTTACCCCACCAGAGGTCCACAATGTGTTTCAGAAGTAAAAAATAAAATAAAAAGAAATCATTTACTCAGCAGCCTCATCTGTTCTCACTATCATATAGAAGTTGTTACATCTTAAAAAATAAAAATTAGGGCAGTGTATTCTTGTTGTCCTCCGGCTGTATGGATCAGCCAGCTAAGATAAAATTGTCTCCTTGTCTGCGTAGCTATCCACTTGTCCAACATCTATCCATTTAAAAAAATCATTTTTAATTTAAAAAACAATGTATTAGAACAACCAAAAAGAGTTTTTGTTTATCCGTGTGTGGGGTAGAGTTAAGGAATGGATTAAATGATGAGCCAAAAATTTTTTTTTCAAAATTAAACCAGCTTAAAAAAACATTTAAAAAGGAGCTTACTGGGAAATATGTTATGTAGGATGGGTGTCTTAGTATTATTTATATTAGAAATGTGTAAATAATTGTACACGTAAGGATGAGAATGTAAGATTTAATGCTCATTCAATGTGGGGATAATTGGTGTTTATCTGGTGTGAGAACAGTTAAATGTTATGAGTTGAGAAGGGCAGCAAATCAAAAGATCTTGTATCTTTTACCTGCTCCTTTTCAAACAAATAATGTAAAAAGGACCTAGAAAGGATTATTAGTTCAAGAAAAATTTGATGGTTTCTTTTAATCTTACTTTTTTATTTTGTTT
>NW_013952417.1:1352842-1355954 GCF_001266775.1 Austrofundulus limnaeus | reverse complement strand
GAGGAAAGGCACAGATATAAGATTTTTTCTTTTTTCTGCTGCCTTTTATTTCATTTTATTAGGGTGTTTTTGTATTTTTTTGTATTTTTTATTTTTTTTATTGTTATTATTCTTTGATTTTATTTTTAATGAAATGAAATGAATAAATGAAATGAAATTTATTCATTTGTGTGCTGCGGACTTCGAAAAATGACTGAAAAATGCCCCCCAAAATAGTGTGGAGCAAAGAGAAGCAGACACAAAAGCTCCCTCTAATCCCTGAAACACAGAAAAGCAGGTCCCCCGTGCCCTCAGGCAAGGCAATAATAGAGCATGCCTGTGACTGCTGGGACCCCCCTGTGGCTGAACTAATCCAGGGGGACAGGTCTGAGACATGATGCTCAGTATGCTACAAATACTGGCACACAACTACCAACACTAAGGGTGTCAATTCATCAGCATTGAAGCACTTATTAATATTTTGTTTCAGTCCCAGTTTCTGTTTGACTGATTCTTCCATAGCTTTGCAGGAAAAAAGAAACAAAAAATACATCAAAACATGCAACAGGAACAGTGTGACAACTTTTGCATAGAAAAAATCTGAAAAAATGTTGGTCAACACAAAAAATAATTGTCTATGTTCTTTCAGCTGACTTAATATTTCGATGAGCTGAATCCAAAAATCACATTTTGCTCCATCAGGTCAACTTTTTGAGCTATTGAGCTATTCTGTTTACATGCATTTTTTAATTTCATTTCAGTTTTATTTATTTCACATTCTAGAAATGAAATTGCTTACTTATTCAGACTGCAAGTTAACGAGGGATGTCATCAAAACGTCATTTACCTAATTCACTTCTGGTCATAGCATTTTAGTCAAAGTAAAGTGAAAAACCTCTATATTGCATAAAACGAAATGGCTTCAACCAGAAGATCTTGCAAAAACAAACTTGATGTATTCTGATACATCTGCGGTGAGTACACTCTTGTGCCTAAAAGGAATCCAGTAAAGCTGCCGTGCTTATTTTGTTATGAAACTTGGAGATCAGGACAAAGCTTGGGCGCCACACATGGTATGCAAAGCATGCACCGAGTATCTGCGTCAGTGAACAAAGGGAGAGAAGAGTTGTCTGAAACAGAAGTTCAAACACTAAATTTGGAACAATGATGACGGTAACACGCCCTTCACATGTCCATAACGTTAATTAATTAATCAATGGGGACTGCTACATTTACAGTAACTGATAACATTTCATCAATAAATTGTTAGAAAACTATGTTTATCTTAAAAATCTAATTTGAATTAAAAAAATTACTAAAAGTCAACCAATAATGTCAAAAAAATATATCCATAATAATCAGTTTTGAAAAAAAAAAATTTTTTTTTAAATAAACTTAGCATAAAAATGTGACCTGGTTGATATAAATGGATGTTATTTTTGGATTCAGTAGTGGATGTTTGTAATAAATTGTCAAAAGATAAACTATTTAAAAAAACATGTTTTTGTAACCCTGTGTAATAATGATAAAAGTACAAACTGCAAATAATTTCCCCATACACAAGAGGATTTTCATGTAACAAGTGAGAAAAAAACCCAAGTCTGTTTGAAGCTCTGTAACTCAGGCACAAGTCAGAGTAGAAACATTAACGTTTACACGGCCGAACTGGCATTTTTGATCGATTTTACTAATTTTATATTAATTGCCACTTGCGTTTTATACATCAAAGCACAATATCCTCTTTTACCCAGTGTGTTTCTCACTACATTAAGATTTACTTTTGTCAAAAGCCCCTAATGTCCTAATGTGTGCACATTCAAAATCCATTGACTTCAGTTGTGTCTGAGCTCAGTATCGTCCCAACACTGAAAGTGAAAGGTCTTTTAAACTTGTTAGATCTCCTACAAAATATACTGTAGACATATAAAAATTGATGTGTGCTAACCAGACACTTCTGCTCAGTGCAGTTTCAGGAAAATTGTACAACTTGTGGTTTTCACACAGCGACTGTTTGACGTTTACTTTCTAGTTTGTTTGTTTGTTCGTCTGCCTGTCTAATACTGACAGAAAATAAGAAGTGGTTTAATATGATGAACCCCAATGAGCCTCTGGCAGCAGCTTTAACATGTTTTTACATTGGTTCTCTTTACACACCCTTTTTATTATTTATTAAATTCATTTCATTCATAAAACAATCTGTACACAGTAAAATAAATCTTGTTTCATCTGCTCTTTATTTATGGCCAGCCTAAGGCCCACCTGTGCACTAATCATGCTGTCTAATCAGCATCTTGATATGCCACACCTGTGATGGATTATGTCTGCAAAGAACAGAGTTGTACAGTAACTAAGTACAAATACTTTGTTACTGTACTGAAGTAGAATTTTGGGGTATCTGTACTTTACTTGAGTAATTATTTTTCAGCCTACTTTTTACTTCTACTTCTTACATTTTCACACAATTATCTGTACTTTCTACTTCTTACATTTTAAAAAAGGCAAGAAGTAGAAAGTTGTTACTTTTACTTCATTTTTACTTGTTTTCATTCCAGCTTGTTATTGTAAAATATAAAAAACATCATATAAATTGTGCCCTTTGCAGCCCTCTGATAGATTTTCATTTTGGAGAAAAGGTTTGGGCACCTTTGATAAACTTAGACTAGTGCATCCTAAATTTAACATAAATTATTTTAATAAAAGTCATTTCTGCATTTTTTTGGGGAGGTCACCTCCTAATAAATGTCATTATGTAAAATCTAACTGCTCATTTTAAATCAATACTTTTACTTTTAATACTTAAGTACAAAAAATATCAGATACTTTAAGACTTTTATTCAAGTAATATTCCTAAAGGATACTTTAACTTTTACCAAAAAAAATTTTGGTAAGATACTTGTACTTTTACTCAAGTATCACTCTGTGGTACTTTATCCAACACTGGTAAAGAAGTGCCCCCCAACACAGGTTTACACAAATTTCTGAACAATATTTAAAGGAAGGTGGTCTATTGCAGTGGTTCCCAAACTTTTTATCTTCTGACCCACAAAATATTGTGAAAAACTTGTGACCCCAAATATTACTGGTCTGAGTACACAAACTTCACTAATAACCCTAAAAACACAGGCTTTTTGAC
>NW_013952417.1:1347879-1351447 GCF_001266775.1 Austrofundulus limnaeus | reverse complement strand
TCTGAATACTTAAGTATTTTCAAAAGTAAGTACTTCAGTACTTTTACTTGAGTAGATTTTTGACTGAGTAACTTTTACTTGTAGTGGAGTAGATTTGACCATGAGTATCAATACTTTTACTCAAGTACTAGAGTTGAGTACTTTGTCCACCTCTGTCTATAAGTTATAAAATTTTGTCACCTTTGATTATTACAGAAATCCAAATTTAAATACTAGACTTTATAAGATTGACGGATGATAGAATTTAGGGCAGTAGCTGCATTAGTACCATTCAAACATCGTTTATAAACATGCTTTATGGTGTGAATACTACGTGTTAAAAGCAGCTCTTGCGAGCTTTGTGGCGTTGTTTCAGCCTCTCCCTGCAGTGCAACTTATGGCTTAGATGAAGCAGATAAAATCTCAGTTCTCTGCACAAGTAATAAGTCCCACGATGATCCTTTCTAAATAAACCAGACGCACAGATCTACAGAACACTCCTGGCTTGGATCCCTCGAGCTCCCGTCGTCTCCTCAAACCAGCTTAGTTGAAGGAAAACTGGGAATTTAGCCACAGAAATAAAACAATTACATCTTCAATTCCCCTGAAAAATTCATGAGTCTGCGGCGTGCTGCACAATTCTGCATACTTGAAACGAGGAAATCCTCTGAAACAATTGTTATGTGGCCTCAAAGTTGAGCGCTGGGAATTGGGAATGACTCCAACAGCTCGTGTGCTTTATCTGGGTTGAAATGTGCAGCACCACAGTGCCACACTGTGGAGCCTCTGAAACACAACAGACATTCAGATTTTGCCTTTTATTTCAGATGTACAAGATTACAGCTTTGTTTAAATAGATATGTAACAAAATAACACTGGCACACAGTTTGGCTGCAGCAGACAGAGCTGGCAAACAGTCTTCGTTTCCAATGAAAGCTCACAGATAAGCAGTGTGTAAAGTACAAATACAGCACATTATTAGAACTATGGTTCTGTCATTATGCACCTTCTGTTGCATTATTCTAACCGGGTCGTCTGAACCTTGAATACGTAAGTTCATGTAATAATTTATAAGAACTGTTTTAAGTGCCAATGGCATGAGAGCTCAGGCAGCGTAATGTCAACTCCAAAGTGACTGAGTCTATATTTACTGGACTCACTTATCTCTTCACACGTGTGATACGTCCTGTCAACGCAACCACTCTGGTCTTCAAACCATCTATAAATAACTTCTTCGTTACAGTAGAACAGGACTCTTTACATTGTAAACACACAAGGGAAACAAAAAGTATTATAAATATTTTCAATTTCCACTGACCAAACTGTCTTTTTAGAAATATATATTTTTATAAAAGCCACATTTTTTTCAAAATTTGTCCAATCTTTAAATATCTTTTAAAAAAATATCTCTCAAATAAAAAAATAAAAAGGGATGATCACACCACCTGTCCACTGCTGCCCAACAAGTCCACGTGCAGCTTACACAGCTGGAATCTAAGGCACATGATTTGGAGAGCACTTTATGTGATCGGGACTAAAATAACCTGAATGCCTTTTCCTCAATATATCTAACGCAGCGCCACTGTTTCAGTGAGACATTCAACAGCCCCGTGCAGAAACAATGCCTTACATGAGGAGCAGTAAAAATCACCATGTGGTGGCTTCTCTGTCCCATCCGCATTAGCCTCAGGCTTCAGCCCACACACAAACTGTGACCGTCCTTTAACTCAGGTTTACATTCAGGTACTGCCATCCTGTTCCTTCCATCTAGAATCTTCCATCCAGTCCTGATTTTGGTCTTCTCAGCTTGTCTCAGGTCTCACACTCTTCTCTCACTCCGTCACACTTTCAGTCACACGTTGATATTCTTCAGCTGTTCGTAAGTGAGGAAAAACTGAATGTGGAATAAAGGAAAGTAAGAGTATTTCTTTGGAGCAGAATAAGTACTGAGTGAATTCTGACTTTTAATACTTTATTTATTAGGGCTGCAACAATTGGTCGACATAATCCACGACAATGAATATAAAAATTGACAGCATTTTAATGTTTTTGTAAAGTTGTATTTACCCACTAATGTAGCCCCTCATGCTGTCTGAGGGGCTACATTAGTGGCTGTTAGTTTGAGTTGTTTGTGCATTAACTACTTGTTTTAAATACTACTTGCACTTTTATTTTTATCTTATAATTTATTTTTAGATATTTTCATTTCATTTACATGTATTATTGTTAAAATACACCTGAGCAAGCTGCTAAGCTTAAAAGGAACAGTGTGTAGGATTTGTTGTTTTCAGCGACATCTAGTGGTTGAGTGGTTGAATCATCCTCCCTGGTCCTCCCCCACCAATACTGTATATTAAAAATAAATAAAAATATAAATAAAAATGTTCCCTTGTTATTCCTAATAGTCAAAGTAAATTTATATTTTTATTAAAACTATTATTAAGTTGGCGCAGTGTTCATAGTTCATGTATAGTTAGATCAAACGTACCTCTTTGTTCCATGTTTGAAACGTGACAGATTATCACAGATTCAGGTAAACGTATTTTTCAAAGGGATTATAATCGATACCTGTTGTTAACTCCAGATGTGTTTGGTACATGGATCAGCTGTTTTCTGCACTGTGCTGTGCTGTGCTGTGCTTTTGGTTTGGTTTAAAATGTTCCCACACTTTTGACAGTTTCTGTCTCTTTCTGGTTACTTCATTTTGGGACACTCTGTCTCCCTTAGCATACACGTGTCAACAGAGTAGCTGTTAGCAGAAGCGCTAATGTAGTGATGTGCAACACAAATGAAGTTCCGGACAGACAAAAGTGTGCCGATTAAAACAATATCTGTTTTTAATGAAGCTTCCAGGCAGAAAATTTGCCTCGAGGATTTTTAGTAATCTAATTATTCAAATTGTTTGAGGAATCATTGCAGTCCTATTGTTTATTATCTCACAATAGCCTATATGCCACGGTCATTAATGACGTATTTCCGGTAAAAGACTTGCCACGCTCCTCCCTTCCACTCCCTGCTCACTGCCTATGTTTTTAGCGTAAGCTGCTAGTACTAGTCTGTGAAAAGTCACAAAAGTTAAAGCATCTGTGAGCTACTGGTATAAAATGTGAGTTCTGTTGTGTGCCGCTGTGTCCACTAAACAGCAGGTACGATAGAGTAGTTAGTTTTTATCCTTTTTCCTTTAGATGAGGAGGTGACAGCATTGCAATGAAAACTTATCTTTAAAAGCTCACGCTTGCGTTTGTAATCAGCATTTCTAACCTGAGGATATTCAAGAGCCAGCATCAGAAATGAGAAGACGGAGGCTACAAAAGGGAAATGTACAATTATCCCCTTTTAATGCCAAGACGAGAGAGGAAAGACCACCTCCACACGACAGCTAGCAGGAAGCTAACACAGCAGCCGGTAAAGGTAGGTAGGTGTGTGTGTGTGTCTGTGTCTGTGTGTGTGTGTGCACGTTTGCGTTATATGAAATGTTTTTATGCGACTTTGTCATGAGTTTTATGCAAAAGTAAAAACTTGTTAGAGTGTATATTACAGCGTAGACTAAAGCCGAGTGACGAGTGCCCCCCCACCTCCCCCCCAGTAC
>NW_013952417.1:1340763-1347774 GCF_001266775.1 Austrofundulus limnaeus | reverse complement strand
CCAGTAGCCTATTGTTTTAAAGCCCAGACTCTGCTCTTTCCAACAATATGTGTCACTGCTCTACGTGAAAAATTCACGGAAAAAGCAGCCACGGAATATTGAAAAAGGCTAAATTCTGGAACCATAAACACAAACGTCTTTCCTTTGCTTTTATGGCTTTAATCCACTTTGGAGTGATTTTTTCCACTTGGCTGGACCTGTACGTCTCCTGTGTTAATGTTGGTTCATGTAATATGCTAATGCTGTATTGTGGAGATCATTAAGAGTCATTGTCGGGTGAAAAAATCTTTCGCCAACACTGTGTTGACCGCGAACCGGAAGCGTTGTGAGTGGCATCAAGTGGACCGGATGTCCGTGGCATATAGGCTATTCAGCTGGAATAACCGTCTTAATTACATTATGTATTTAAGGGCTGAATGGTTCGGGGAGAATATATCCCAACAAATTATTTCTGCCATTTAAAGATGTTTAATTAGATCTTAACACTTGAAGGAAGACTTTTTTTTTGTTAAGTTCAAACCCAACATCCTTTCCTACCTTGCTAATTTTTCCAGCCTAGAGAGGTACTACACAGAGGTAATGTGTAAAGAGCTGAGTGGCTGAAAGGATACAATAATGTTCCACGGTCCCAGGCGGAGCCAGTTGGGGAAGAAGCCCTTATACAGGGCCATGAAGCCCTCTGAGCGCCACGTCTGCAAGAAGAAAAGCAAACAGGATAAAAAAAAACAATTTCTTCTAATTATCCTCTGAGGATCACTCTACAGTCCTCTCTGGGTATTTTTCACCAGGACTAGGAAATCTGGGGTATTAAAGCTACATGTTCTACATAACATGAATTATTTATCATTTACATAAGCACAAATTTTACACCAACACACTCACAAGGCAATTTAAAGCTTTTGGACAAATATAATTAACTCTGAGACTTTCAACCAAATTAAAATGTTGATTGAAAGCAAGTCAAACATCTAATCCAAACAAATAACAGGTTTGTATCCTAATGCATTAAGATATGACCATGAGTTGTTGCTGGAAATCAAGAGCAATTTTGAATCTGGAGGGGGGTGGGGGGGGGGGTAACAGTTTCAGAGTTTTGTAGGAGGCAGTCAGCTGACTGGACAAGAACAAACACATCACTGTGCTAAGAGACACAAGTGAAATAAAAGTGCTGTTATCCAAGCATGGCTTAAAACAAAGCTACACAGACCAACTTCATCATGTTTTCTTTATCAGTGAGATGGGTTGTTTACAGATGCAATTAAAGACCATCATGTTCTGGGTGAAAACATTTGACTCAGCAATGCAGCTGGACCCGTACATCCGTCATTCTGCTGTAATCTGAGCTCAGAGTCTGCAGAACAACTGAGCTCAACAACAAAATAAGACATAAAATCCTCAAGGAAGTGTCAGAAACTCCCTCTGTCTCAACTGGAGCATTAACAACAGTCAGAGGGCAGTACAGCAGTAGAGACTGTGGGTTCAGCTGGTTTCAATCATCAACCTCTGAGCCACACAGATCTGTTCAAACAAACAAATAAATAAAAGAGTCCCTCGGCTAACTTGGGTCTCGTGTATTTGCTGGTTTGAACAAACAGCAAATTTGCCAGTTTAACTGTAATTAAAGTGCCTGTGACATGCATATTCTTCAAATTTAAAAAGTCAAAGAAAACTTCTTTATATTTAAGAAAGTTGGGATAATACATACAATTTTACCCATTTTGTCCCAGAACTGGCAGATTTATTCTTTTGAACTTGGCTCAGCCGAAGTGAAACAGGAAGTGATATCAAAGGGGAACTCTTTAACAAAGAAAACTCTCTGGTCTTTATTGAAACAGTAATATTTGAACTCTGACTTTTCTTCATCTTACTCTGATTGTGACTCAAAATATTCTTAAGAAAGATCAGATTGTTCTCTACAGTCTATGTTATTAGCTGTAAAAGCAACACTCTGTTCACATTGAGACATTTCCCTTTGACATCACTTCCTGTTATCTCACATGCAAATATCTCCTCAACTGCTCATCTCAGTGATATCAAATTGCTTTTGCAATATTTTATCAGGGTCATCTTTCAAATAATGAATTCATATGTATTACAAAATTTTTGACGGCACAGGCACTTTAAGAAACAACAAAAATATTAAAATACAAGACCAAGTTAAATGTGATTGATCTAAAACAGGAAGTAGAACTGTTTTAACATAAGAATGAGGAACTGCAGCAGGAAGCAGACCCTCTTAAAATAAATAAAACATAAGACCTATTCACAGTGTCAGACATGATAAAAATTAGTAGCTAAGAAACCATAAAAAGTTAGGTTTAGTAGTAAACAACAATAAAACAAAAACATACTTTAGCAGCTTCTCCATGAACCTCTACGTGAAGAAAAAGTCAAAGTAGAAAGTAGGGGTGCACAATATATCGGTACTGATATTGGTATCAGCCGATATTGGCAATTTTTTAGAATATCGGTATCGGTCCAATATGTACAACTGGGCCGATATTAACATCCGATATCGATTTCCCACTTTTTTAGCTTTGTGTTTCTGTTTTGGGAGGGGAGATGGTTGGTTGAGCAGCATCTGTTTGATCATGATAGTAATAGTTATACTGCGTAACCAGGAATAACTGAAGTAGGGCGTCATGTCAGAGGTCTGGTCATTTATTTATGGTATCAGAAAAAAAGACCCAAGTGTGTTTGTACATATATGCATAATATACACTCACCGGCCACTTTATTAGGTGCACCTGTCCAACTGCTCGTTAACACTTAATTTCTAATCAGCCAATCACATGGCGGCAACTCAGTGCATTTAGGCATGTAGACATGGTCAAGACAATCTCCTGCAGTTCAAACCGAGCATCAGTATGGGGAAGAAAGGTGATTTGAGTGCCTTTGAACGTGGCATGGTTGTTGGTGCCAGAAGGGCTGGTCTGAGTATTTCAGAAACTGCTGATCTACTGGGATTTTCACGCACAACCATCTCTAGGGTTTACAGAGAATGGTCCGAAAAAGAAAAAACATCCAGTGAACGGCAGTCCTGTGGGCGGAAATGCCTTGTTGATGCCAGAGGTCAGAGGAGAATGGGCAGACTGGTTCGAGCTGATAGAAAGGCAACAGTGACTCAAATAACCACCCGTTACAACCGAGGTAGGCAGAAGAGCATCTCTGAACGCACAGTACGTCGAACTTTGAGGCAGATGGGCTTCAGCAGCAGAAGACCACACCGGGTGCCACTCCTTTCAGCTAAGAACAGGAAACTGTGGCTACAATTTGCACAAGCTCATCGAAATTGGACAAGAGAAGATTGGAAAAACGTTGCCTGGTCTGATGAGTCTCGATTTCTGCTGCGACATTYGGATGGTAGGGTCAGAATTTGGCGTCAACAACATGAAAGCATGGATCCATCCTGCCTTGTATCAAYGGTTCAGGCTGGTGGTGATGGTGTCATGGTGTGGGGAATCTTTTCTTGGCACTCTTTGGGCCCCTTGGTACCAACTGAGCATCGTTGCAACGCCACAGCCTACCTGAGTATTGTTGCTGACCATGTCCATCCCTTTATGACCACAATGTACCCAACATCTGATGGCTACTTTCAGCAGGATAATGCGCCATGTCATAAAGCTGGAATCATCTCAGACTGGTTTCTTGAACATGACAATGAGTTCACTGTACTCAAATGGCCTCCACAGTCACCAGATCTCAATCCAATAGAGCATCTTTGGGATGTGGTGGAACGGGAGATTCGCATCATGGATGTGCAGCCGACAAATCTGCGGCAACTGTGTGATGCCATCATGTCAATATGGACCAAAATCTCTGAGGAATGCTTCCAGCACCTTGTTGAATCTATGCCACGAAGAATTGAGGCAGTTCTGAAGGCAAAAGGGGGTCCAACCCGTTACTAGCGTGGTGTACCTAATAAAGTGGCCGGTGAGTGTAATTTGTGTGTTTGTGACATCAGTAAATATCGGTTATCGGCCATAACAGCAATAATTATATCGGATATCGATAACAGCTGAAATTTTCTTATCAGTGCATTCCTAGTAGAAAGACGTGTCACTAGTTTTAAAACTATAACAATTTGCTTCAATTCCTAAGAGAAAATTAATCATTACAAAACAGAAATAACAATTAGAAATGACAAACCAAAATGGCCACATAGTTAACTTTGTGCTTAGGTTTCCTGTGTATTTTTCTAAATTTACCCCAGAAATACATTACATATACCCATTACTCCTTGATAAAGAAGTGCAGTTTGTGAAAGCACAAGTTTTCCCATGAACCTTAACAAATAAAAATAAAAGCAGCAAAACACTTCTAACTTTGCAAAAAATGTACCAGATCGGGAAAACAGAAAAGTACAGCCAAAGAAATTCCTTGATCAAGTGGTTAATAGCTGTGAGAGTGATTTTTCAACATGGATATGATCACTTAAACAAAATAAGATTTGTTTTGCTGTTTCCAGTAGCAGTAGGCTTCCTCTCAGTGGACTAAGGGCTACAACACACTTGGAATAAAGATTTACCACTGTCTGCCACAATGACACAAAAACTGACAATAAACTCCATCCTGCAGGCTGTGTAGGAACATAAAATCTAATTTTAATCACGTTTTATGATGACAGGGATTTTATTACATCTGTCCTGCATAGCTGGACTAAAACTGAGCTTGCAGACAGGTACAAGTCAATAACAGTATATCACCTGACAGCAATGTGCTCAGTTTCAGAACCTCCATAAGATCACAATCAATAAACACACGGCACTTGAAAAAGATAGTGAACTGTTCTCATCCTCATGAGCTTCCGCATTGAAGACAAGTCCACACATGAGCACAGGTTCTGACTCACCTGCAGTAGGGACGTTGACATCTCGTCAGCAGCTGCTGCCATTTTCTTCCCAAACTGCTGTGACCAGATTTTGCAAGGCTGCTCGGTGCGTTTGTTTGTAATTTCCTCCTGCTTCGTTATTTCTACGAGTTTGAACAAACCGCGCTGACGTCAGGTAGTTAGCTACAGCCTCGTCTTCCAGTTTTTAATTTTTGTTGATGCGTTTTGAAGAGACAATTTTTTGAAGAGGATCAAAGTAAATCACTCGAGTTTTTCTAGTGACCCCTTAAATAGATAAGTTGCCATGAAGAACATTATTTTATCTGCCCTTGTTCCAAATTTGATAATGCTTTGAAACGTAGAAGTATTTTTAATACAGAATAGCGCTTGTTGCAAAGTGTTTTGACGCTCGTCTTCGTCACATGACACATTTAACACGCTGCCATTGGTTGAGGAGCTTTGTTTACAAAACACATGTCCACATGGTTTTTAAATTGTTTTCATTTCTTTACTTTCTAAGACACATTAAGTTGATTTGATGCTACAGTTTGCCTTGTAATGTTGTTTTATACCTTTTCTTCTACTTTTGATTTGACTATTATTAAGTTTTATTAGTTTTTTAGGATACAAGATGCTTCCTACAAAAACCAGAATGTGAATCTTTTCCTAAAATTTCATGGTGATATTTTGAACACTGAGGAAGTTATGAGCAAAAATAGAAAACAGCGAGGTGAAATGGTCCCATTGGTTCTGCTGTGAAGTGCAGCAAGAAAACATGAGCTGATTTCACCTGAACAAACATCAATAACTTCCCTCATACTTGAGATAATCACAATTTTGGTGATATTTTGTTTGGTTTGAAATGTTCTTGTGGAATCTGCTGTCAGATTTAATATTGGTGTAAGATTAAACATTTATCCACATCTCTACCTGCAGCAGACAGTCCAGTGTGCCCTGGTACAGCGCTCCTCCTCTCTGGTTCATCATGCGGGTTCGGACCACATCCACTGGATTCGAGGCCAGAGCCCCTGCGAGACCACATACAAAGCTTGACCTGGAAAACACAGGAATGACGAACATTTCAACTTATTTATGTCTGCACATAAATAAGAAAACATCATCTCAACTCAAATGTCCCGCTCATTCAGTTACAGGTCTGACATACAGTTCAAATCTGAAATACTGCATGGAAGACGAGAAGAAACCCCCGAGGTCACTGAAACTCACACGAAGTGTGTGTACACGGTGTCCCCCATGTAACCTGAGAGGATTAGGTGTTTCTTAGTGAGGTCATACACAGGAAGCTCAACCCCGACCACAATAGCTGCCCTCTGAGCTGTGAGAGAAACACCCTGAAGCAAAGAGAGAGGGAGGGTTGAATAACTGATTTTTGGTATTTGTTTCATTTGAAATGTATATTTTTGTAGTAGTAGTTGTTGTTTTTTTTTTTTTTTTACCTTCCACAATCCTCTTGTTCCTTCCTCCTGGTAAATGTGAATAAAGTTGCCCATCATGCTGCCCTGGATCACATTTCCCTGAGCCTGCATCCGGATCTGAGAGAACAGCCAAGTTCAGCTGAAGTCTATCACGAGAATAATTGTGTAGCTCTTTCTCACATTTCATTTATAATCACAGCCTTGGGTTGTTTTTAATTCACTCCAACACAGACTTGATAAATACAAGCTGCAACAACAGAGTGATGGGAACACAGCGTTCCTAACTTGTTACAGCAGGCGGTGATGTCTTTAACCCTTAAAACACTCGCTGGGATGAGAAGTGTCTTCACAGAACATTGTGAGCGCTGGTGAGTCCTGGCAGTTCACTCCTCATATCATTTACAGAACACTATGTTAGGCCTTTGAGCGCTGGCACTGTATCAGCCACTTGTAGCCATGAAAGTACTGAAGTGACCTTCACAGCATGCCATCAATGAGAGCTCCATCTAGAGGTGCAGGATCCAATAAAACTACGGTACACCTCGCTGGGGGACCAGAACCAAAATACCTGCTCTACTGTCCTGATGCATCTCAGTAATCCAGGTAAAAAAAATAAAAAATAAAAAAATTGTATAGGTCTTCTGGACGGGTTCTTCTCTAATGAAACGTTTCGTCTCTCCTCCAAGAGACTTCTTCAGTCTGAGAGTTTCAGACAAAATTCAGGCTTTTAAGCCTGAATTTTGT
>NW_013952417.1:1335868-1340048 GCF_001266775.1 Austrofundulus limnaeus | reverse complement strand
ACAAAATTCAGGCTTAAAAGCCTGAATTTTGTCTGAAACTCTCAGACTGAAGAAGTCTCTTGGAGGAGAGACGAAACGTTTCATTAGAGAAGAACCCGTCCAGAAGACCTATACAATTTTTTTCTTTTTTTTTACCTGCTCTACTGCTTTTTGATGCAAAGAAGATTATAACACGATCCAACAGTAAACAAAGAGTTACCTTCAGCACATCAGTGGGGTTGGCGATAGAGGAGGAAATGACTCCAGAAAAAATGCCACATGCCACGTTAATCAGCAATGTCTCATCTGAAGGACAGAAAGCAAGAAGCTTTAGATGTACTGAGAGAC
Organism: Austrofundulus limnaeus; assembly: GCF_001266775.1. Classification (NCBI taxonomy): domain Eukaryota; kingdom Metazoa; phylum Chordata; class Actinopteri; order Cyprinodontiformes; family Rivulidae; genus Austrofundulus; species Austrofundulus limnaeus. The sequence goes on along the minus strand of NW_013952417.1, from coordinate 1,339,721 downwards.
TGCTGAACACCTCGGAGCAATGTTGAGTGTGACTTCATTACAAGGATGGGGGGAGAAACTGACACACACCTTCTGGTCTGTCAACAAACAGCCTCTTAAAACTCTGGTATGTACCAATTTTTATGGTCCCATAGGAGGCCTGCCGGAGCATGGCAGGAGCAATTCTGTGAATAAGAACATTTATATTACAAAGTGAGTTTATAAGTTAGTCAAAGGGCAAGTAGAGGCTTTTAAAAAAACAGGAAGTGAAGTGAAAAGCGGTTTCTTTTGCAACAAAATGCCTTGGAGTCCCAGCACATGTGCAGTGTGTAGAGTGAACATACTGACCCAGAATAAAGCGCCCGGAGCCCCTCTTCTCTTCCGATCCTCAGCATAGCATGGAGCATGCCTCTGTAGCGGATCTCACGGTATTTACTGTCGCCCACCTGGCCTTGGACCTGAAGACGGGTCTTGGCTAGGTCGATTGGAAAGGTCCCTGCAACAAACACAGAGCAGCGCATCAGTTAGCTCATCTGTACGAACAGTTAGTTCAAAGCGACACGCGCGCGGGAGCGGGCGGCACGGCCCTCCGGTCCTCCCTCCCTCCTCGTGTCCTGAACACAGACACGCATCTCACCGCATTCCGCCGTCACAGACGCGAGCCCGCCGAAAACAAACGGCTTCCAGTTGGACATTTCCTCCGTCCGTGAACCGACTGAGACACAGCTGCGCGACAAACCCGGGAAAGTACAGCGAGTACTTTTAACAAACGTTCTGCGTGTATACTCGGCTCCTCCGTGGTGAAAGGAGTGGAGGGACTGGGAGAGACCCTCTCTGACAGACAGGCAGGCTTGGACGCTTAGCTCCGCCCCCTGCCGCTCCTTCATTAAGAAGGGGTTTTCTGAGGATTCAAAGTGGGCGTGTCACAAGAGTGGGCGTGTCAAAAGCATAAACACTGTGGGCTACGAGGCAAGTAGGGGTCTCTGCAGACGAGTGCAGATGAATGGGCGTGTCACAAGGAAAGGCGACACCTGATTTGACGGACTTTGTTAAAGGGACACACCTGACTGGACAAGCAAAAAAGGGGCGTTACTTTACGGCACCACCTCATTGAACAAGAACAAAAGGGGCGTTACTGTACGGCACCACCTCATTGAACAAGAACAAAAGGGGCGTTACTGTACGGCACCACTTTTTCTGGAGAACCCTACTTGGGTCACATATCTCCTAGTTAACCTTATTTTTGGGGTCAGGGTCAGGCTGTAAAGAGATCAAGCAGAATCTAAGGATACCGTCATGTAGGCCTCGTAGCCCACAGTGTTTATGCTTTTGACACGCCCACTCTTGTGACACACCCACTTTGATTCCGCAAATAACCCCTTCTCCTATGAGGCCTACATGACAGTATCCTTAGATCCTGGTTGATCTCTTTACAGCCTGTAGGTCAAAACATCTGCAGCTCTTTTGGTTTTTATAGCCTTCTTTAAAGCTTCTTTAATGGTCTCTGCTTTTCATTAGTTGCCATAATTGTTCATTGAACCAGAGAAGGTTGGATTTGTGTTTATTCTTTTTCTGAAAATTTACACTGAACTTCTCTCTGACAGCATTAACCTCATTTGTAAATAACTGACAGCTATGTTCCAATTTTCAGACGACATCATCCCACTCTATAGAATCTATTTCATTATTTAACATGTCCTGTTTGCTTTTTGGTATGCAGAACTTTTTTAAATGACACAATGTTTGTGTCCTATTTTGAAGTTGTTTTTTAGTTAGTTTCCTTGCCAGCAATGTTAGGTTCTGATCAGACAGTCCAGTTATCACATTATAAGTTCTTATTACCCTTTCAGGTTTATTGGTGAATACGAGATCTAAATGTGTACTTGTACTTTTTGTTATTCTAGTTGCATTTGTTATCGGTTGTTCCAGATGGTATTTGTCTGTAATGGCTTTTAACTTTTTCCTCCTCAACTTATCCTCCCAGTTAAGGTTAAAATCCCCCATAAGGATTGTTTCTTTGCCATTACATTCTTTAATAAGATCATTTAGTTGCTCATAGAAATTGTCATTGGCACTTGGGGGGTCTGTAACAGCCTACATTGTAAAAAAGCATTTGCTGGTACAAAACAACTCAGCCACATACTCCAGAGAACTTGCAGCTTTAAAGTACAAACGTTCACATTTGATACCATCTTTTACCTAACAGAACCCCACCTCCTCTCCCAGTTGCTCGATCTTGTCTGAAAACATGGATAACCATCTACTGAAGAAATACTAACTGGAGTAACACTTTGTAACCATGTCACAGATAGACACAAAAAAATCCAAATTAGAAATCCCAAGCAAACGATTCAACTGTTCAGAGACAACACTTCTGATATTTATGGTAAGTGTCCAACAAAAAGTCCTCTGGGCTTAAGCTTAGGGTTCCAAACAACTTTTGCATGTTTTAAATGACCTCTGTTTTTTATTGCAAGATTGTTGCCCCTTTCAACACCAAAAACAGAATGAAATGGCTGAGGCTCATGTTTTATGTGTCATGTTTCTTCACGGGTTCATCATGAGTTGCGAGTTGCGACAACAAAGGCTCTCATTGGTTGAGACACTAGAGGAGGGCATCTAAAGCCAGTAGTGATTAAGATCCCGCCCCCCACTGTGGTGACCACTGGGTGTATGTCTCTCTCTCTCTCTCTCTCTCTCTCTCTCTCTCTCTCTCTCTCTCTCTCTCTCTGTGTGTTTTAGGGGTTTGGGGTATATTCTAAATTGGATAATTTGTGAATTGTTTAAATAAGCAAATTATCTTACCTCGAGGCACCACGCTCTTAATTTGGTCAAAATTTAACCCAGGAAAGAGACGAAAACCTGTAACTTTATTGTAATCAGTCTCACAATAAATGTACCCAAAATGATTTGATGAGTCCTTGTCCTTATCAGAACCAGTAATACCTTTATCAAGACACAAAAGTGACATTAGCTTATGTTGGCATGTTCTCCACGGGCCATTTATTTACAGATTAAATGTATTTACAACTATGGCGAGTAATGAGTGGTGACATGTTGAACCAGGTAAAACTGACAGAGTTTGCCATCACAAGTGAATAAACAAACAAACAAACAAATAAAATAAACACTGAGAGGTGAGTTTGAGGCTTGGAATGAGTTGAGGTGAGTTTTGCTTTTAGCTGGTTTTTAACTAAGGGGGTCCTAGTTAAATTAGGGAGAAAAATCGTTTAATTTATCAAATCTCATACAAAGATAAGAATCAAATTATGTCTGAGCACCTGTTTGTCACCAGGACAAATGTTCACTTTTACCCTTTTTTTTCTGCTGATTGCGGTACCAGAAGTAGGCGTCGGCTGACCGAAGGATCTCAGGTGATGTTCCCCAAAGAACTGTTTCAGTGTAGTGGCCGGTCGGACACTCAGGGTGTCTGTTCAGTCAGAAAGGGGGTGGTGAGCTGGTGACAACGGGGTCCGGTCCTCCCAGGCGGCTGCAAGACTTATTAATTTGATTTCAACTTTGTTAAGAAAAACAAACTAAAAACGACGCATGAATTACAATTAGCTTATTCAACTTCTACAAAATCAAACTTAGATGTTGAGTCAATATTAAACGTTGGCTGTTCGTTCAACCCAGCAGGAGATGCAGAAGGGCCACCATCCTACCATCCTGCCCAGCCCATGGGGAGGGGCTGGCAGGAAGGGCCTCTGCTGAGCTTCTGGAAAGCTGTTTCTGGCTTCTGATGTTGTAAAACTCTCTTTCTCTGTCTTCTTCTTCTTCTTCCTGTGAGAGGAGGGTGTGTGGAGAGCTGAAGAAGAGTGAGAGTAAAAGTAAGTATTTAACCACTATCTTGGTGTTTTTTCTTACTGTTTTT